>NC_090749.1:87796785-87846785 GCF_036898095.1 Palaemon carinicauda | reverse complement strand
CTTTTGGTATCCTGTGACTGACTTTAAGGGTGTTGCTGATCCACCAAGGGTGGTGGCAGATCACCGATCACACCTCTCGTTCGTGATAGAGAGCTGCCAAAGGGCAACGGCTGCTCAAAGACCCTCATGCTTCTCCTCCAAGGTCGGAGGTAGAAGTTAATCTTAAGCGTAGATCATCAACGGGAGAAGATGTCTCCCCCCCCAGGTGGAGGAAGCTTTAAAGTTGACACAGACTTCCACTCGGGAGGAGCCTGCTGGAAGTTCCTCTCTTTAGGTCCGTCGGTTGGAGACATTTTTCATCCGTCTCCATCTTTGGTGCAATCCTCCTAGAGCTGCCCGGAGGTGACTTTTTGAACCTCAGGGTTCCAGTCATGTGGAACCTTTGGGGTCTTGTGACCAACACGCTTTATGTGAGCGTGGTCAGGAGCCTTCGGACTCCCATTGCCGAGAGTATGTGAGCCCTTTTCAACCCAGGACCTTTGGGTTCCCGTCGCATTGAACCTAAGGCTTTTCGCGGCACGAAACCTTCAGGTTCCAGTTGCATTGTGCTTACGGGCTTTTGCAACATTGGTTATGTTGAGCCAGCTGGCTCTCGTGCCAACTGTTATGCTTAGCTGCAGGTTTCATGTGTCAAAGAGGTTTTGGTCTCCTGTTGCACAGCTCCCTTAGGATCTCACAATCCTGTTTATGCTGTGCCTTCAGGCTCTTGTGCCTCCCACTTCGAGGAACCTTTGGGCTGTTGTAGCAGGGAAACTTTTCTTTCTCATATCTTTGATCCCTCGTGTTTGCGCAATCCAGTTTTTTTGAGGCCTCGGGTTCTTGAGTCGGCAGTTACGTTGAGCCTTTGAGGTCTCGTAACAGGGAGACTTCGGTCCCCTGTCACGAGAAACCTCCGGGTTATTGCGACATTGGTTTCCTGGTACCGTCAGGCTCCTGTAATCAACGTTACAAGGAACTTTCTGATTCTCGTGACCTTAATTATGACGAGCATCTCGGATCTCATGGCAGAGAGTTTCCAGACTGTCATCACACTGAGCTTTCGGGCTCCTCATCACAAGAACCCTAGGGTTTTTTCGCTGCATGATTCCTCCCATCAAGAATCGGTGACGGAGTTCCTTAGGGTTCTCGTCACGACGATCCCTCTGGGCCGCGCGAAATGGATTCAGGATCCAAAGTATATCCTCCCTATTGGGTTTTGCCTCCTTACTCCTGCTCAGTCTCTCGCCTCGTCGCGGGGCAGACCAGAGTCGCATGACGAGGTAACGTCTCGTGAGAGAGCAGTGTTGTGTGTCGTGGTAGCGTTATGTGACAGAGCTTCTCATGACGTTGCAGTGTCTCGCATACATCGGTGTTGTGAAATTCCAGCCTCACGAAAATCGTCTCATCCTTTTCCAGTGGTACCCTCGTCCCCGGCCTAGGTTTCATCACTTTTTCTGGCTGCAGGAGGGTTCCTTTCCAAAGGTAAACTTCACGCTAGGAGAGACTCCCACTAGTCCCTCCAAGCCTCTTGGGCCTCCATCTGTCCCGAAGCACCTATCTCCCACCCAAGAATGCCCTATTTCTCTCCCGATGGGAAGGCCTGTACTGATCTTGCCCCCAGGTTAAGGGTGTGAAATATACTCCTCAGCCATCCCAAGCCGATTAAAGATATTAGATTCATTACATCATGCTGCTATTAGATTGTCCACTGGAGCCTTTAGAAGCTCACCTATCCTAAGTCTCCTTGTTGTTGGAGAGTTACCTCTAGTCTATTACCAAATACCTTCCAATATTTGGTATTGGTTTAGGTTGCAAAGACTCCCTAACTATTTAGCCTTTCAGACTGCAAGCCTTGTAAGGCACTCAACGTACTTTACGTTGCACCCAAAATCTCTTCAACCTTATGGCTTTCGGGTAAAACAATTATTGAACAATCTTGATATAATTAGAAGTAAGGTGCTTCCATTTAAGATATCATCAACCCCTCCGTGGAAATTACCAGATTTCTTTTTGTGAATATTTTATTGGTGTTAAGAAAAATGTGACTGAATTAGAAGCTAGGTCTCTTTTTATGGAACATGTTGATGAACATAGTGAATCAACTTTTATATATGCTGATGGCTCCAAATCTGATGCTGGCATTGGATTTGGATTATATAGTAGTTGTTTTAACTGTAGAGGTGCACTTCTTTCAATATCTTCCATATGTACTGCTGAATTATATGGCATACTAACTGCTATTGAGAAATAGCGTTAAAAGAGGAGGGCAATTTTACCATTTATAGTAAGTCAATAAGTGTCCTTCAAGCTTTAGAAGTTTTTAACTCTTGTAACCCTTTAGTTTTAAAGATTTTAGAGTGGCTTTTAATTATTAGCCTAAAAGGTATAACAGTTCGATTTTGCTGGGTTCCAGCACACGTAGATGTGTTTGGAAATGAAGAGGCAGATTCACCGGCTAAGAGTGCTGCAGCCGAGTCGTTACCAAGAAAGTGTCCCATTCTCTGTAATGATTTTTTACCGGCAATTAAGAATTCTATTTTTAACAATCTGAAAAAGCATTGAGATAGTTTAACTGAAAATAAGATGGGAGAAATTGCAATTGTTATATCTCCTTGGAGGTATAATGAGATGCCCCAAAAATGGGAGCCTACTCTCTGTTATCTCCACATTGGTCGCACTCGGATGACACACGAGTTTCTGCTAGCTGGCCAACACCAACTACATTGCGACGACTGTTTGATACCCTTGAAAGTGAGGCATATGTTGACTGAATTCCCAACTATAGCACAGAAAGAAATAGATATCTGTTTGAGGCATGGGGTGAGGATGGCAGGTTTATCCTTGCCAAGGTCCTTGGACATGATGTGTCGTACAATGCTAGTGGATTTTTAAAATTTGTATCAGAAGCAGGTCTTCTTAATGCTATTTAACTTTAATGACATATTTCCTTTTCTGGTTTCAATTGAATATTTGTTTAATCTTTATTTGTAATTAATGATATCGGCGTCAATGACCTTCGATGTCAGGATGCCAAGGAACTTCAAATCATTCATTCATTCATTCAGTGTGGGATGCTTGCTTCACTGATGATGTGTGCCTTGGGGGTGTTGCTTATGCAAGTGCTTTCACTGAGTAGCATTTCATCCCTGATTCTTTCTGTCCTATCAGGGGAGTATTATGGATACACCATTGTAAGCATTCTTTATCTTTTCCAGACTCCTCCAGATGCACTTTTGCATCACATAGCTCTTTCAGTTCGGGGTGTATCTTCTCGCATTTGGTTCTCTTCAAGTCTTGCTTCTTTTAGTAGCTCATCTACCAATGGGCCTTGACTCGTGTTTAGAGGCTTTTCGCCTCCCAATTATTACTTTGCCATACTCGTTATTCCAATCATACATCCCTCATACGTGCAATCAAGCTTTGCCGTTTGAGTCTCACAATGTAAGTGACTTCTAGTTGTGCAACTGACCTACAGTTATTATTATTATTATTATTATTATTAAATGCTAAGCCACAACCCTAGTTGGAATAGCAGGATGTTATAAGCTCAGGGGCCCCAACAGGGAAAATAGCCCAGTGAGGAAAGGAAATAAAGAAAAATAAAATATTTTAAGTATAGTAACATTAAAATAAATATTTCCTATAAAAACTATAAAAACTTTAACAAGAGGAAGAGAAACTAGATAGAAGTGTGCCCGAGTGTACCCTCAAGCAAGAGGACTCGAACCCAAGACAGTGGAAGACCATGGTACAGAAGCTATGGCACTATCTAAGACTAGAGAACAATGGTTTGATTTTGGAGTGTCCTTTTCCTAGAAGAGCTGCTTACCATAGCTGAAGAGTCTCTTCTACCCTTACCAAGAGGAAAGTAGCCTCTGAACAATTACAGTACAGTAGTTAACCCCTTGTTTGGCCATCTCAGTGTTGTCAGGTGTATGAGGACAGAGGAGAATCTGTAAAAAATAGGCCAGACTATTCAGTGTCTGCGTAGGCAAAAGGAAAGAACCGTAACCAGAGAGAAGGGTTCTATGTAGTGTTGTCTGGCCAGTCAAAGGACCCCATAACACTCTAGCGGTAGTATCTCAACGGGCGGTTGGTGCCCAGGCCAACCTACTACCTTGTTACATGGCTCCCAGTCGCAAAGCTAGTTGATTGCTTACCTCCCAAGTATACATCTTCAATCTTTGTACTTTTTTCTGGGGGGGGGGGGGATGCCGCGTATCTGATCTTGCATCCCTAAATGAGCTTTTGGTGTCTGAGCTTCTTCCTCCTTGGACAGCACATTCCAGATGTATGGTTACAGACACACATGTGCCTTCTGACGCTACCTTTCCACTCACTTTGAGATTAATTTTAAGAAGAACTCTTTCATTAAGGACTCTGAGGGAGTATGAAGAGTATGCCTCATCCCATGATGCCTATTAGAGTTGGTGGCTACCATCTCCTTTCACCCCAAGAGTAGAGGGAGGTAACATGAAGGACTTCCGAAGCCTCTTGCAAGTCGTGTAAAGGTACTCACAGATCCTGATTGTGGGTCCTCTTTTGCTAAAGGAAAAGTCTTCAGTACCCATCGTGCTCAGGAATATTGCATCTTAAAATAATTTATACTTAGCCAGGATGGTGTTTGGGCCTCACTACCTTTTTTTATACTGCTCAGATGTTATCTGATGCCCTGATGAAGAAATAAGGTCCCTGAACACAGGGCGACTGAGTTCACTGAGAGCTCTCCAGGGTTCCCCGTATGGTTTTGTGGCGGGGGTGGTACCATTACACACACACACGCCCCCCCCCCCCCCCCGTGGAAGCCTAAAGGTGACATTTGATATCTAAACTAGGAATGTCTACAAACAATATTCGTCAAAATGAAGAGCTAATTAATCGTCCCTTCTTCCCAGGACATTCCCTGGATGCTTCAGGGTTTCTTTGAGTCAGATCTGCCTTTGGAGGATGGAGTCTCGCTGGTTTTGAATAGAAATCTTTGAGAGGCCTGAATACTTTAAGGATCTGAAATAACCATCTAAGACTTTTCATCTTACCCTTCTGTTCATGCTCTCCTTTTCAAGAAATAGAGTAGGAAGTCTTTTGTTGACATGTTTTCTCAGCACCAGTGAAGATCTGTCCTTGGTAGGATTTGTTCTGGTCACGCTAACATTAATATGGTCTTTGGCAAAGGTCTATCCTCTCCTTAGTGACCCTTCATGTGGACACAAATGGGTTGGTCCTCAGGATGACAATGGAAGGGATCGTAGGATTTCACGTTTGTATGCCCATATCAAAATTTCTCAGTGGGTGTATTCATGGTGCAGATGGTACGAATAAGGTCACTTGGCTATGGATTCTTTAAAATAGCCTACAGATGACAGATGATGAAAAATCCTTGTCTTCTAAAACCACTTGACTATGATGACGTTGCTTGACATCAAAACATGCCCTGTGATACACACGATGGCATCCCAGATACATAATTTAGAAATATAAATTATAATTGAAGTTTAAATTGCTGCTCTCTTGTACAAAAGAGTACAACACATGATTGTTCATCACGCAGTTCCAACTCAAGAAGTTTCACTAAAAGATCTGCCCTCCTTGATATTAGCCCCTCATTCCTTCTTGAGTCAACTAACGAAGTCTTTGGGATTCTAGCTTTGATTTCTGATTACATAATAGCTAATGTAACATAAAATTTTTCATAATTCTGACCATCCTTGCATTCTTCCAGGACAGCATCATACTGTTCATAATACTAGGTATGCAGTTAATTCTAAACGTCAGGCCTTCTCCATTATGATCCTCAATACTACAAACAATAATTCTAGAAGTTTTATTCCAGTTGTAACCAAGGTGGGGAATGATGTTCCTAATCACGTAGTTGAATCGGTAGAGCTTCAAAAGTTCAATCTTGCAGCAATTGTTTTCATGTTAAACAGGCTGACATAAGTCTTTTTGTACAGGTAGTTTATACATGAAAGATCTGTTATAACGTTGTGACTGTTCTTAAAATATTTTATTTTGATTGTTCATTACTTCTTATGTAGATTATATGTTTCCCTATTTTCTTTCAATGTGCTATTTTTTCCTGTTGGAGCCCTAGGGCTTATAGCATCTAGCTTCTCCAACTAGGGTTGTAGCTTAGGTAGAAGTAGTAGTAGTAGTAGTAATAATAATAATAATAATAATAATAATAATAATAATAATAATAATAATAATAATAATAATAATAATAATAATAATAAATAATTAATAATTAATAATTAATTATTAATAATTAATAATTAATTAATAATTATTAATTAATAATTAATAATAATTTCATGTAAAATCACTTACCTCTCTGCCCAATGGCAGCATTCCAAACCTGAGGCATTACTCAAAACCCCCTGATGTGTCGTACAAAAATAGTGGTATTATTAAATTTATTTCAGATGCAGATCTTCTGAAAGCTATGTAACTGTTATAAGGATTTTTTTGCTTTTATTGATTTAAACTGAATTAACCCTGGATAGGTACGGTGGGTCGTTTGCGACCCCGAGCGTCAAAAAAAAACAGGTTTTTCTCACGTGACTCACCCCTGTGACTGAATTTGTGGGTGATCGACCTGCAGGAGGTGTCTCCCCTACACGCTCTAGTAGTGTCCAGATGTGCATTGCTGTAGCTGTACTCCTTCCCCGATTTCTGAGACGCGTCGGGGTCGTTCGCGTCCGAGTTTACCCTTCTGAGGTAGTTTGCATAATTATCAAAGTTATTACGTATTATGAAATTGTTGTAGAATGGTGCAACTTGTATAGGTTATTGGTTGTGGAAAGTCTTGGTGGATTGTTTGGCTACCATGTGCATGTTTTTTTTTTTAGTTAAAATGTCGTTCATCACCACGAGGACCATTTTACCGCGAGTGCCCCTTTTTCATTTTTTTTCATTTTTTTGCCAAGTCATTTTTCCGTAAGATATTGCCAAATAGTGTCGTAAAACTTTTGCTTGTTTAGTGTTGGAAAGTGTGTCTAGATGATCTGGCTACCCATGCATGACTTTGTTTTTGTCAGATACGACGTAGTTATTTGTATATTGGGTATTTAACTGCGGTTACCAATTTCTGTTTTTTTTCAATATTTGTAAAAATTACTACGTAGTAAGGAATTGCCGTATATTATTCATTTTTTTTTCATGTTTATGTGTTAGAAAGTGTGCCTTGATGGTTGGGCTAACACGTGCATGTCTTTTTTTTTATCTGAGATGTCGTATATTAGAATATCGGGCATTTTACCGCGAGTGTCCCTTTTTAATTTTTTTAAATTTTTTTGCCAAGTCATTTTTCCGTAAGATATTGCGAAATAGTGTCGTAAAACTTTTGCTTTTTTAATGTTGGAAAGTGTGTCTAGATGATCTGGCTACCCATGCGTGATTTTGTTTTTGTCAGATACGACGTAGTTATTGGTATATTGGGTATTTAACTGCGGTTGCCAATTTCTGTTTTTTTTTCAATATTTGTAAAAAGTTACTACGTAGTAATGAATTGCCGTATATTATTGATTTTTTTTTCATGTTTATGTGTTAGAAAGTGTGCCTTGATGGTTGGGCTAACACGTGCATGTCTTTTTTTTTATCTGAGATGCCGTATATTAGAATGTTGGGCATTTTTCCGCGAGTGCCCCTTCTTATTTGTTTTGCATTTTTTTGCTTAGTCATGTTACCGTAAGGAATTGGCAAGTAGTGTCGCAAAACTTATATTTTTATAGTGTTGGAAAGTGTTTCTAGATGATCTGGCTACCCATGCCTATTTTTTTTTTTAGCCAGATATGGCGTATATATAAGTATGTGTTCGATTTTCCTGTGATTGCCATTTTTTCGTTTTTTCCCATTTCTTTCAAAATTACTACGTACTAAGGAACTATCACAGAGTAATATTTCATTTATATGTTTATTTGTCGGAAAATATGCCTTGATGGTTTGCCTAGCACGTGGCTGAAATTTTTTTTTTCTGAAATGCCGTATATTAGAATGGCCATTTTTCCACGAGTGCCCCTTTTTATTTGTTTTGCATTTTTTTGCTTAGTCATGTTACCGTAAGGAATTGGCAAGTAGTTTCGCAAAACTTATATTTTCATAGTGTTGGAAAGTGTTTCTAGATGATCTGGCTACCCATGCCTATCTTTTTTTTAGCCAGATATGGCGTATATATAGGTATGTGTTCGATTTTCTGGTGATTGCCATTTTTTCGTTTTTTCCCAATTCTTTCAAAATTACTACGTACTAAGGAACTATCACAGAGTAATGATTCCTCTAGATGTTTATTTGTCGGAAAATTTTGTTTACTTTTTTTTTGATTGAATATCATCAAATTTTTTTAGCTAAAATATTGTTTTACATTTTTTTTTTCGATTTTATTTCCCTTCAAAAAAAATTTTTTGGGTCAGAATTTTCATTTTATAGTCGTAAAATAATCGACAATTATCCAGCAACCCACCATACAATTTTTATGCATATCCAATAATAATTAGATTAGTAAATAACACCTTGGAATTGACATACCCTTCCTACATTTCAAGTGGCAGATTAGGGAGTCTGAGTCAGTGTGGTTGGCGGCCATTTTGTGGACATATCCGAAGCGTAAGCTGCCCTATCTATATATATTCTTGTTCCCTATAGAATTTGTGATATTTTGGTATATTTTTACCTGCATAAATATCATATTATATATTAAATATATGTATTTTTTTACGAAATTTCCAAGTACTCAAAAAATTACCTTTAGATATGGCCCCTGATATAAATGTAATTTACAAAATAATGAAGATTTTTTTACATATTTCTATTTTAGGATAACATATGTTTATTCCCTAAAAAAATTAGCCACTTCCTATTTCATTTGGGTACCCAAAAAAATTCATGAAATTTGGACAATTTTTTTTGGCCAAAAAAAGTTACCCTTTTTTTCTCATTTCAGATCTTCACCTCCATGGGTCTGACTTCATCGAAAATACATCAAGATGTGTCCTAAACATTCAAGAATCAATTCCTAAAAGGATTTGTGTATATATGTATAAACTTTTTTTATGAATTTTTATGTCAGGTCTTTTTTTTTTTCTACTTAATTTTTTAAAATATTTATAATAAATAGTTTTTCTGCAGATGAGTAGTATTTATCTTTACAGTTGTTTTAAGCATTCATTGAAGTTTTTTTTGGCAAAAGAAAAAAGGAGGTTACTGCAAAAACTGATTTTTCAAGAATTTTTTTTGGCGTCGGGGTCGTTCGCGTCCGAGTATACCCTTAAAGGGGTGTCCGAGGACCGTACCTATCCAGGGTTAATATTTAATATTTATTTATAACAAATAATATCGGTATCAATGACCTTAGATGTCAGGATGTCATAACTCATAACCAATCAATCAATCCTCACATCTCGCCTCACCACCAACTGAAACACTTGTGATTCTAGTCCATATTCAAGATTATTTAAGGTATTTGTATGTTGGCATACAAGTTCAAATCACAGAGAACCATTCTGTAAAGTGCAAAGTAGCTTTCTGATTCCCACTTAAGTCACCAAAACAACAGTAATGCAAGTTGTTGACACATGACAGAATTTGTCTTTCTTATTTTATTCTTTCTTTTTTCTCAACTATCATTTCTACAAAATTATAAATCTTCATGTCATATATTTCATAGTAGCATATTTCATTGTTTTCATTAGTAAAAGTTAGCCTGCTGTCATTATTTTCCTTTATTGACATTCTATGCAGCATATGATGTTTTCACATATACAGTCCCTATTTCCAAGCACATGAAATACCCAAAACAAAAATTGTCCCATCGATAGTGAGTCACATGGAAGGTGGAATGACAGTACGAACAAAACACACACACACACTCTCTCTCTCTCTGTCTGTCTGTCTGTCTGTCTGTCTGTCTGTCTCTCTCTCTCTCTCTCTCTCTCTCTCTCTCTCTCTCCCTAAAAATATCCTGATTTAACGCGGGTAACAAAAGGCTATCGAGTGAAATATAGCTACAAGTTTTCGTGAATAGTCGGTGATTAGTTTGAGGGCAGAAAAGTGGGATAAAACGTCGGCATAGGATAGTTATCTTGTGAATTAATAAAAATTTGATCAAGATGGCACTGTATAACACAGGCAACTCGTGGAGAGACATCGCTGGAGTCAGCAAAAGCAAATTCCATGAGTTGGCGAAACAGGAGCCCGACCGTCTGATAACAGAGGTCACTAGTAACTCCAACCAGTGTGACGGAAAAATATTCGCAGACATATTGAAACAATACGATCCAATAAACTGGAACAAATCTGCAGAAAACATCAGCAAAATAATAGAAGAAATTCAAAAGAAGATCCAAGTGATAAAGAGACTTATAAAGAAAGTCTACATCAATCAACACATTCCATCAAAGAACAATAAGAAGTCCAATATTGTGAATATGCTGATTGATGCATTGGGAAAAAGAATGCCAAAATGGTGTAATACATGTAAGATATGGTATTCCATTAATAATCCTCAACAACTGATTAGAAAATGTGATGCCTGCCATGTTCCAACACACCCCACATGTGCTGAAATACAGCAAAAAATAAAAAATAGAGACACAAAGGTATTCTGCTCAACATGCTTAGTCTGGATAGAAAATATAATTAAATCGAGACTATATCTGCAAATAGTTGAAGATAAAGAATAGGAAGAAGAAGAAGAAGAAGAAGAAGGAGAAGAGAAAATTGAACAGGATATGTGTAAGAATGCAAAGGAAATCATTGATATAACTTATGATGCCATCCAACAACATACTTATGAAGAAATAAATTATCAGATGGAAACAAATAATAGACCCAAGAGACTCTACCCGGACCTACATACTTTTAGGGAAGAGCAAGAACAAGAAAAAAAAGAAAGATATAGTCTGCAATATGCTGAAAAGAGGGAATTGCAGATTTGGCGAAAGATGCTACTACAAGCATCCAAAGATATGCCATAATTATGAAATATATGGTAAATGTGCGTATTTAGACGGATATGGAGACGAATGCAGAGATCTCCATCCAAAAATATGCAAAAACCTATAAGAAGGAAAAGGATGCAGTTTCAACAAAAAATGTCGATATATGCATCCTGCAACCATGAATGAAAGTAAGAAAACTCAGCAAACTGAAAAGAAAAATGAAAGCAAAAAAGAAACAAAAAAGCAGGCCGCGTATATACCACGCTATGCACCAAAAACCCCAAGATATGAGGCCTTTCAACCCAAATCTGCACATATAGAGCCCAACTACAAAGAATGCATCTATAATGCCAGGGGTTGGTGCAGATATGGCGATAATTGCAGGTATACACACAAAAATAAATATGAAGGCGAAAGAACAAATATAATAGAAAAGTTGGATTTTTTAATGGCAGAATTCCAGGAAATGAAGAAAAGAACATCATATCAGAACAGGAAGGAAGCATGGGAGAATCCATGTTATTACCAATATTAAATAATGGGGATGAAACACAAACCATAATAGTGATGAATGCACAGGGTTTAGTCACAAGTAACTCTAAAAGGAAAATAAAGTTCTTAGAAGATCTAACCCAAATTGAAAAAATAGATATATTAAATATAAGTGAAACATGGTATTCCCAAGAGACTGGCAGTATCGACCAGATAAAGGGTTTCCAAAAATATAGATCAGACAGAAAAAATAGGAATCAAGGGGGAACCGCAATATATGGAAGAGACATAAATCAAGAAAAAGTCTGTGAAAAATACAGCAACACAGAATGTGAATTAATTGCGGTAGAATTTGAATCTGAAAAACTAGTGAATATTGTAGTTTACAGACCCCCAAATACTAAGGAGTTTGACATAATAATAGAAAAAATAGATGATATATGTAGAAACCATAAAGACTGGAATATACTCCTATCCGGAGATTTTAACTTTCCTTTCGTGGATATAAAAAAGAGAGTAATAGTAGCGCAGAAGATAAGAGGCAATTTGAAAAGCATCAAGATATGCTATTAGAACATAATATGCAACAAATAAACCACATTCCAACAAGAAAGGAAAATGTCCTAGATCTAGTATTTGTGAATGAAGTGAATTATGTTAAAGAAATAATAGTGTATAACACGGGAATTTCAGACCATAATGTCATAGAATTAATAGTCCATTCCAAAGCAAGTGATCACAGAATTAATCAAAGCACAAAACATTGGGAAGGATAAGGAAAATATATTTTTTATAGTAAGAATATAAAATGGTCAAAAATAAATGAAGAACTGAATAAAGAATGGAAAAAATGTGTTTGTAAGTGATAATATACAGGTAAACACGGACATACTGTACAAAATACTGGAGAAAATTGTTGAAAAATATGTACCGAAGAACAACAATAAACAAAAGACATGCATACCAAGAGAAAGAAGGATCTTATTTCAGAAAATTAGAAAGTGGGAGAAAAATCTTACAAAAGAAAAAAATGTGTGGAAAATGATGGAAATAAAATGTAAGCTAGAAAATGCAGAACAAAAGATTATACAGTCAAAAGAAAATGAAAAAAGGGACTTAGAAGAAAGGACACTTCAAAATATAAAAAAAAACCCAAAGTACTTTACTCCTATGCAAAAAAGATGAATAACGGGAGATTAGAAATAGGCCCTCTAAGAATTGAAGGACGGCTAACGAATGAAAAAAAGGAAATATGCAACATATTAGCATAAAAATATAAGAGTGAGTTCACGCCAAGAATTGCGAATGAGAATAATGAAACAGAAATGAGAGAAGAAAATGTTGAATATCTAACGGATATAGATATTAATGAAGCAGATATTGTCAAAGCTATAAACGAAATTAAAAATGGATCAGCAGCCGAACCAGATGGAGTTCCAGCAATTTTGTTAAAAAAAACTGCAAACACTATCGCGAAGCCACTTGCAATACTGCTAAGACAAAGTGTAGATATGAGTGAGATATATCTTAAACATAAATTAGCTTATATAACCCCTATCTTCAAAAGTGGATCAAGACTAGAGGCAAGCAATTATAGACCTGTTAGTCTAACATCACATATTATGAAAGTGTATGAGAGGGTAATAAAAAAGAAAATAATGGATCATTTGGTTAAAAATAAATTGTTCAATATAGGTCAACACGGTTTTGTGCCCAGAAAAAGTACACAAACCCAACTGATAGCACACTATGAAAACATATACAAAAATATGATAAGTGAAAAAGATACAGATGTGATCTATCTAGATTTTGCAAAAGCCTTTGACAAGGTAGACCACAATATATTAGAGAAAAAAATGAGAAAGCATAATATTGTGGGAAAGATAGGAAAATGGGTAAAACAATTCCTGCAAAACAGAAAACAGATAGTGGTTGCAAATGACGAGAAATCGGATGAAGCTCAGGTAATATCTGGCGTGCCACAAGGTACGGTTTTAGCTGCACTGCTGTTTGTTATTATGATCTAAGACATAGACTGTGATGTTGAAAACTCTGTAGTGAGAAGTTTCGCCGATGACACAAGAATAAGTAAAGAAATTACTTGTGATGAAGACAGGAACTCACTACAAAGAGATTTAAACAAAATATATGAATGGGCGGAGATAAATAGGATGGTATTTAACTCCGATAAATTGGAATCAATGCATTATGGAAACAGAGAAGGAATGGTATATGCACACAAGGGGGACAATCACAAACAAGGAAGCAATTAAAGACCTTGGTGTAATGTTAAATAGGAATATGTTATGCAACGACCAAATAGCAACACTGTTGGCTAAATGTAAAGCAAAAATGGGAATGTTATTCAGACACTTTAAAACAGGAAAAGCTGAACACATGATTATGCTTATGTACGTAGTACACTCGAGTACTGCAATGTGATATGGTACCCACACTACCAAAAGGATATTGCACAAATAGAGAGTGTACAAAGGTCCTATACTGTTAGAATAGAAGAAGTTAAGGACCTTGACTACTGGGAAAGACTGCAAATTTTAAAACTATACAGTCTAGAAAGGAGAAGAGAACGCTACATGATAATACAAGCGTGGAAGCAAATAGAAGGAATTACTGAAAACATCATGGAGCTAAAAATATCAGAAAGAGCAAGCCGAGGTAGATTAATAGTGCCAAAAAATATACCAGGAAAACTAAGGAAGGCGCACAGGACATTAATCCACTACGCACCAGCATCGATAATGCAGCGACTATTTAATGTGCTGCCAGCTCATCTAAGAAACATATCAGGAGTGAGCGTAGATGTGTTTAAGAATAAGCTCGATAAATACCTAAGATGCATCCCAGACCATCCAAGACTGGAAGATGCAAAATACACCGGAAGATGCATTAGCATCTCTCTGGTGAATATACGAGGTGCCTCACACTGAGGGACCTGGGGTAACCCAAACAAAAAATAAGGCAATAAGGTAAGGCAGATTACTCACTGCTGGGTAATGAAATAGAAAGTTTGGACCGGGAGTAAGATCTCGGTATTATTATCAGCAAGGATTTGAAGTTTACCAAACAGAGCATTAAAACTGAAAATAAAGCACAAAAACTAATACGTTACATAAAGAGACAATTCATATACATAAACAAAGCCACTGTCCTACAGCTATATACATCACAAGACTCCGTCTAGAATAGAGAGTCCAATTTTGGGCTCCAAGTATTCAGAAGGATATAGATGGACTGGAAACAGTACAAGCTAGGGCCACCATTCCAGTTCCAACACTAAGGCAATTTGGATGTAGATGAAGGATGCAACATTTGAACTTTGATCTACAAACTCGACGACTAAGGGGAAAGTTAAAAGAGGCATTCAAAATTCTTAAAGAAATAACAAGTGTAGATTACAATAATCTATTCACTCTTACCACAAATCAGTACAGAGGTAACCGATACAAACTGGAATTGAAAAGATACAACACCACTCAATGTGGCAATATCTTTGCATACAAAATAACAAATACTTGGAATAGACTTCCAGTTGATGTAGTAAACAGTAACATGGTAAATGAGTTCAAGAATAAGTTAGACAATATCAAGAACTTTCTAAATGGTTAAACTAAATCGCTTTACCAAAGAGAAAATGGAGTTTCTGTAGATGGACAAAAAGTCTTTGAGACATCTGAAATCCTTATAACTCTCTCTCTCTCTCTCTCTCTCTCTCTCTCTCTCTCTCTCTCTCTCTCTCTCTCTCTCTCTCTCTCTCTCTCTCTCTCTCTCTCTGAGGCAGAAATATAATTCTTTTGACATCAGAAGATAAGTTTCTTTTATCATATACCTTATAATCATACGTTATAGAATATTTTTTGTGTCAACGGAAACAAATGGATATTTTCAATACTTTTTTGTATGACATAAATTCTATTATTACTGACATATAGTTTTATATCTTTTGACGGCTATTTATCATGGCGTTATTGCAAAATACAGTAACAGATTTTTTACACATATAATCACAGTGCTTCACCATTGTTTAGAGGAAATGCAGAAGTAATCTATATTCTTTGCTATTTTTAACACTTTTTATTCATCACCTTGGCCAGAGCATTATTGTCAGAAGTCATCAACTTCAGGCAACACACATTTCTAGAGTGGAGAGATCACATCTCCAACCCTTTTCAACCCTAGATTCTCCTTCAAAAGTTAGTTTATCTAGATGCTGGAAATCAGTAATAGACGGTGTATTCCAGTTTGAGCTTCCTCTCCCTCATAATGAGAGAATACCTTAATGAAGTCATTGAGCTTCAGCACGGCATATCATTCCCGTGCTGAAACTTGGTGACCTGTAAGAGTGCTCTCGAACTTGGGGGAATTGCCCCCCTAGTTCGAATCTAAATTTCTCTCTCATCTTTTTCTTCTGAATATTACCTCGATCTTCTGCTAATTTTATAAACTTTATTTCGTGTTGCTGTCCCAAGTCTGAGTGAAATATCCCATATTGATATGTGTATATATGTACATATATATTTATTTGTCTTTTTATTTTTTTTTGGGGGGGGGCTGCGTGGATGTTTCTACATTTATTATTGCTGCCTGCTTTGATGAATGGGAGGTGGTGTCTCAGTTGGGAGATATTTTGCACTCAAAGATATATGTGAGATTATTGGATGATCTCAGCCAACCCGGAGATGGTTTGGACTTTTTTTTGCGAAACTATCAAGTGTTTGGTCTTTGGAATCCAGGGGCATCCAATGCTTGGGGTAGCACTCTCAGGTTTTGGCCGGAATCCCATAATAGTATCTTGGTCTCAGTCCTAACAGGCGGGTTCAGCTTACACCTGTGCTTCTATATCTGTTTTGATACTATCCTTTGGGTAGGGTATGGAGTGGACCATTTGTGAAGTATACTCTCATTGTACCGATAGTGGGAGTGCATATTTCATCTCTGACGTTTGAGGCCTTAGTATTGTTGAGCAGGCACATGTAACTCTTCTTCTTCCAAATCAATCAATCAATCTTTTGGACCCCCATCCCCTGGATACGCTGACTCTCCCAGGCACTGTCGACGATCTCTGGCAAGTCTATCAAGGAAACTTCTGTTGATGACCTCGGAACTGAAAAGGACCATTTTACTGATATTCCAAAATTGAGTAATTTGGGTAACACGAGGAAATTTCGAATCGTTCATATTACCCAAATTAAAATAGACACAAACTATGATAATCTATATAAAGCTTTTGAGTGCTATGGGTGTATAAAAGAAATAAGAAGGAAACTTGAAGATAATAAATGGGATTCATGGATATCTTACAGTAAGTCATGATGAAGCATTTAACGCAATAAGTAACATGAATAATATTACAATTAATAACTTGAATGTCATGGCTGCTCTTTGTGATAAGGTACCAAAGGATGTGGATGTATTAGTGTGCTACTGTTATTAACACACATTGAGTATGTGTTGTTTGAGATGTTGAGTCTTGAAATAAAGTCAAGCATGTTAACTTTGAAATGGTTTATTCTCTAAAAACATCAGTGTTAACATCTCCATCACAGGAGTATAGCTGGTTTGGTCGGATGACCAATTCAGGTGAAGTATAGATAAGAACTGCCTAAAAATATCGATATCACAGATATCGTATATTTAGTTATCTCAGCATTTAAACACAATATGTAAACTTTAGATTAGTCTAGGAAGACACCTGCATCCGGTGGCGACACAATCTTTCACACGGTATGCATTTGTGTTTATGCTTCAAAAAATGTTACATTGCTGAGAGATGCAAAATGCATCCTGTTATGATTTTGTCTGACTACAGCAAATCTCACGCTAGCTTCTTCTTCCACAATGACATATTACGTCATGTGTTTTAAACATGTAATAACTAACTATTACATCAGCTCGGCCAGCTATCTCAATTTTTTTTTTTTAATTTAACAACACGCCAAAATATGTTTACTAGGAGTGTGACTGGATATATGTATTATTCTTTGTTTAACTTTAGCCATAAGCAAATGAGGACGAATGTTCAAATAGGCATATAAGAAAAATAATAACAATAATGCATATGAAAAGATAATACCAAAGCAAAAAGAAAAAAAAAATGCATGATAAATACAGATCACAGATATGGTATATTGCTAGCAAATGATTATATGGTACCAAAAAAAATACTGATATACATATGATTCGGTAACTTGTTAAAGAATAATTGTTAACTTTGGCAGAAACATAGATTATTACAATACGGTAATTAATAAAAACATTTGTTACCTTGGTAAAGATTCAATTTTAGTGCACACACACGAATTCCTGGTACATACACGTACCACGGTTTCGTATATATATATATATATATATATATATATATATATATATATATATATATATATATATATATATATATATATATATATATATATATATATATATATATATATATATAGGGCTTATATATTTTATTAGATGCCCTTAGATTCTGTTTTTTTATTTTTTTTTCTCTTTTCTTTTAACATTCCAGCTTATATATTTTATTAGATGCCGAGAGAAAAAAATTATTTATTTTTAATGTTTTTTAAATGTATTTTTAAAAATGCAAATGTTCTATAGTCTCTTCAATTACATATTACTAGCGTACTAACTGCTTTTCATACACACGCTATTCCCAGACAATTTTACTCCTTTTAGCGAATGAAGTGGCCACTTTCAAACGGCTTTAAACTGAATTAAATAAGGAGTTTTGTCTGGACATGGCAAAACGTTCTGTTTTAGCTGCAAACTGTTCCTTAACCTACGCCAAACAAGGATGTTAACGGCGCTAAATATCATCACCGTCACAACTGTTCCTGCTAGTAGTATGGGGTGAAGAAATTCCTTATAAGTCGGTGACAGGTGGTCCATCTCGGTCAATTTCATCAACCGCTTGGCTACCTGTTTGTTGTATGGGAGAGGTAGTGATGGCATTGTAGACGACCACGTGAAGTTCGCGAAGTAGGCTCGTTCTCTGATGATGGTCTTGATCCCGGTCACCATGGAATTAGGGGAAGTCCCGATACAACCATCTGCTGCAACGAAGATTTTGGAATAGGACGTGGATCCGTCCGGGCATGATACATTGAAGCCGTCCTTGTCGTATCGTATCCACGAGCCGTAGTTCAGTCTGCAATTGAACTCATTATTGTCAAAGTGATAAAGCTTATCCAGACAATTTTCACTTGTATGGGTGAGAGCACCGTCTAGCACTATACCTAACTTGCATGAATCCATTAAGTTTTTATGGAATTCAAATGAGTCAGCTGTACATATTTTTCTATCCATTGCGTCTGAACAGTGAGTTAATTGATTTAAGTCTTTAATGACCGTATATGTTTCCTTGTCTAGGGAAATCAATACGTGTCCTGTCAAACTGGATATTACTGGATTTGAGTGATTCGTCATGAAAGTCGGAAATGGTGATATCCTGTAAAATTGCCAGGCATCAGAAGAATCAAAGGGAATTGTAATCATAATCTTGTTATTTTCAACGCTTACTGTAATTAGGTTGTAATAAAATTCTAACCTACGTGCGTCTAACAAAGGAACATAGCCTAGTTTCTCCCGTCCGTTCTCCAGAACTAACTTTAAGTATTTTATAGGCAACAAATGGGGCGACAGTACACCTTTAGTTGCTAACGTGATAGCTTCTACATAATCTTTTGATTTCTCAATGAAATGTGCAATTCTGTTATGTATGTGATCTATTTTTGAATCATAATACGTTAATGTTGCCAACAAATCCTGTACTTCCATAATCTGACTGATATTACTTGAATGTTCATTTACTAAATCCATAATTTGATTGATTGAAGCTAACGGATTCCTTAGTTCTGACATAATCAATTCATCTTCATGAGTCAAGAACTCAATTTTCTTATTTTGATTACTAATCTTAAGACGATTGGAAATTCCTAAACCTAAACTTGCAATAGACCCAAAGATGTTTAATGCAGCAAAAACAAACGGGTTACGTCTTTCTTTATGTTCGTGTCCTACAGTCCACATCAAAAGGTCACGAGCCAAAGATTCTGTCTCGTAAGTCTTATTTTGCAAGTCATCAGATAGCATCTCTGCAACTTTTAGTGTCGATCCAAGAGACCTCTCTGTAGTCAAATGAAAATGTCTTCTATGCAACTCATCTAATGAGACAGCAAACCTTGAAATGGCGCTTTTTAAGCTAGTGACATCATTCTCTGGAAGAAAAATTGCTTGCATTTGCACTTCTACAACTACGTTGCTTGATGTAATAAAAACGTCTTCTTGTCTTTCAACTATAGTGCCATATTTAAAATCTATACTTTTAGTTTTAGAGCTCATCCCACACGAGAAAAATGTCTGAACGAACAATATCACTCCCAACAACAAAAAATTCATCTTGGAAACCTGTAACGAGAAAAATATATGTAATTACTCCTGTATTAAGAAGTAAACTTTTAACATACAAATAAAAATCTTTCCCTCACTTCTTTCCCTCTCTCTCTTTTTTTTTTTTTATTTCTTATGTGAGCCAATGGTACTATTTTCTCATCCGTGGGTTGGGATACGTTTTGAACTCTAAACCTATTGGCTGTTAATGTTTCCAAAATGTTAAATGGGCCTTCAAACTTAGGTGTTAGTTTATAATTGAGTCCTTTACGTACATTTACCTGTATGTATACATTATCACCCACGGTATATGTTTTAGTTGGCTTCGCTATTTTATCATGATTCCTTTTCATTATGATTTGTGATTCTTCTAAATTCTTTCGAAGGATATCATATCGACTTTTGCTTGCATTTATACATTCTTTTAAAGGATTTGATAGATTAGTTGTAGGCGTTAATACATGGAAAGGCGTTCTAACTGGGGTACCATACAATGCTTCATGCGGTGACATTTTAATTGATATATGATATGAATGATTCAGAGTACTCAGTACCGCAGGTATTGCAATATCCCAGTTGGGGTCTGATCCCCCTAGTGTTAATCTTAATATATTTAAAACCTTCCTATTTGCTCTTTCCACTAGCCCATTCGACTCTGGGTGATATATCATGGTATTTATTTTCTTTATGCTAAGGAATTCACACAATGAGGTAAGAAAGTGATTATTAAATTCTCCACCTGAGTCTGAGATTATCATGTTCTGTATATCGAGTTAAAGCGTCTACAATTACTAAGAGGTGCTTATTTCCTCTGTCTGACTCGTAAAATCCTGCTAACAAATCTAAATGTATTCTTTCAAAGGGTTGATTGGGCACAGGATAAGCCCCTAGGCTGACAGGTGTTTTCGTATGCCCTTTGTTTTCCTGACATGTGCGACAATTAGCTATGTGTTTTTTTTATATCTGTAAGCATTGTATGCCAATAAAACAATGATTTGGCTTTCTGTGACATTAATGAGAACCCCGGGTGTCCATGTAATGGATTTGCATGCAACCAATTCAGGACAGTGAAAATAAGTGAGATTGGTACCACTACCTGGTCGTTAGTTTCATGTGGTGTATTGCGGGTTTTCCTTGTCACGGTCCTACACAGAATATTATCTTTGATTATAATTCTGCTGCTTATACTTTATATATCCCTTTTCCTTATGATTGCCTTTCAAAGCATTTATAATTGTTTCTAATTTCTGATCTTTTCTTTGCTCAGTCTGTAATAATTCAGCCATCCAGCCTAAATCTTCTTGTTCAGATATCGTTTTAACAATAGGCATGGATGTTGATATATCTATTAATTCAGCTAAAGGCTCCGTACAAGATGACACTGGGTTGCGTGATAATGCATCCGCAATGATATTTGCTTTCCCAGGTAAATACCCGATTCTTGCGCCAAAATCTTGAATGATCAAATGCCACCGAGTTCGTTTGGGGCTGTGGTTGAAGCTTTTAAAGAACTCGGTTAGTGGTTTATGGTCAGTAAGAGCCTTAACGGGATAACCGTATATTATGATCTTAAAATGTACTAGTGAATTAACAATAGCTAGCCCTTCCTTGTCTATTACTGCATACTTACTTTCGGAAGTTCTCAGTTTTCGAGAATAAAAAGCTATCGGGAAAAATTGTTTATCATATTGCTGAAGCAATACCCCTCCTACTCCTAAGTCTGAGGCGTCTGTTGCAATGAAGAATTCCTTACCGAAGTCAGGAAATTTTAAGATAGGAGAACTACACAGTTCATCTTTCAAGGTATTAAACGCCTGTTGATGATGCTCAGACCATATGAAATCTACGCCCTTCTTCGTAAGATCAGTCAAAGGAGCGGCTATTATTGAATAGTTGCATATAAAACGCCTGTAATATCCACTACAACCCAGAAATTGCAGTATTCCCTTGACATTAGTAGGTATAGGAAAATTACGTATAGCCGACACCTTATCATGGACTACTTTAAGACCTTGGCTTGACACCATGAAACCCAAATATATTAATTCTGTTTTGAAAAATTCACACTTACTAATCTTTACCCTTAAGTTATGTTGTCTTAATCTCTGTATTACTAGTTCTAACTTACGTAGATGTTCTTCTAAGGTGTTGGAAAAGATTACAAGATCGTCCATATAGGCATGCAATATATCCCCTAACAAGTCTCCAAACACTATGTTAATCATTCTTGTAAATGTTATGGGAGCACAACGTAAACCAAAAGGCATCCGTAAAAATTCATAATGTCCCCTGGCTGTGCTGAAGGCTGTGTATGGGATACTATCTTCTTCTAATGATATCTGGTGAAAGCCTTTAAGTAAGTCCAAACTGGTAAAATATTTATTCTGACCTAACAAAGACAAAATATCGTCAGTACATGGCACTGGGAATCGATCAGGGATCGTCTCCTCGTTTAGATGACGGAAGTCTACGCAGATACGCCATGTTCGATCTTTTTTCGGTACAACTGTTAATGGAAAATTATAAGGGCTGTTTGATTTCCTAATGACTCCTTCTTCTAGCATTTTACCTACTTCATCATCTATTTCATTCTGGAATTTCATAGGGAGTCTGTACGAGGGTACATAGATAATTTTCTGCTTGTCCTTTAACCTTATTTGATGCTCGATCACATCTGTTTTTCCTAAGGATCCATCCGTAGTGGAAAAAACATCATGATATTTAGTTAAAAGTCCAAAAATTTTCTGCTGAATTTCTTCATCTTGAATGTCTTTATTGATTTTATTTTTAATAGATTGCAAAAGGGATTCATCCGCAACTGATTGAGCGTGATTGATTTCAGCAACGGTAAGAATACGATGTTTATAAACTTCTACATCCAAGATATGTTAATTTTTGTGAATTACTAAAGCGTTGTTTAAATGATTACAGACTTCAATATTATATTGTTGATGTGAGCTTACTGTATAAATAGCTTGTGTGATAGACAATCCGTTAGTTTTCAAAGTGTCGGAAAGGATTAATATTTCAGATCCCGGTAATGTTTTCTTTATTTGCACTATTAAATTCGAAGGTACGTTTGGCTCGATAGATTGCGTGCAAGATGATATTACGGGTGAACGAGAATTCTGCTGGGTCGCGTATATTATTTCTTTATTAGTGAGACAAGTTATTGGTTCTTCAACGTACGTTACGGTTACATTTGTCGTCTCCTTTTTATCCAAAACTGATTTTAAGGTATTAGAAGACTTATAGAATTTTCCTTTGATATACACGCCGTGCTTGGCAGGGGCTAAGATAATGTTTTGATTTCCCATAGATGGGTATCCTATAATTACAGCTGGATACATATCAATGTTTTGTACAATAACAAATGTATCGGCAAACGTGCGTTTACTGTACCGAATTTGAATTGAACATGAGTTATGCTTATGACATTTAATTCATTATTTCCTATACCCGAGAGTCTCACTCCGGATTTTTCTATCGGAAAGTTCGAAAACATCAAATGATGTGTCCTCAAATCCATGATATTACGTGGACTACCAGAGTCAAAAAATAACGTAAAGGATTTGTATTCTAAATTTACAGCATGTAATGTTGGTCGTAACTCATTTTGGCTTATTATTGTATGAATTCGTCGCAAATCTATGGGAGTGTACCAACCGTGTGTCACACAATTGTACATAATTATTTTGTATATATTATGCTTGTATCTGCGCTCTTCCCTCGCACTAAAAAGAACCTGAATGATCATGTCTCCGGTTTGTTCTGAACATTGTCTGTCTCTCGAACATGTTATGTCCTGTTGCCTTGAGGTTTTGTATATAAAGAAGAGTGTTCCTTAATAAACAACTCAGTTGATTGCATCCTGCCTTTGAGTTCACAACCCTCACTCGGCACCGTCACATTGGTGACCCCGGAAGTCGACTCGCTCCCACTGCCTTCCACCCCCACCTCCCTCGCCCCTCCATCGTTGGTACTATGACGGACTCTACTACAGCAGTTGGCGCTGCGGCCGCCCCATTGAAACTTTCACCGTTCGCCAGCAGAGAGGCGTTTGCTTGGTTTCAGCGCGCAGAAGTCCAGTTTCATATCAGGGGCGTGAATCGCTCAACCACCAAAGCGGATTATGTTCTCGCGGCGATACCCGAGGACACCTTCCCAAAAATATCCGACTGGCTTAGTGAACAAGGAGACACCCCAATAGCGTATGACGCCCTCAAAACATACCTTTTGCAGCAGTACTCGCCGTCGCCAGCCGCCCGTATAGCAAAGCTTTTTCAGCTCTCGCAACAACCGTTGGGGGACCAGAGGGCTTCGCTTGCCCTCAGGGAAATGACCAGTATTGCTCGCCTTCAACCTGCCGCAGACGGCTCTCCTCGTGAAGTGAACCTACTGCGTGCCCTTTGGATACGCCGTTTACCCGAACCTGTACGCGCTGCCATACCCGATGTCGATAGTTTACCCATAAAGGACTTGATGACCAAAGCCGACGCCCTTATGGACAGCCACTTCAAGACCTCCATCAACGCCTCCACCCCTGACGACGAGGATGCCTATTCAACGTCAACCGAAGCTGACATGAATGCCGTAGGACATACACGCCTACCCCGTGACGTGCCGAAGCGGCGACAAAGCCGCCCACCACCCACCTATCGCTCGCGCCCCAACGAACGACTTCTACAGCCACTTACTACCTCCCATCCACCGCAGTTTTACTACTACCACTTCAGATTCGGGGCAACCGCGAAGAAATGTGCCAAGGATTGTCAGTGGCCAAAAAACGTGTAAGTAGGCCATCGCTTGTGGCGGTGGCCTCCCATGTTTCTAATCTTTTCTTTTTACAGGATGCAGGAACGGGCGTGCGATTTCTGGCAGACACGGGTGCTTGCCGTTCTCTTTTGCCAAGGAAACTCTTCAAGGCACGACGTAGTCTGTCTACATCTGCCGACATCCGCTTGGTAGCTGCCAACAGATCTGCGATACCCACCTATGGTTACGAGAACCTCACATTATCTTCGGAAACGGTAAATTCAATTGGAAGTTTCTCGTTGCTGACGTCACAATGCCAATCCTCGGTGCGGATTTCCTCTCTCATTTCCACCTTCTGGTCGATGTCGCCCACCGACGATTGGTCAACGCAGACTCGTACTTGTCGACACCTCTTCAACCCGCCCCCTCTAACCTCGCTCTCCACATCAGCGCATCCACGGATGCCTACGCCCACCTCCTCACATCGTACCCGGAAGTTTTCCGTCCAGAACTTCGCCAAACGCCCACGGTTCCTGCCAAGCACGGTATTTATCACCATATCAAGACGACGGGACCCCCAGTCTTTGCAAAATTCAGACGTCTGGCACCGGAACGATTGGCAGCCGCCAAACAGACGTTCGCCGAAATGGAGGAAATGGGCCTTTGCCAAAAGGCCTCCAGCCCATGGTCGTCACCCTTACACATCGTTCTGAAGAAAGACGGCTCCCTCCGTCCGTGCGGGGATTACAGGCGCCTGAACATGCAAACAGAACCGGATCACTACCCCCTCCCAAACATTGCCGACGTGACCTCCTACCTGCACAAAGCGAAGGTTTTCTCTACGCTCGACTTCCTGAAGGGGTATTATCAGGTGCCTATGAACCCAGAAGACATCCCCAAGACCGCCATCACCACTCCGTTTGGTACATACACCTTCAATTACTCCTGTTTTGGCCTTCGTAATGCTGGGGCAACGTTTCAACGTCTCATGGATGGCATCATAGGGGACCTCCCTTTCTGTGTATGTTATGTGGACGACATACTTGTGTTCTCCTCCTCAAAAGAGGAACACCTCCGTCACCTGCGCATCGTGCTCGACCGCCTGCAACAAAACGGCCTTGTAGTCCGGTACGACAAGTGTACCTTTGGCGCCAACGAAGTGTCGTTCTTAGGGCACCGTATCACTCCTGAAGGAGTCCATCCCCTCCCTGAGAAGGTAGCTCTGCAGGAATTCTTGGGCATGATCAACTATTATTACCGTTTTCTGCCAGCCATTGCCGCCACTCTTGCTCCCCTCTACGCCTCCCTCAAGGGCAAGCCAAAGGACCTGAAGTGGGGTCCCCTTCAAGAAGCAGCCTTCTGCAATGCAAAGAAGGCCCTATCAACTGCTGCGGCTCTCACTTTTCCTATCCCACACGCCCCTCTCCTTCTCTCCACCGATGCCAGCGACGTCGCTATTGGTGCAGTACTCGAGCAGGTGGTCAAAGGCTCGCCCCGCCCATTGGCCTTCTTCAGCAGAAAACTGTCCAAGGCAGAATCGGGTTATTCTACCTTCGATCGAGAATTGCTGGCGGTGCACTTGGCTGTCCGTCACTTTCGCCATTTCTTAGAAGGTACGCCCTTCGTCATTCGCACAGACCACATGCCTCTGGTGCACGCCTTCACTCGACAGTCTGACGCCTGGTCCGCCCGTCAACGCCGACATCTCTCCGCCGTGGCTGAATACAATTACACCCTCCAATACGTCCCTGGGAAAATGAATCCCGTTGCCGATGCCCTGTCAAGAAACACGTTGGCTGCCGTTCAACTGGGATTGGGTTACAACGCCCTGGCTGAAGCCCAACGACAGGATCCAGAGTATCAAGCTTGTAGGACATCCTGCACGTCCCTCCGTTGGGAAGATTTTCCCCTCGAAGACTCCAACACCACCCTCCTTTGTGACGTCAGCACTGGTAGACCGCGACCTTTGATTCCTGCTCCCATGCGCCGACAGGTGTTTGATTTCATTCACGGCCTTTCACATCCCTCGTGCCGTTCTACTGCACAGCTGCTGAAGGCAAAGTTCATTTGGCACGGCATTTCTAAGGATGCTAAGGATTGGGTCCGCGCCTGTACTTCTTGCCAAACTTCCAAAGTACATCGACACACGGATTCAGGAGTGGGCACCTTTCCTCAACCTCAGCGTCGTTTCGCACACATTCACGTCGACGTTGTAGGCCCCCTACCCACATCACAAGGACATCGTTACCTGTTTACCGTCATCGACCGCTCCACTCGTTGGCCTGAAGCCATTCCCATGGAAACTGCAACGTCCGCCTCATGTACATCTGCCTTACTCTCAGGATGGATTTCAAGATTCGGTATCCCTGAGCATATTACTTCTGACAGGGGAACCACTTTCACCTCTCAATTGTGGACGTCATTAGCGAATCTCCTGGGCATCACCCTACATCAGACAACGGCCTACAACCCCGCTGCCAATGGAATGGTTGAACGTTTTCATCGCACCCTCAAAGCAGCTTTGATGTCCCGCTGCAAGGATTGCAACTGGTTTACTCAGCTTCCCTGGGTCCTCCTGGGACTAAAGACCACTCCTAAAGACGCCCTCGACGTCTCGGCAGCTGAAATGGTGTATCGCGACCCGTTGGTCGTCCCTGCCGAATTTTTTCCTTCTACAACCTCCTCCGACGATATCCAGCGCATACGTCACGTCGTGGGAAAATTTAATCCGTGCCGCCAGACTTACAAGCCCCCAGCGAAGCATCACATACCAACGGACTTGCACTCTGCAACGCACGTCTTCCTGCGCAACGACACTAGCAAGCCACCACTAACGTCCCCTTACACGGGCCCTTTCCTTGTGATCCGACGCAGTCCGAAAGCATTCCTACTAAACATTCGGGGCAAAGAAGACTGGGTCTCCATTGATCGTCTAAAACCTGCTTATCTTCTGCCAGATGACCCGCCTACAGTTTGCCTCTCTAGATCAGGGCGCCCTATTTAACATGTACAGTATGTCATTTTTAGGGGGGGAGCCATGTACCAACCGTGTGTCACACAATTGTACATAATTATTTTGTATATATTATGCTTGTATCTGCGCTCTTCCCTCGCACTAAAAAGAACCTGAATGATCATGTCTCCGGTTTTGCTCTGAACATTGTCTGTCTCTCGAACATGTTATGTCCTGTTGCCTTGAGGTTTTGTATATAAAGAAGAGTGTTCCTTAATAAACAACTCAGTTGATTGCATCCTGCCTTTGAGTTCACAACCCTCACTCGGCACCGTCACAGGAGCATGCACTGTTTTACTCCTTCGGCCGTGTGTTTCATAGGAAAATCCATTGCCTCACAATGATCTGATAAACCATTAAATTGATTATTCAATACTATTGATGTTGACATGAATGACCTTGACCCAACATCACTCTCTTCCCCATTGGAGTTAATTATGTGGTATTTGCTTTGTTCTGCACATTCTGAAAATTAGTCTGACCTTGCGAGGTCTGGTTTGACGACCCAAGCTCAGCGTTATTCGAAGAAGTGTTTGTTTGTTTCGGATTCTGAACTACATTGACGTTTGGCTGTTTCTTCTTATTGTTAAAATGAGGATTTTTTTTTATTTCCATATGGAACTGACTGTGGAATTGACTGTGTATTTCTTGGATTCTGTTGTGTCCTTGCGCGAGTAGCACTGACTATATGAGTGAGTCGACCTATTATGTATTGAACAGAATTTCGTTCTGCAGTCCGCGATCAAGTGACCTTGACGTTTGCAATTATAACACGTCATTCCCGCAACTTGACTATTATTAACTACATTTACTTGTTGTGGCTTTGTTTCATTCTTTGCAAAAACTTGAGTTAACACGGGATCAAGGTCAGGACACTTAGCCATGTGTTTTTTTATCTGTTTATATACATCCAATTCCGTACTTGCAGGCGTTAACTTTTTATCAAAACACCGCACTAAAGCTTCAGGCAACATAAGTGTCATGCAAGTTAAATACATTAATCGTAAAAAATCTTTCACGGAGATGTTATCTCTAGTAACCCAAGTGGAATTAACTAAAATATCTTGATATTCATTAAGCCTATCAGCTATGAGAGCTGCTCTCTCGATAACATTAAGCCGATTCATAGTGGCTTGATTAAGTGTATTTCTTAACGTTAATACTACATCCAAGGCTTCTTCACACCCATAGACGCGCGTAACCTAACTTTGAAATCATCCCAGGTAACTGCTTCTTGAAATGAAACACCTCTTAAATACGCACTCGCATCCCCCTTGGAAAAATCTATAAAACTTTTAGCTTCTTGTAATTGTACAAAAGGGTCTACGATTTGTTTGGCATTTAAATGGGCATCGACGGATGAAATCCATGACTCCACATTTTGAGGCAAGAACCCATTAACCCGACCCTGAATAGAGGATTGCAGACCTGGCATTTACAAGCGTCACAATTGGGAGAGGATTAATCTATCCTACGCCACTAGGTTCAGGGATGGGGCTCACAGGGGGCGTCATGACTACTGTATTTCTTTTCCTATCTCTTCGACCCCTTGCAATTCTATAAAATATCTATATGAATACAGACGTCCACTGCGTAAACGCATAAGCACCCTATGATAAAGATTATAACAAAATTCCCCAAAACAATGCTACTAATCCCAAGACATTTCCCGAGAATTTCTGAAAGAAAACAGATCACAAAGCTATTTCCCAGGAATTTCTGAAAGAAAACGGAACACAAAGATATTTCCCGAGAATTTCTGAAAGAAAACGGAATTAGCACAAAGAGAGAAAAAATTCTAGATGAGAATTCGGAGTTGAACACAGTTTCCTTTAATGAAAGGAAAATAAAAGATTAGCAAACCACTCACCCTGGTAATAATCGACTAACGACTCGTGATAACTACACTTCACTGCCCAAACTGAAATGAATAAGAAAATTGTACTTAGCTTTATATGGTTCTGTGTGATGTCGTCATATCCTCTCTCTCTCTTGATGTTTGGGTGAATGTTTCGGTCCAATTTCCGTTGAATGTAGTGCTTCCTGGATATGTTTTGTAAGCGTTGAACGTCAGTCCTTGGGTTTCCTAGGATGTTGATTGAAGATCCAGTTCATCAGTTTGTATGTATAACATTCATTAAATGTTTTATTCTTCGATGGACTATGATACTTAGTCAAAATTGTAGATTCATTACTGTTGATTTCTTGAAGATCTTTCTCTGGTTTTTACAGCTTTATTGTTGATTTCTTGAAGATCTTCCTCTAATTCTTAGAGTCTTATTGTTGATTTCTTGAAGATCTTTCTCTGATTCTTAGAGTTTTATCGCTGCCACCATTTATTAGTGTGCTACTGTTATTAACACACATTGAGTATGTGTTGTTTGAGATGTTGAGTCTTGAAATAAAGTCAAGCATGTTAACTTTAAAATGGTTTATTCTCTAAAAACAACAGTGTTAACATCTCCATCACAGGAGTATAGCTGGTTTGGTCGGATGACCAATTCAGGTGAAGTATAGATAAGAACTGCCTAAAAATATCGATATCACAGATATCGTATATTTAGTTATCTCAGCATTTAAACATAATATGTAAACTTTACATTAGTCTAGGAAGACACCTGCATCCGGTGGCGACACAATCTTTCACACGGTATGCATTTGTATTTATGCTTCAAAAAAATGTTACATTGCTGAGAGATGCAAAATGCATCCTGTTATGATTTTGTCTGACTACAGCCAATCTCACCCTAGCTTCTTCTTCCACAATGACATATTACATCATGTGTTTTAAACATATAATAACTAACTATTACAGATGTATATCAACCTGGCGACTGGTTGGAAAAAGACTCTGATTTAGATATGCCTTTCCAGAGAAGGCTAAACCCTCCAATGAAGCTTGTAGCTGAATCAAAGGGGGTTACATGGAATTATTTCAGAATAGGCAAATATATCTCGTTTGGAAAAAATAGTTTCCTTATCCATGCCAGATCAAGCATACAATCTGTAATACTTTCCAACCTAAAAACAACCAATGATGATATTAAGTTAGACGTCAAACCCCAACTAAATTTTAGTTACTGATGGTGAGTAGTTTGCAACAGAGATCTGTGTGAATTCAAAGAGGAGATACTGGCCATGTGTCCACTAAATGTATGGAAAGTTCACAAAATCCCAGGTACATCCTTCCAGGATACTGATGTACCTTTCCATATTGGTTTTAATTCTAGTAACCTTTTAGTTTCAATTATTGGTCTAAACGGTATAACAGTTCAAATTTGCTGTGTTTTGGCACACGTAGGTGTGTCTGGAAATGAAGAGGCAGATTCACGGGCAAAGAGTGCTGCAGCCAAGTTGCTACCAAGAAGGTATCCCATTCTCTGTAATGACTTTTTACAAGCAATTAAAAATTTTATTTATAACAATTGGCAACAGCATTGGGATAGCTTAACGGAAAATAAGATGAGAGAAATTGCGATTTTCATATCCCCTTGGAGGTATAATGGGATACCCCGATAATAGGAGACTACTTTTTGTCGTCTCCGCATTGGTCACACTCAGATGACACATCAGTTTCTACTGGCTGGCCAACACCAACAATATTGTGACGACTGTTTGATACCCTTGAAAGTGAGGCATTTGTTGACTGAATGCCCCCCTTATAGCACAGAATGAAATAGATATCTGTTTGAGGCTTGGGGTGAAGATGGCAGGTTCATCCTTGCCAAGATCCTTGACATGTGTCATACAATGCTAGTGGTATTTTTAAATTTATATCAGAAGCAGGTCTTCTTAAAGCTATTTAGGTTTTATATCATATTTACTTTTCTGGTTTTAATTGAATATTCTTTTAATCTTTGTTTATAACAAACAGTATTGGCGTCTATGATTTTCAATGTCTAGATGCCAGAAAACTTCAAATCATTCTTTCATTCATTGAGCTTCCTCTTCTGGCTAGAGCCAAATTTGGAGGGTATCAATTTAAACTGTTTGGCCATCAGTTAGGGGTGGATGAACTTCTGGACAGTGATATACCTTGGAAGGTGAGAAACAAGTTCAGAGGCATCATACCTTCGTGCTCATTGTTCCCACACAAATATAAATCTAAGTAAGACTCAGTTTTATATTGTTAATAACAATAAAAATTACTTGAAAATTTGTAATTTTTTTTCTATTTCTCGTGGCAATCAGGAGTCTTTTGGCTCAAGTCTGAAGCATATATCTGACCCTGTTAGTTACATAAACAATGGCATCGGTTCTTCATTCATCTCTTGCCAGCTTGAAAGTCTGTCTTCAGAGCAGCTCTTTGCCTAAAGAAACTTGTTCACGTCAAACAGAGTCACAGTACTGAGGAGAGGAGTGTAATCCATCCCTGGTTCATTTGGAATGGCATAACTGTCATCTTCATCTCAAACTACCTAGTTAAGGGTAGTGCTCAGGATACCGGGGGGGGGGTTGTCATTGACGCCATTTGATTGGAAACTGAGCTCCTTGCCTTTTGTCTTCCTAGATAGTGTAATATAAAATACCTTTTTCTTTCTTTAAAAGGCAGGACTGTGCCGCAGTCAAGTAATGTTATTTTGGAATCTTTTCGAACTTAAATTAGTTTTCTGTTTCCTAACTGATTTTCATAATTGAAAAACCCTTTTGAAGATACTTTCCTTCGGAAAACCTTGCTGAACAGTTTTTCTTATCCATCCAGGCATCCTTCAATTAAAATCTCTTCTGCTCTAATCTTATTGGAACCAGAAGGTCCTGAAAGTCCCTGTGATGAACCTGGACCATCAAATATTATCCTTACTTTCCAGGATGCTGATGTGCCTTTCCACATAGACATAGAAAATGAAAGGATTAAAATTTCCACCACTGCAATGTTTTAATTGCTTTCGATTTGGACATCCTTCCAAGGTTTGTAGGAAGGAAAAAATGTGTAATACTTGCTTCAATCTTTACCATGGAGAATGTACACTCGAGGCAAGGTGCTTGAACTGCAACTCTAATCATAAATCTATTGATAGGAGCTGCCAGCTATGTAAGTTAGAAGAAGCTGCCCTTAATAAATCCAGTATTGAGCATGTAAACATAGGGCATGCCATGCGACTATTAAATAAATCAACTAGCTATGAGAAGATATTGAAAACAGGAGGGAAAGCTCCTTAGGAGACATCTAACCCACCAATTACTGTAACTAGATCCCGCAAAAGAAACTCAATCTACTGATAAAAGTACTGCATGAGGAGACAAGAATATCTCATAAAAATTTACCACTGTGTATTAACAATGAGGCATTATCCCCCACTATCCAACCTTTATCCCTATTACAAAGGACGTACTAACCTCTCTCAGGCAGTGTCCTTTCCTGATTTGATGGAGGTTTCACTTTAAAAAGTTATCAGGTGCACCTGAAGTGGGGAAGATGCTAAACCCTGTGTACAGTGTATCACACACGCTCGTGTGCTGTAACGTTATTTCTGTTTTTTGTATATCATCATTGCTCTCCCCTCGCATTGATAACCTCTTTATGCTGTATATGCATGTCTCATTATGCTTAAATTTTTGTGCCATTCTTGACTGGAATGGGTTATATATATGCTCGTGCTCGATCCAAATAAAGTTAGTTGCATTCGCTCCAATTTTCAGTTAATACCTAACTGGTGCATCAGCACATTTGTGACCATTGGAGTGTCCAGCTCCCTCCTGCTTTCCCCCACATTGCTATGTGTTATTGTTTGATGATATCACCCTCAGACACTGACTTTACTATCAACGTTGCCCCTGAAACTACTATCCCTCGCCAGTGGAGAAGCATTCACCTGCTTCTAGCATGCTGAAGTCCAGTTTTGCATTAAGGGCATGAATCAGTCAAGTACTAAAGCAGATTACGTTCTTGCGGCGATCACCAAGGACACTTTCCCGAGAATCTCTTATTGGCTGTGTGAGCAAGGGTACACTCAATTAACGTACGACACCTTCAAATCCTACCTCCTTGAGCAGTACTCGCCAAAGCCAGCTGCCCGTATGATGAAACTGTTTCAGTTCTTTCATTATCTATTGGGTAAGAAAAAGCTTTGCTCGCCCTCAAGGAAATGACCAGTCTCGATTGTGTTTAACTTGCCGTAGATGTCTCGTCTTGTGAATTGAATCTACTGCATGTCCTTTTGGTACAGCTCCTACCCAAACCTGTACGTGTTGCCATCCCTGATGTCGATATTTTTCCCATGAAGGACATGATGAACAATGTCGACACCCTTATGGACAGCCACTTCACCACCTTCAAGTCCTCTATTAATGCCTACACTCCTGACAAAGTAGAGAACTATTCATCATCTACTGAAACTGACGTGAATGCAGTAGGACACAGACGCCCACCCGTGACGTGCCGGAGCGACGACAAAACTGGCCACCACTCACTTACGCCCCAACCAACTGGGATAGATTTTGTGAGCTAAGCAAAATTGGAGGGAATGCAGTACAGTTTAAAAGTGTTGATGATGCCATAGACTTAATGAATGAAATCTACCATACAGCAGGAGTCTATTTATTTCCCAAAACTGCAGGGTTATTCAAAAGCTGACCACTTCCTTGCTGATCTTTAGAACTAAATTTCTTGTTCAGACCCACAAGAAAATAATTGACTCGATTGCATAGACACCATAAAGAGGAGAATTTGATAATATAAAAAGAAATATAGAGCACAGTTCCATCGTGCCATGAAAGAAGCCAGGTGCCTCTCTTGGATAACATTTGTTTCCTCAGGCAACAGTAGAACACTATAATCTTGTGTATGGAGGAAAGTAAAAAAGACAGCAGGCAAATTCATCCCCAACCCACCACCTGTGTTGAAGTGGAAGGGTCAGTATGTGACTGGAGCAACTGAGGTTAGCAAGTCCTTGGCTGATCATTGTTCCAATGTATCATGCAAGTGTGACACAGCTCCTAGTCACTACTATAGAAGCATAGAAGAATGGAAAATCCTAAATTTTCCAAAAAACAAAACAAAAAAGGAGGAATCTTACAATGCTCCTTTTAGTGAAATGTACCTGTTAATAATACTAAGTTATTTATTGTAAGCATTATTAACAGAATATGGCATGATCACAATCATCCAAGTATTTGGGAACTACCCATTATTTTAGCCTTTTAAAAACCTGGTAAGGATAAGTTTTTAGCAGCAACCTATCGACCCATTGCATTGACATCTTGTTTATGTAAGATCATGGAAAAGATGGTCAATGCAAGACTAGTGTGGTACCTGGAGAGGATATGTATTTTATCGCGTATCCAATGTGGATTTAGGAAGCTTCCCTCATAGACTGACGTGTTGGTACGACTTGAGTCCTCTATTTTTGAAAACTTTGCTTTGAAACAGCACCATGTAACAATCTTTTTTTTTTTCCTTGAAAATACATATGATACTGCATGGAGATATGGTATACTTAAAACCTTTCCTAGATTGGGATTAATAGGAGCGCTACCATTGTTCATTCTATTATTAGTTTCACATAGATTAGTTCAAGTGAGGGTGGGGGAAACTGTCAGAGAGGAAATGTCAGGAAGGAGTTCCCCATGGTCGTGTGCTAAGTGTAAACCCATTTTCACTAGCCATAAATGGGATATTCTCTGTCATTCCCCAAGATATTCTCTCAACACTATTTATAGATAATCTCTCCATATCACTTGCTGGAGCTACAATGGCAATGGTTGAGAGAAAACTACAACTGAATTGTCAGATTTATTCTGTGGGCTAATATGAATGGATTTAAGTTTTTGACAAGCAAAACTGTTGTTGTACATTTTTGCCGTATTTGGGAGGTATATCCAGACCCCGATATGTACAGTACATTCAATGGATCCTGTGTGTAAGTGAAGCTAGGTTTTTATGATTGATATTTAATTGAAGGCTGACTTGGGTTCCCCACTTAAAAAAATTAGAAGTAAATTGTCTTGATACTCAGAAGTTTTAAAATGTTTTGTCCCATTCATCATGGGAGGCAGACCACAAAACTATTTTGAGGTTATACAAAGCTTTAATTAAAAGATAAAAAAAAGTTATGAGTTTGAAATATAATCCTCAGCCACCCCAAGCTAATAAAAATTTTAGATTCTATACACCATACGGATATCAGATTGGCAACAGAAGCATTTAGAACTTTGCCTTTCCCAAGCCTCCTGGTTGACACTGCAGAATTACTGTTAGACCTTGACCTTCTATTATTCGGTATTGATTTAGGTTTCCAAGACTTTGTAATTTTTTAGCCTATCAGACTGCACTCCTAGTAAGACATTGTAGATATTTAGAGTTGCACCCAAAATCTCCTGAACCTTATGGGTTCCGTGTAAAACAATTACTAGACAGTCGTGATATGGTTAGAATTAACACACTTTCATTCAAGATATCATCAACCACATGCCTGACTTGAAAGCCAGGTGTCTTTTTATGGAACATGTTTCAGAACATAGGGGAAAAAAAGAGAAAAGAGGGACAAAAATGAACTCATGTTTTCTATGAAAACTTTTTTTTTCTTATTTTCAGTTGAGATAGACAGAAGACTTGTAAGTTTTATCTGACAGCAGGATGGACCACCACAATCTCTTTTCAGTGGAAGACCCTCTTAACGAGAGCATACCTTGACGTGGTCATATGGTTTCTTCATATTGTTGAAGAATTGTGACGGGCAAGAGGGCTCTTGAACTTGGGGAAATTGCTGCCCAACTTCGAATCTATATTTCTCTCACTTTCCTCTATTTCTTCTGCTCAATATTATTTCGACCTTCTCCTGATTTTATCAAATTGCTTTTGTCTTGCTGTCCTAACTCTAAGTATTATTTCTCTAAAGTGTATATATATATATACATATATATATATATATATATATATATATATATATATATATATATATATATATATATATATATATATATATATATATATATTGTATATATATATATATATATATATATGTATATATATATGTGTGTGTGTGTGTGTGTGTAGATGTATGCATATATATCCATATATATATATATATAATATTTTGTTTGTTCATTTGCTTATTTATTTATTTATATTTCATTTAAATGGCGTGGATATTTCCACATTCGTTATTACTGCCTGCTTAGATGAATGGGAGAAGGGATCACGGTTGGGAGGTATTTGCATTCAAAGCTATATATGATAGTATTGGATGATGTCAGCCATCCTGAAGATGGTTTGGACCTTTTTGGCGGAACTACTCTCAAGGGTTGGGTCATTGGAATACAGGGGGATCCAATCCTTGAGGTGGGACTCTTGGTTTCTGGCCAGAAGCCAGTGATTACAGATATGGGGAGGATGATTCCATATTTTCTTACTCAGTCCTAGCAAGTGGGTTTAGCTTACACCTGTGCCTCTATATCTGTTTTGGTGCTTTCATTCGGGTAGGGTATGGAGTGGACCATCTGGAAGTACACTCTCATTGTGCCGATAGTGGTGAATGCAAATTTCCTTTCCAACGAATGATACTTTCTTAAAATTCTCAAGCAGGTAAAACAAGACAACCAGCAAAAAACTTGAAAAAATCCCACCCTTAACTATGAACCCTTCAAACACTGACTCCCCATCCCCTGGATATGCTGACCCCTATCCCCTGGATACGCTGACTCCTCATCCCCTGGATTTGCTGACTCCTCATCCCCTGGATTTGCTGACTCCTCATCCCCTGGATTTGCTGACTCCTCATCCCCTGGATTTGCTGACTCCTCATCCCCTGGATATGCTGACTCCCCATCCCCTGGATATGCTGACCCCTATCCCCTGGATACGCTGACTCCTCATCCCCTGGATATGCTGACTCCTCATCCCCTGGATATGCTGACTCCTCATCCCCTGGATTTGCTGACTCCCCCCGGCACTGTTGATGACCTCTGATAGGTTGAATAGGGAAAGTTCTGTTGATGACCTCGGGAAAGGACCAGTCCACTGATATTCCAAAATAAAGTAATTTTGGTAACACGAGGAAACTGAATCCGTAATGATACCCAAATTCCAATAGAGACAAAGTATGATGATCTATATAAAGAATTTGAGTGCTATGGATGTATAAAAGAATAAGGATGAAACTTCAAGATGAATAATATAAAAATGAATACCTTTAATGTCACAGCTGCTCTCTGCGATAAGGTACCAAAGGATTTGAATGTATGTAGGCCTGCCGATTGGATGGAAAAAGACGAGGACTTAGTTATTGTTTCCCAGAGAAAGCCAAAACCACCAATGTGGCTTATAGCTGAGTCAAAGGGGTTACAGTGAATTATTCTAAAATATGCAAATTAATTCAGAAAAAAGTAGGAATTACTGCACCAGGCGATATATCTCGTTTTGGAAAAAATAGTTTATTTATCCATACCAAATTAAGTACACAGTCTGTAATACTGTCCAACATAAAAACAACTAATGATGATATTAAGTTAGATGTCAAACCCCTCCTAAATTTTAGCCACGGAAGGGGAGTAGTTTTTAAGAGATCTGTATGAATTTACAGAGGAGGAGATACTAGCCATGTGTTCACTAAATATATGGAAAGCTCACAAGATCCCAGGAACATCAATGATAATCCTTACCAGGATGCTGATGTACCTTTCCATGTTGTTATTGAAAACGAAATGATTAAAGTAAGACCATTCAAGCAGAAGCCACAGCAATGCTTTAATTGTTTTAAATTTGGGCACACGTCTAAAGTTTGCAAAAATGAGAAAATGTTTGCTATTTGCTCGAAATCTTACCCTGGAGAGTGTGCACATGGAGCCAGATGTTTGAATTGCCACTCGAATCATAAATCCACAGACAAGAGCTGCGAGCTGTTTAAGTTAGAGGAAGCTGCCCTCAACAAATCGAATTTAGAACATATAAGTGTTGGACATGCCAAAAAACTATTAAATAAATCAAACACCTATACTAAGGCATTAAAATCAAACCAACTGCCAATAGCTCTAGAAAAAGAAATATACCATCAGATAAAATGTCAAATGATGAGGTAAGCATATCTCTTTAGGTTTTACCACATTTTATTAACACTAGGGCATTGCCCATTTCTGTACAGCCTTCGTCCCCCATCAGACAACTAGTATAAACCTCTCAGGCCATTTCATTGCCTGATTTGATGGAGGTTCCACTTAAGATGCACCTGTTGTGGTAAAGGTGCAAAAACCTAGAACCCCACCATATATTAATCGTAAAAGAGAGAAACCTCCATCTCTCTCTCCCCCTCCATTAGAAACATTAAAGTTATGACATCAAATAAATTTGATATTTTGTCTGTATGTTTTTAAGAAACCAGAAGATAAACTGAATAAATCAGAAATTCAAATTGAGCTCTACCATCCGCCTCAACAAATAGATAAAAAGGACAAAGAAAAACCCCAACCGTAAAACCCAGCATATCAAGACCATTTCTGAAAAAACCTACAGATAATAATGTTAGATTAAAAACTACTAGTGGGAAGACCTCATCCAACAGGTCTTCTAGAAATAATCCATAGTTTTCTCCTTCCTTGTGCAATGAAATCGCCAGGTTTTAAGGGCCAAATATGAAGAACTCAAGCTCCTAATTCATGAACATTGCCCCCATAATTGTATGTCGACTGGAAAGTAAGCTTGATGCTAACACTACTAGTCCTCGATAGTATATCAGCTATAGAACAACATATAATCAACAAGCAGGGAGCCCCGGGGAAGTCTCATGTACGTTCGTCGATATGTTCCCCGAATGCCTTTGTCTATTCGTACACCCCTGCAGGTAGTAGTTGTACAAATTGATATAGGGAGAAAATATACAATATGCTCTCTGTACTTGCATCCAAATGATATTTTATATGATGATTTAGTAGAGGTCATTCAACAACTCCCTCAACCTTTTCTCTCAGTTGGAGATATGAATGGTAGACATCCTTTATGGGGTGATGTTTTAGCAAACACATGGGTCAATATTATCTCATCAATTGTGGATAATGAGGATGTCGGACTCCTTAATACAGGAGAGTCTAGCACTTCCATGGTCAGACAGGTACCTTGTCATGCATTGATCTTTTCAATTGCAAGCTCTAACTGCCTTGTTGACTTTGATTGGAGGACATTAGATGATTGGCATACTAGTAATCATGCACCAATCATTATAAACACCAACAAGGGTCCGCTTTACAAAGATCGCCTCGATGGAATCTTAACAAGGCTGACTGGGTTAAATTTTGTAAGCTAAGTGAAATCGAGGGGAGTGCAGAACAGTTTGAAAGTATTGATGGTGCCATAGATCTACTGAATGGAACACTTCATACGGCAGAAATCAATTCAATTCCCAAAACCACGGGTTTATTCAAACGACGACCAGTCCCGTGGTGATCTTCAGAATTAACAGTGTTGCACAGAGCCACCAGAAAATAACTTGACTAATTGCATAGACGGTGTACTGAGGAAATTTTGATAACATACAAATAGTGTTGAACACAGTTCTATCGTGCCTTGAATGAAGCTAGACGCCAGTCTTGGGTGTCTTTTGTTTCCTCCATTAACTGTAGAACACCACCATCTTCTGTATGGAGAAAAATAAAAGGATTGCAGGCAAATTCACCCCAAACCCACCACCAGTGTTGAAAGTGAACGGTCAGTATGTGACTGAAGCAAATGATGTTAGCAATGCCCTGGCTGATCATTTTGCAAATGTATCTTGCAAGTGTGTAGCAGCTCCTGGTCACCAGTATAGGAGCATTGAAGAAAAGAAAATTTTAAATATTGCAACAGGAAGGGAAGAATCATATAATTCTTCTTTCACTGAAAGAGAACTTGATTCCACACTTGCTACTTATAACGATACATCCCCTGCTCCCGATGGAATTCCATATGCAATGATTAAACATGTACATTTTATTACAAAGTTGTTTATTTTGGGCATTATTAATAGAATAAGGCATAATCACAGTTACCCAAGTGTTTGGGAACAAGCCATTATTTTAGCCTTTTCAAAGCCGGGTAAGGATTAAGTTTTTAGTGGCAAACTATAGACCTATTGCATTGGCATCTTGTTTATTTAAAATCATGGAGAAGATGGGCAATGCAAGGCTGATGTGGTACGTTGACAAGAAGAGTATTTTATCACCAATTCAATGTGGTTTCAGAAAAATGCACGCAACGGCTGATGTGTTGATACGACTTGAATCCTTTATTTGTGAAGCCTTTGCTTCCAAACAGCACCATGGGACAGTCTTTTTTTACCTTAAAAAGGCATATGATAACACATGGAGATATGGTATACTTAAAGAAATTCATGAATTGGGATTAAGAGGGGAACTACCCCTATTTATTCAGTAATTTCTTTCGCAGAGTTTTTCAAGTGAGAGTGGGGGAAACTCTACCAGAGAGTAAATGTCAGGAAGGAGTTCCTCGGGGTAGTGTGCTGAGTGTAACCCTGTTTGCACTAGCAATTAATGGGATATCCTTAGTCATTCCCCGGGTGTTCTCTTAACATTATTTGTGAATGATCTCTCCGTATCAGTTGCCAGAGCTAGATTGGCAATGGTTGAGAGAAAAATAAAACTCTTTTGACAAAATTTTCTAGTGGGCCGATATGAATGAATATGAATCCATTTCTGTCGTATCCAGGGAATACATTCAGACCCGAATATATACATTAAAGGTCAACGGATCCCATTTGTTAGTGAAGCTAAATTTTTAGGTTTGATATTTGATTTTAGGCTTTTATCGGTTTCTCACATGGAAGCATTGAAAGCTAAACATCTTTAAGCTTGAATATTCATGGGGGCACACCGCAATACTATTTTAAAATTATACAAGGCCATAATTTTTTCCAAAATTAGTTATAGATGTGAAACACTCCTCAGCCACCCCAAACTGGTTAAAGATATTAGATTCAATACATCATGCTGGGATTAGATTGTCTACAGGGGCATTTAGAACCTCACCTATCCCAAGTCTCCTTGTTGATGCTGGAGAGTTGCCTCTAGACTTTTACCAAATGTCCTCTATTATTCGGTATTGGTTTAGATTGCAAAGACTCCCTAATTCTCTAGCCTTTCAGACTGCAAGCCTTAACATACTTAGAGTTGCACCCAAAATCTCCTCAACCTTATGGCTTTGGGTGAAACAATTATTAAACAGTCTTGATATAGTTAGAATTAAGGTTCTTCCATTTAAGGTATTACCAACGCTTCCATAGAAATTACCAGAGGTATCTTTTTGTAAATACTTTATTGGGGTTAAGAAGAATATGACTGACTTGGAATCTAGGTCTCTTTTTATGGAACATGTTGCAGAACATAGAGGATCGACTTTTATATGTACTGATGGCTCCAAATCTGATGCTGTTGTTGGATTTGGAGTACATAGTAATTTTTTTAATTGTAAAGGTTCCCTTCCTCTAACAGCTTCCATATTTACTGCCAAATTGTATGGCATACTAACCACTATTGAGAAAATAGTGTTGGAGAATGAGGGCAATTTTACCATTTTTAGTGATGCAAGGAGTGTCCTTCAAGCTTTAGAAGTTTTTGATCCTAGAAATTCTCTAGTTTCAAATATTTTAGAATGGCTTTCTATTTTTGGACTTACAGGTATAATGTTTCGATTTTGTTGGGAATGAGAAGGCAGATTTACTGGCGAAGAATGCTGCATGCGAGTTGCTACCAAGAAGGTATCCCATTCTCTGAAATGATTTCCTACCTAACATCAAGAAATTGTTTTGTAATAATTGGCAACAGCACTACGATAGTGTAGATGGCAATAAAATGAGAGAAGTAACACATATCATATCTCCTTTGAGGCAGGACATGATGCCCCGAAAGTGGGAGACGTCTTTTTGTCGTCTCCGTGTTGGTCACACTCGGTTGACACACGAGTTTCTGCTGAAATTCCAACACCAATTGTATTGCGACGACTGTTTAGTAAATTTAACAGTGAAGCATTTGTTGTCCAAATGCCCAAATTATAATAACTTGAGAAATAGATATCTGTTTTAGGCTTGAGGAGAGGATGGCAGGTTCATCCTAGCCAAGATTCTTGGACATGATGTGTCTTACTATGCGAGCGGCCTTTTTAGAATTATTTCAGAAGCAGGTTTTCTGAAAACTCTTATAATGACATTCAACTTTTATGGTTTTGATTGAATATTCTTTTATTTTTTATATAAAATTTATGTCTAAGTCAATAACCTTAGATGTCAGGATGTCAGAAAACTTAAAATCAATCAATCAATTTCAATGGAATAGAGGACCAAGATTGTGAAGCTGTATTTTGCAACTAAGTTGCCTACACTGTTTCAAAGATAGTTTCAATGTGAACATTTTAAGAAGAAAATTCCACATCATCACACTATCACACACTTGATGAAAAAGTTCAGAAATGCTGGAAGTGTGAATAGCAACAACAAAGGCTATTGTGGTCCAAAAGTCACAGCGAAGACTCCAGTGAACATTACAGACGTCAGGGACCACTTGCATAAGTCCACTAGATGGCTGCTACAGGAAGTGGGTCATTCCAGGACATGATGCCAAATCATTCACAGGGGCTTGAAGCTGTTTCCTTACAAGGTTCAGATTCTTCAAGCACAAACAGAAGCCAACAAGACTGAATGCTTTGAGTTTGGCCAAGCCATTAGTGAGTGTATAGAGAATGACCCTCAAGTTTTAGACTGTCTTTGCTTTAGCAGCGAGGCACACTTCCATTTGAGTAGACATATAAATAAGCATTTAAGGTTTTGGGGATATGAACAGCCTCATGATCATGTTGAAAAACCTCTGAGAGTTGGAAAAAATACCGTGTGCTGTGCACTTGAAACAAATGGTATTTTTGGCCCATACTTCTTTGAAGAAGAATGGTCATCGAGTGACAATGAATTCAGACCGATACATCAAAATGCTTCGAAGATGCTTCATTAAAGCATTAAGGAATAGAAGAGGATTTAACATGAACACCATTATGTTTCAACAGGTTGGTGCACCACCTCATTGTTTTGACCACACCCTTCAGTACCTTAGGCAACACTTTTTAGATGACCAATTAATCTCAAGGAGGAACAACCGACAATCCATAGCTGCCCTACTCCCTTGATCTCAGCATGCTGGATTACCTTTTATGGGGATACCTGAAGGAGAGAATGTATGTGGACAATCCAGACACAATTGACAGATTGAAAGAAAACAAAAGTAGAGAGATGCAGAGAATTCCTAACGATAAGTTGGAGAGAGCGGTCAACAATTTCAATGTGAGGGTAGCGAATGTATCCAGAAACGAGGGGCCTATCTTGAATATAACATAAATCAATGACTACAGTAGCCAGAAATTCATTAATTTGAAAATACTTTTGTACAATGAAACTTTGATTCATTGTCCACATCTGGTGAAAAAATCTCCTAAAAACTCATATATTTGTAGAAACTAATAATTTTATTTTGTCCCTCTTTTTGTGGCCCACCCTGTTTATTGATGCTCCAAATCTGATGGTGGCATTGGATTTAGAGTATATAATAATGCTTTTAATTGTAGATGTGCACTTACTCTAGAATTTCTGTATTTACTGCCAAATTATATTGCATACTAATCGCTATTGAAAAAATAATGTTAAAAAGAACAAGGCCATTTTACAATGTTTAGTTATGCAAGAAGTGTCCTACAAGCTTTAGAAGTTTTTATTTCAGGTAATCCTTTGGATTTAGAATTTTTAGTCTGGTTTTATTGTTAAACTGAAAGGTATAACAGTTCGATTTTGCTTGGTTCTAGCAGGGCTCTGGAGTCGGAGTCGAGGAATCGAAGTAAGTTTGAGTCATAGGTATCGAAGTCATTAAAATTGTCCTGACTCCGACCAGATCTGAATTGCTTTATAACACAAATACCGTATATACTTGCGTGACACACAAGTTTAAAGACTTATTTTGAAGCTAAATTCAATAGGGTTGCATCATACACGATATATAACATTAGCATATGCACTCTTGGACTAGGCTACGTGGTTGTTCAAATTGTATATCCATTTACTCTGTTAAAAACCTACAGCTATATTTGAAATAAACCAGATTTTGATCAAACTATTGTTATACTTAACTGTATTTAATAATAATGGATGCAATACCCACACTTTAGTATCGTATTTTCAAATAAAATCATAGCGAATTATAATCTTCCCCATTGTTTACAATTATATAATCTTTTCCTCTGTTTGTGTTTCCAAATCAGCTGATTAAGGTAATCTACAGAAGGATATTTCATATTTCTTAAAAGTAACAATTATTACTTAATCTATCATCTTCCAATTAGCAAACTAATATCAATAGTTTTATTTGAAATACTTCTCTCACATTTTGTTTACTTTTGAATTGAATCGCATATAGAAGTTAACCGAAGTTTCATTCAAGTTGCCGATGCACAATAATTTATATAAATATATATGTCTTTTAGCTCTGTGGTGCTTGAATATGAAGCTTACGAAATTATTAACTACATCGGGTTATACCAAAATTATATTCTCTGTTTTTACACACTGTAGCTCTATCTTCAAAATCTGGCTTTTAAATTTATGCGATTTTCAAATTCATAGGTTTCCACTAAATTTAGCTTTGTTTCCTCCAGTTTCCTACACAACTTTCCCCAATTCCAAACAGAATAGTGGCTATGATTAATGTTTGTTTTTTCGTCCCCATTTACAGTTGTTAATTTATATTTGGGCAGTATATTTTCATGATCTTTTCTCCATAGTGAACAAGAGTATAAAATCAAAATGTCAGTCTTATGCTACTTTGTTTACTGTCGTACAATGATCGGTATGCAAGCAAAGCAACTGCTATTTGATTTAATCATTCATAACAAAACTACGTTTTTTTTCTTTTTGGTGAGTTATTGTGGCTGTATGAGTTTAGGCAATGATTATAATGTTGCTTCCGATACTTTTATCCTTAGCTCTTAATTTTCTAACCCATTGAAGTGGGAGATGGTATAAAGAAATGAAGTGTAAATGTTAGTCTGTTGTAATTTGGTATCTCAAATGATTGTATCAATCCCTGGAATGGGAAATAAAGGATAGATTGTGTACAGTAACAAAATGTAAGCGAGCGCATCCATGTTCGCAAACGCGTGTCTTTCCATCAGAAGGAATTTTATCAATTCAGTCAAAATAGTTCATTACTTTCTTACACTTAGATTATGTTCGTTATGATGGACTTATAAAGATGGGCTGAGGGAAGCACCGTAGTATCGAAACACCATAGCATCGAAAGCTAGGCAATATAAACATTAGAGAGAGAGAGACAGAGATAGAGACAGAGATAGAGAGAGAGAGAGAGAGAGAGAGAGAGAGAGAGAGAGAGACAGACAGACAGACAGACAGAGACCAGCTGACTTATGCTTGCGAGTTGCTCATTTATCGTATATTTTTAAGATTTATATGGCAAATTATATAGTATATTATCATAAGTTGATGGTCCATTTGTAAAATTGTAAATTTTGTGAGCAAGGTGGAACGTAAGACTGCGTGAGTGATACATGAAATGGCATGTAAGAAACAACATTCTAAAGGAAAAGAGGCACTCTATGAACTAGCAACACTCATGTCAAAGCTACCAGCTTTGATATGGAATTAACGAACCAGAGGCGCCTCAACCACCAGCCAAAGAAACTAAAAGCACTGATGGTGCAAAAGTAGACTTTGATCCTACTGTGAGCCAATAGAACAAACACGTTAACCATCGTTGAAGCGAAGATGCAACTGCCACCAAGATGATGAAATTAAAACAAGATTTCTCTGATGCTTTGAATGAAATAGAAAAGTTTGATTGATCTATGAAAGTGACAGTAGAAGAAGCCATCCAAGCTTATCTAAAGGTCACCTGTGATGTAGCTAGACCTCTGACAGCAATGCCATCCACCCAAGTCAGTGGGGAAAGACTTTTCTTCACTGAAAATGATCGGATCAGATCTAAAGGCTCCAATAAATGAAGACCTGACTAAGGCAATTTTGTTCATAAGAACAAATATTTAAATCTTATCAAATTCCATAGGAGTTCAGTAATATCATCATTTTTATTTTTTCATATGTGTGGTTTTATTTATTTAGCTATTTAGTGACTTCATACCACTAAAAAAAGATTAATTTGAAGTTTCAGTTTTCATTTAATTTTGAATATTGAAAATGTTTACCAAGGTGGAGCTGGCTTTCTTAATAATACAACGTTCGTTTGATAAGAGTACGGGTTTATTTTTCCTAAATCTGTGTCGTCATCAGTTTCATTTTACCAGGACTGTACAATGGACAATAATTTAAAAAAGGCAGTTACCGTATATACTCGCGTAACATGCGAGTTTTGAAGACAAATTTCTAAAGCTAAATTCAAAGGGGGGGGGGGGGTCGCATCATACACGAGATATCATATTAGCGTATGCACTCTTAGACTAGCCTACGCCATAATTCAAATTGTATATCCATTTACTGGGGTAAAAAAAATACAGCTCTTATTTGAAAAACCCCAGATTTTTGTTAAACTGATGTTATGCTTAACTTTATCCAATAATAATGCATGTAATATTCATATTTTAGTAACATATTTATTAATAAAATCATGCAAATTATAATCCTTTCCATTGTTTACGTTTGAAAGTCAATCGACACTCCTGTACGCTTTCCAAATCAGCTGATTAAGACAGACTGCCGAAGAATATTTCATAAAAGAAACTATCATTACTTGATTTATTATTTTACAAATAGCATACTAATTTCAGTAGTTTCATTTGAAATACTCTCATATTTTATTTAGGGTTGAGGTAAATCGCATATACAGTACAGGTTAACCAATTTCATTCATGTTGCCGATACGATAATCTATGTTTTTTTCCAGCGCTGAGGTACTTGATTATAAAGATTAACAAATCGTTTATATCCTATTATAACAAATACATATTTTCAGACACTTTGTAACTTTATCTTCGAAATTCGGCATTTACATTTAATTATGCGATTTGCTATTTCCTAGCTTCCCCGTAAATTTCTCTTTTGTTTCCCCCGTTTCGAACACAGCTTTCCCCCATCTCTAACAGAATAGCGACTATGAATACTGTTTGTTTTCTTGCCTTCATTTACAGCTTGTTAATTTGTATATGGCAGTACATTTTCTTAATCTTTTCTCCATAATGAATAAGGGTGTAATTTAATAATGTTAGTCTTTTATACTTTTACTATTGTACAACATTGATATGCAAACAGAACAGCTGCTATCTGATTCGAGTGGTCATAACGAAACAACTGTTTTTTTTTTTTTTTCGGTTATTGTGGCTGTATACGTTTACACAATGATTTTAACGTTACTAACGATATTTTTAACCTTGTCTTTTAATTTTCCAATCCATTGAAATAGAGGGTAGAATAATGAAATGGAATAAAAATGTTAGTATATTGTAATTTAGTTTCTCATAAAGTAACTCGCATGATACACGAGATATATGATAAAATCATAGTTTATGGGTGAAAATTTGAGGGGTCACACAATACGAGAGATCGGCTGTTACACGAGTATATACGGTACTTGGCCACAGATATGTCAATAGTATACTAACGCATAGTAAAAAGAAATATTTTGATTTCTACCAATTATCAGGGTATAATTGATTGTGGATTAAATAATGTATAAAGGTGTCGGAATCGTAGGTACCAAAAAGAGAGGAGTCGGAGTAGGAGTCGAAAGGTTTTGGTACTAGCTCCTCTGCCCTGGGTTCCAGCATATCTAGGTATGTCTGGAAATAAAAAAGCCGATTTACTGACAGAAAATGCTGCAGTTGAGTTGCTATCGAGAAGGTATCCCAATTCTCTGTAATGATTTTTTACCTAGCAGTAAAAATTCTATATAAAATAATTGGATGAAAATATGATGAGAGAAATGTTATATCCCTTTGAAGTCTAACATGATGGCTCGAAAGTGGAAGACTTATTTGTTGTCTCCGCATTCGTCACACTCAGTTGACACGTGAGTTTCTCGTGGTTGGCCAACACCAACCATATTGTAAGATAGTGAGGTATTTGTTAACCGAATGCCCCACGTATAGTACCGAAAGAAATAGATATCTGTTTGAGACTCGAAGTGAAGATGGCAAGTTCATCTTTACCAAGATTCTTGTGCAGGATATGTTTCACTATGCCAGCTGTGTTTTTTATTTATTTCCAACGCAGGTCTTCTGAAAGCTATTTAAGTTTCTCAAGGATATTCTCGTTTTTGTGGTTTTAAATTGAATACTCTTATATTCTTTATAACAGATGTTATTGGTGTCAATGACGTTCAATGTTAGGATGCCAGTGAATTTTAATACAAAAAATCAACCATAGTAAAGAGCTCAGGTTTGTTTAGTTCAAAAAAGATACAAATTACTTCCAAATTTGTTATTTGTTTCGTAATCATATCATATATTGGATTCCCTGTTCTAGCCTTTCACTGTAAAGTCATTTAAGACCATACACCACTTGAAAGTATATCGAAATTTTCATATTCTAATGTTTTTCAGATGCGAGTGTAACACCATTACATAAGGAGAATTATTTCTGTGCAAATATGCCCTGACAAGAGCTGAAGTGTGGTGAAATTTGCCTCTAAATCAACCTGTGACTAAATTGTAAGTGAAGCTACTCACACATCTATTAACTGATTCCTAGAATACTTACAAGATTATTTGGTAGAATATGGTACGAAGAAGCAAAACCTGATGAATGGGAGCTAGGAGTGTTGGTGAAAATGGCAAATTAGGTGATCAGACTTGTTGCAATGATTACAGATTCATCACACTTACGTCAGTTGTCATGAAAATATATAGTATCGTCATCCTAAAAAGACTAGAGTGAAAGATTGATGAACAAGCGGGATTTAAAAAAGTAGTAGTAGTACTGACCAAATTTGTACAGGAATGTGTAGAATACAGAAATCCACTTTTGATGGCATTTGTTGACTGGAAAAATCTTTGACAGTGTGCACTTAACAATTTTGCAAAATCTTGCATTGTTATGGAGTTCCTCTTAAAAGTATAAATTTGATTAAGTCTGTTCATGAGCATAGCAAGTGCAAAGTTTATGGTAATGGAGTCCTATGAAATGAATTTCCAGTGAACCGTGGAGTACTCCAAGGGAATGTGTTGTCATCTATGTTGTGTATCCTCGTAGATTTTGTAATGCAAAGAACAGTTAGGATTGGCAGAAAAGGACTGGACTGGATTGGTCACAGGAAATCAGCGGACTTAGAGTATGCTGATGATGCTTTCTTTATTAGCAAAACGCCACAGGACTTGCAAAGCTTGCTTACCATAATGCATGAAATATCACATGAGGTTGGGCTCAAAATAAATAAAAGAAAGACAGATAAGATGAGAAAGCAATATGCAATGGAAGATGAAATATCATTAGAAGGAGAAA
>NC_090749.1:87730824-87796285 GCF_036898095.1 Palaemon carinicauda | reverse complement strand
GCGAAATGGATTCAGGATCCAAAGTATATCCTCCCTATTGGGTTTTGCCTCCTTACTCCTGCTCAGTCTCTCGCCTCGTCGCGGGGCAGACCAGAGTCGCATGACGAGGTAACGTCTCGTGAGAGAGCAGTGTTGTGTGTCGTGGTAGCGTTATGTGACAGAGCTTCTCATGACGTTGCAGTGTCTCGCATACATCGGTGTTGTGAAATTCCAACCTCACGAAAATCGTCTCATCCTTTTCCAGTGGTACCCTCGACCCCGGCCTAGGTTTCATCACTTTTTCTGGCTGCAGGAGGGTTCCTTTCCAAAGGTAAACTTCACGCTAGGAGAGACTCCCACTAGTCCCTCCAAGCCTCTTGGGCCTCCATCTGTCCCGAAGCACCTATCTCCCACCCAAGAATGCCCTATTTCTCTCCCGATGGGAAGGCCTGTACTGATCTTGCCCCCAGGTTAAGGGTGTGAAATATACTCCTCAGCCATCCCAAGCCGATTAAAGATATTAGATTCATTACATCATGCTGCTATTAGATTGTCCACTGGAGCCTTTAGAAGCTCACCTATCCTAAGTCTCCTTGTTGTTGGAGAGTTACCTCTAGTCTATTACCAAATACCTTCCAATATTTGGTATTGGTTTAGGTTGCAAAGACTCCCTAACTATTTAGCCTTTCAGACTGCAAGCCTTGTAAGGCACTCAACGTACTTTACGTTGCACCCAAAATCTCTTCAACCTTATGGCTTTCGGGTAAAACAATTATTGAACAATCTTGATATAATTAGAAGTAAGGTGCTTCCATTTAAGATATCATCAACCCCTCCGTGGAAATTACCAGATTTCTTTTTGTGAATATTTTATTGGTGTTAAGAAAAATGTGACTGAATTAGAAGCTAGGTCTCTTTTTATGGAACATGTTGATGAACATAGTGAATCAACTTTTATATATGCTGATGGCTCCAAATCTGATGCTGGCATTGGATTTGGATTATATAGTAGTTGTTTTAACTGTAGAGGTGCACTTCTTTCAATATCTTCCATATGTACTGCTGAATTATATGGCATACTAACTGCTATTGAGAAATAGCGTTAAAAGAGGAGGGCAATTTTACCATTTATAGTAAGTCAATAAGTGTCCTTCAAGCTTTAGAAGTTTTTAACTCTTGTAACCCTTTAGTTTTAAAGATTTTAGAGTGGCTTTTAATTATTAGCCTAAAAGGTATAACAGTTCGATTTTGCTGGGTTCCAGCACACGTAGATGTGTTTGGAAATGAAGAGGCAGATTCACCGGCTAAGAGTGCTGCAGCCGAGTCGTTACCAAGAAAGTGTCCCATTCTCTGTAATGATTTTTTACCGGCAATTAAGAATTCTATTTTTAACAATCTGAAAAAGCATTGAGATAGTTTAACTGAAAATAAGATGGGAGAAATTGCAATTGTTATATCTCCTTGGAGGTATAATGAGATGCCCCAAAAATGGGAGCCTACTCTCTGTTATCTCCACATTGGTCGCACTCGGATGACACACGAGTTTCTGCTAGCTGGCCAACACCAACTACATTGCGACGACTGTTTGATACCCTTGAAAGTGAGGCATATGTTGACTGAATTCCCAACTATAGCACAGAAAGAAATAGATATCTGTTTGAGGCATGGGGTGAGGATGGCAGGTTTATCCTTGCCAAGGTCCTTGGACATGATGTGTCGTACAATGCTAGTGGATTTTTAAAATTTGTATCAGAAGCAGGTCTTCTTAATGCTATTTAACTTTAATGACATATTTCCTTTTCTGGTTTCAATTGAATATTTGTTTAATCTTTATTTGTAATTAATGATATCGGCGTCAATGACCTTCGATGTCAGGATGCCAAGGAACTTCAAATCATTCATTCATTCATTCAGTGTGGGATGCTTGCTTCACTGATGATGTGTGCCTTGGGGGTGTTGCTTATGCAAGTGCTTTCACTGAGTAGCATTTCATCCCTGATTCTTTCTGTCCTATCAGGGGAGTATTATGGATACACCATTGTAAGCATTCTTTATCTTTTCCAGACTCCTCCAGATGCACTTTTGCATCACATAGCTCTTTCAGTTCGGGGTGTATCTTCTCGCATTTGGTTCTCTTCAAGTCTTGCTTCTTTTAGTAGCTCATCTACCAATGGGCCTTGACTCGTGTTTAGAGGCTTTTCGCCTCCCAATTATTACTTTGCCATACTCGTTATTCCAATCATACATCCCTCATACGTGCAATCAAGCTTTGCCGTTTGAGTCTCACAATGTAAGTGACTTCTAGTTGTGCAACTGACCTACAGTTATTATTATTATTATTATTATTATTATTATTATTATTATTATTAAATGCTAAGCCACAACCCTAGTTGGAATAGCAGGATGTTATAAGCTCAGGGGCCCCAACAGGGAAAATAGCCCAGTGAGGAAAGGAAATAAAGAAAAATAAAATATTTTAAGTATAGTAACATTAAAATAAATATTTCCTATAAAAACTATAAAAACTTTAACAAGAGGAAGAGAAACTAGATAGAAGTGTGCCCGAGTGTACCCTCAAGCAAGAGGACTCGAACCCAAGACAGTGGAAGACCATGGTACAGAAGCTATGGCACTATCTAAGACTAGAGAACAATGGTTTGATTTTGGAGTGTCCTTTTCCTAGAAGAGCTGCTTACCATAGCTGAAGAGTCTCTTCTACCCTTACCAAGAGGAAAGTAGCCTCTGAACAATTACAGTACAGTAGTTAACCCCTTGTTTGGCCATCTCAGTGTTGTCAGGTGTATGAGGACAGAGGAGAATCTGTAAAAAATAGGCCAGACTATTCAGTGTCTGCGTAGGCAAAAGGAAAGAACCGTAACCAGAGAGAAGGGTTCTATGTAGTGTTGTCTGGCCAGTCAAAGGACCCCATAACACTCTAGCGGTAGTATCTCAACGGGCGGTTGGTGCCCAGGCCAACCTACTACCTTGTTACATGGCTCCCAGTCGCAAAGCTAGTTGATTGCTTACCTCCCAAGTATACATCTTCAATCTTTGTACTTTTTTCTGGGGGGGGGGGATGCCGCGTATCTGATCTTGCATCCCTAAATGAGCTTTTGGTGTCTGAGCTTCTTCCTCCTTGGACAGCACATTCCAGATGTATGGTTACAGACACACATGTGCCTTCTGACGCTACCTTTCCACTCACTTTGAGATTAATTTTAAGAAGAACTCTTTCATTAAGGACTCTGAGGGAGTATGAAGAGTATGCCTCATCCCATGATGCCTATTAGAGTTGGTGGCTACCATCTCCTTTCACCCCAAGAGTAGAGGGAGGTAACATGAAGGACTTCCGAAGCCTCTTGCAAGTCGTGTGAAGGTACTCACAGATCCTGATTGTGGGTCCTCTTTTGCTAAAGGAAAAGTCTTCAGTACCCATCGTGCTCAGGAAGATTGCATCTTAAAATAATTTATACTTAGCCAGGATGGTGTTTGGGCCTCACTACCTTTTTTTATACTGCTCAGATGTTATCTGATGCCCTGATGAAGAAATAAGGTCCCTGAACACAGGGCGACTGAGTTCACTGAGAGCTCTCCAGGGTTCCCCGTATGGCTTTGTGGCGGGGGTGGTACCATTACACACACACACGCCCCCCCCCCCCCCCCCCCCCCCGTGGAAGGCTAAAGGTGACGTTTGATATCTAAACTAGGAATGTCTACAAACAATATTCGTCAAAATGAAGAGCTAATTAATCGTCCCTTCTTCCCAGGACATTCCCTGGATGCTTCAGGGTTTCTTTGAGTCAGATCTGCCTTTGGAGGATGGAGTCTCGCTGGTTTTGAATAGAAATCTTTGAGAGGCCTGAATACTTTAAGGATCTGAAATAACCATCTAAGACTTTTCATCTTACCCTTCTGTTCATGCTCTCCTTTTCAAGAAATAGAGTAGGAAGTCTTTTGTTGACATGTTTTCTCAGCACCAGTGAAGATCTGTCCTTGGTAGGATTTGTTCTGGTCACGCTAACATTAATATGGTCTTTGGCAAAGGTCTATCCTCTCCTTAGTGACCCTTCATGTGGACACAAATGGGTTGGTCCTCAGGATGACAATGGAAGGGATCGTAGGATTTCACGTTTGTATGCCCATATCAAAATTTCTCAGTGGGTGTATTCATGGTGCAGATGGTACGAATAAGGTCACTTGGCTATGGATTCTTTAAAATAGCCTACAGATGACAGATGATGAAAAATCCTTGTCTTCTAAAACCACTTGACTATGATGACGTTGCTTGACATCAAAACATGCCCTGTGATACACACGATGGCATCCCAGATACATAATTTAGAAATATAAATTATAATTGAAGTTTAAATTGCTGCTCTCTTGTACAAAAGAGTACAACACATGATTGTTCATCACGCAGTTCCAACTCAAGAAGTTTCACTAAAAGATCTGCCCTCCTTGATATTAGCCCCTCATTCCTTCTTGAGTCAACTAACGAAGTCTTTGGGATTCTAGCTTTGATTTCTGATTACATAATAGCTAATGTAACATAAAATTTTTCATAATTCTGACCATCCTTGCATTCTTCCAGGACAGCATCATACTGTTCATAATACTAGGTATGCAGTTAATTCTAAACGTCAGGCCTTCTCCATTATGATCCTCAATACTACAAACAATAATTCTAGAAGTTTTATTCCAGTTGTAACCAAGGTGGGGAATGATGTTCCTAATCACGTAGTTGAATCGGTAGAGCTTCAAAAGTTCAATCTTGCAGCAATTGTTTTCATGTTAAACAGGCTGACGTAAGTCTTTTTGTACAGGTAGTTTATACATGAAAGATCTGTTATAACGTTGTTACTGTTCTTAAAATATTTTATTTTGATTGTTCATTACTTCTTATGTAGATTATATGTTTCCCTATTTTCTTTCAATGTGCTATTTTTTCCTGTTGGAGCCCTAGGGCTTATAGCATCTAGCTTCTCCAACTAGGGTTGTAGCTTAGGTAGAAGTAGTAGTAATAATAATAATAATAATAATAATAATAATAATAATAATAATAATAATAATAAAAATTTCATGTAAAATCACTTACCTCTCTGCCCAATGGCAGCATTCCAAACCTGAGGCATTACTCAAAACCCCCTGATGTGTCGTACAAAAATAGTGGTATTATTAAATTTATTTCAGATGCAGATCTTCTGAAAGCTATGTAACTGTTATAAGGATTTTTTTGCTTTTATTGATTTAAACTGAATTAATATTTAATATTTATTTATAACAAATAATATCGGTATCAATGACCTTAGATGTCAGGATGTCATAACTCATAACCAATCAATCAATCCTCACATCTCGCCTCACCACCAACTGAAACACTTGTGATTCTAGTCCATATTCAAGATTATTTAAGGTATTTGTATGTTGGCATACAAGTTCAAATCACAGAGAACCATTCTGGAAAGTGCAAAGTAGCTTTCTGATTCCCACTTAAGTCACCAAAACAACAGTAATGCAAGTTGTTGACACATGACAGAATTTGTCTTTCTTATTTTATTCTTTCTTTTTTCTCAACTATCATTTCTACAAAATTATAAATCTTCATGTCATATATTTCATAGTAGCATATTTCATTGTTTTCATTAGTAAAAGTTAGCCTGCTGTCATTATTTTCCTTTATTGACATTCTATGCAGCATATGATGTTTTCACATATACAGTCCCTATTTCCAAGCACATGAAATACCCAAAACAAAAATTGTCCCATCGATAGTGAGTCACATGGAAGGTGGAATGACAGTACGAACAAAACACACACACACACTCTCTCTCTGTCTCTCTCTCTCTCTCTCTCTCTCTCTCTCTCTCTCTCTCTCTCTCTCTCTCTCTCTCTCTCTCTCTCTCTCTCTCTAAAAATATCCTGATTTAACGCGGGTAACAAAAGGCTATCGAGTGAAATATAGCTACAAGTTTTCGTGAATAGTCGGTGATTAGTTTGAGGGCAGAAAAGTGGGATAAAACGTCGGCATAGGATAGTTATCTTGTGAATTAATAAAAATCTGATCAAGATGGCACTGTATAACACAGGCAACTCGTGGAGAGACATCGCTGGAGTCAGCAAAAGCAAATTCCATGAGTTGGCGAAACAGGAGCCCGACCGTCTGATAACAGAGGTCACTAGTAACTCCAACCAGTGTGACGGAAAAATATTCGCAGACATATTGAAACAATACGATCCAATAAACTGGAACAAATCTGCAGAAAACATCAGCAAAATAATAGAAGAAATTCAAAAGAAGATCCAAGTGATAAAGAGACTTATAAAGAAAGTCTACATCAATCAACACATTCCATCAAAGAACAATAAGAAGTCCAATATTGTGAATATGCTGATTGATGCATTGGGAAAAAGAATGCCAAAATGGTGTAATACATGTAAGATATGGTATTCCATTAATAATCCTCAACAACTGATTAGAAAATGTGATGCCTGCCATGTTCCAACACACCCCACATGTGCTGAAATACAGCAAAAAATAAAAAATAGAGACACAAAGGTATTCTGCTCAACATGCTTAGTCTGGATAGAAAATATAATTAAATCGAGACTATATCTGCAAATAGTTGAAGATAAAGAATAGGAAGAAGAAGAAGAAGAATAAGAAGGAGAAGAGAAAATTGAACAGGATATGTGTAAGGATGCAAAGGAAATCATTGATATAACTTATGATGCCATCCAACAACATACTTATGAAGAAATAAATTATCAGATGGAAACAAATAATTGACCCAAGAGACTCTACCCGGACCTACATACTTTTAGGGAAGAGCAAGAACAAGAAAAAAAAGAAAGATATAGTCTGCAATATGCTGAAAAGAGGGAATTGCAGATTTGGCGAAAGATGCTACTACAAGCATCCAAAGATATGCCATAATTATGAAATATATGGTAAATGTGCGTATTTAGACGGATATGGAGACGAATGCAGAGATCTCCATCCAAAAATATGCAAAAACCTATAAGAAGGAAAAGGATGCAGTTTCAACAAAAAATGTCGATATATGCATCCTGCAACCATGAATGAAAGTAAGAAAACTCAGCAAACTGAAAAGAAAAATGAAAGCAAAAAAGAAACAAAAAAAGAAACAAAAAAGCAGGCCGCGTATATACCGCGCTATGCACCAAAAACCCCAAGATATGAGGCCTTTCAACCCAAATCTGCACATATAGAGCCCAACTACAAAGAATGCATCTATAATGCCAGGGGTTGGTGCAGATATGGCGATAATTGCAGGTATACACACGAAAATAAATATGAAGGCGAAAGAACAAATATAATAGAAAAGTTGGATTTTTTAATGGCAGAATTCCAGGAAATGAAGAAAAGAACATCATATCAGAACAGGAAGGAAGCATGGGAGAATCCATATTATTACCAATATTAAATAATGGGGATGAAACACAAACCATAATAGTGATGAATGCACAGGGTTTAGTCACAAGTAACTCTAAAAGGAAAATAGAGTTCTTAGAAGATCTAACCCAAATTGAAAAAATAGATATATTAAATATAAGTGAAACATGGTATTCCCAAGAGACTGGCAGTATCGACCAGATAAAGGGTTTCCAAAAATATAGATCAGACAGAAAAAATAGGAATCAAGGGGGAACCGCAATATATGGAAGAGACATAAATCAAGAAAAAGTCTGTGAAAAATACAGCAACACAGAATGTGAATTAATTGCGGTAGAATTTGAATCTGAAAAACTAGTGAATATTGTAGTTTACAGACCCCCAAATACTAAGGAGTTTGACATAATAATAGAAAAAATAGATGATATATGTAGAAACCATAAAGACTGGAATATACTCCTATCCGGAGATTTTAACTTTCCTTTCGTGGATATAAAAAAGAGAGTAATAGTAGCGCAGAAGATAAGAGGCAATTTGAAAAGCATCAAGATATGCTATTAGAACATAATATGCAACAAATAAACCACATTCCAACAAGAAAGGAAAATGTCCTAGATCTAGTATTTGTGAATGAAGTGAATTATGTTAAAGAAATAATAGTGTATAACACGGGAATTTCAGACCATAATGTCATAGAATTAATAGTCCATTCCAAAGCAAGTGATCACAGAATTAATCAAAGCACAAAACATTGGGAAGGATAAGGAAAATATATTTTTTATAGTAAGAATATAAAATGGTCAGAAATAAATGAAGAACTGAATAAAGAATGGAAAAAATGTGTTTGTAAGTGATAATATACAGGTAAACACGGACATACTGTACAAAATACTGGAGAAAATTGTTGAAAAATATGTACCGAAGAACAACAATAAACAAAAGACATGCATACCAAGAGAAAGAAGGATCTTATTTCAGAAAATTAGAAAGTGGGAGAAAAATCTTACAAAAGAAAAAAATGTGTGGAAAATGATGGAAATAAAATGTAAGATAGAAAATGCAGAACAAAAGATTATACAGTCAAAAGAAAATGAAAAAAGGGACTTAGAAGAAAGGACACTTCAAAATATAAAAAAAAACCCAAAGTACTTTACTCCTATGCAAAAAAGATGAATAACGGGAGATTAGAAATAGGCCCTCTAAGAATTGAAGGACGGCTAACGAATGAAAAAAAGGAAATATGCAACATATTAGCATAAAAATATAAGAGTGAGTTCACGCCAAGAATTGCGAATGAGAATAATGAAACAGAAATGAGAGAAGAAAATGTTGAATATCTAACGGATATAGATATTAATGAAGCAGATATTGTCAAGGCTATAAACGAAATTAAAAATGGATCAGCAGCCGAACCAGATGGAGTTCCAGCAATTTTGTTAAAAAAACTGCAAACACTATCGCGAAGCCACTTGCAATACTGCTAAGACAAAGTGTAGATATGAGCGAGATATATGTTAAACATAAATTAGCTTATATAACCCCTATCTTCAAAAGTGGATCAAGACTAGAGGCAAGCAATTATAGACCTGTTAGTCTAACATCACATATTATGAAAGTGTATGAGAGGGTAATAAAAAAGAAAATAATGGATCATTTGGTTAAAATAAATTGTTCAATATAGGTCAACACGGTTTTGTGCCCAGAAAAAGTACACAAACCCAACTGATAGCACACTATGAAAACATATACAAAAATATGATAAGTGAAAAAGATACAGATGTGATCTATCTAGATTTTGCAAAAGCCTTTGACAAGGTAGACCACAATATATTAGAGAAAAAAATGAGAAAGCATAATATTGTGGGAAAGATAGGAAAATGGGTAAAACAATTCCTGCAAAACAGAAAACAGATAGTGGTTGCAAATGACGAGAAATCGGATGAAGCTCAGGTAATATCTGGCGTGCCACAAGGTACGGTTTTAGCTGCACTGCTGTTTGTTATTATGATCTAAGACATAGACTGTGATGTTGAAAACTCTGTAGTGAGAAGTTTCGCCGATGACACAAGAATAAGTAAAGAAATTACTTGTGATGAAGACAGGAACTCACTACAAAGAGATTTAAACAAAATATATGAATGGGCGGAGATAAATAGGATGGTATTTAACTCCGATAAATTGGAATCAATGCATTATGGAAACAGAGAAGGAATGGTATATGCACACAAGGGGGACAATCACAAACAAGGAAGCAATTAAAGACCTTGGTGTAATGTTAAATAGGAATATGTTATGCAACGACCAAATAGCAACACTGTTGGCTAAATGTAAAGCAAAAATGGGAATGTTATTCAGACACTTTAAAACAGGAAAAGCTGAACACATGATTATGCTTATGTACGTAGTACACTCGAGTACTGCAATGTGATATGGTACCCACACTACCAAAAGGATATTGCACAAATAGAGAGTGTACAAAGGTCCTATACTGTTAGAATAGAAGAAGTTAAGGACCTTGACTACTGGGAAAGACTGCAAATTTTAAAACTATACAGTCTAGAAAGGAGAAGAGAACGCTACATGATAATACAAGCGTGGAAGCAAATAGAAGGAATTACTGAAAACATCATGGAGCTAAAAATATCAGAAAGAGCAAGCCGAGGTAGATTAATAGTGCCAAAAAATATACCAGGAAAACTAAGGAAGGCGCACAGGACATTAATCCACTACGCACCAGCATCGATAATGCAGCGACTATTTAATGTGCTGCCAGCTCATCTAAGAAACATATCAGGAGTGAGCGTAGATGTGTTTAAGAATAAGCTCGATAAATACCTAAGATGCATCCCAGACCATCCAAGACTGGAAGATGCAAAATACACCGGAAGATGCATTAGCAACTCTCTGGTGAATATACGAGGTGCCTCACACTGAGGGACCTGGGGTAACCCAAACAAAAAATAAGGCAATAAGGTAAGGCAGATTACTCACTGCTGGGTAATGAAATAGAAAGTTTGGACCGGGAGTAAGATCTCGGTATTATTATCAGCAAGGATTTGAAGTTTACCAAACAGAGCATTAAAACTGAAAATAAAGCACAAAAACTAATACGTTACATAAAGAGACAATTCATATACATAAACAAAGCCACTGTACTACAGCTATATACATCACAAGACTCCGTCTAGAATAGAGAGTCCAATTTTGGGCTCCAAGTATTCAGAAGGATATAGATGGACTGGAAACAGTACAAGCTAGGGCCACCATTCCAGTTCCAACACTAAGGCAATTTGGATGTAGATGAAGGATGCAACATTTGAACTTATTTGATCTACAAACTCGACGACTAAGGGGAAAGTTAAAAGAGGCATTCAAAATTCTTAAAGAAATAACAAGTGTAGATTACAATAATCTATTCACTCTTACCACAAATCAGTACAGAGGTAACCGATACAAACTGGAATTGAAAAGATACAACACCACTCAATGTGGCAATATCTTTACATACAAAATAACAAATACTTGGAATAGACTTCCAGTTGATGTAGTAAACAGTAACATGGTAAATGAGTTCAAGAATAAGTTAGACAATATCAAGAACTTTCTAAATGGTTAAACTAAATCGCTTTACCAAAGAGAAAATGGAGTTTCTGTAGATGGACAAAAAGTCTTTGAGACATCTGAAATCCTTATAACTCTCTCTCTCTCTCTCTCTCTCTCTCTCTCTCTCTCTCTCTCTCTCTCTCTCTCTCTCTCTCTCTCTCTCTCTCTCTCTGAGGCAGAAATATAATTCTTTTGACATCAGAAGATAAGTTTCTTTTATCATATACCTTATAATCATACGTTATAGAATATTTTTTGTGTCAACGGAAACAAATGGATATTTTCAATACTTTTTTGTATGACATAAATTCTATTATTACTGACATATAGTTTTATATCTTTTGACGGCTATTTATCATGGCGTTATTGCAAAATACAGTAACAGATTTTTTACACATATAATCACAGTGCTTCACCATTGTTTAGAGGAAATGCAGAAGTAATCTATATTCTTTGCTCTTTTTAACACTTTTTATTCATCACCTTGGCCAGAGCATTATTGTCAGAAGTCATCAACTTCAGGCAACACACATTTCTAGAGTGGAGAGATCACATCTCCAACCCTTTTCAACCCTAGATTCTCCTTCAAAAGTTAGTTTATCTAGAGGCTGGAAATCAGTAATAGACGGTGTATTCCAGTTTGAGCTTCCTCTCCCTCATAATGAGAGAATACCTTAATGAAGTCATTGAGCTTCAGCACGGCATATCATTCCCGTGCTGAAACTTGGTGACCTGTAAGAGTGCTCTCGAACTTGGGGGAATTGCCCCCCTAGTTCGAATCTAAATTTCTCTCTCATCTTTTTCTTCTGAATATTACCTCGATCTTCTGCTAATTTTATAAACTTTATTTCGTGTTGCTGTCCCAAGTCTGAGTGAAATATCCCATATTGATATGTGTATATATGTACATATATATTTATTTGTCTTTTTATTTTTTTTTGGGGGGGGGGGCTGCGTGGATGTTTCTACATTTATTATTGCTGCCTGCTTTGATGAATGGGAGGTGGTGTCTCAGTTGGGAGATATTTTGCACTCAAAGATATATGTGAGATTATTGGATGATCTCAGCCAACCCGGAGATGGTTTGGACTTTTTTTGGCGAAACTATCAAGTGTTTGGTCTTTGGAATCCAGGGGCATCCAATGCTTGGGGTAGCACTCTCAGGTTTTGGCCGGAATCCCATAATAGTATCTTGGTCTCAGTCCTAACAGGCGGGTTCAGCTTACACCTGTGCTTCTATATCTGTTTTGATACTATCCTTTGGGTAGGGTATGGAGTGGACCATTTGTGAAGTATACTCTCATTGTACCGATCGTGGGAGTGCATATTTCATCTCTGACGTTTGAGGCCTTAGTATTGTTGAGCAGGCACATGTAACTCCTCTTCTTCCAAATCAATCAATCAATCTTTTGGACCCCCATCCCCTGGATACGCTGACTCTCCCAGGCACTGTCGACGATCTCTGGCAAGTCTATCAAGGAAACTTCTGTTGATGACCTCGGAACTGAAAAGGACCATTTTACTGATATTCCAAAATTGAGTAATTTGGGTAACACGAGGAAATTTCGAATCGTTCATATTACCCAAATTAAAATAGACACAAACTATGATAATCTATATAAAGCTTTTGAGTGCTATGGGTGTATAAAAGAAATAAGAATGAAACTTGAAGATAATAAATGGGATTCATGGATATCTTACAGTAAGTCATGATGAAGCATTTAACACAATGAGTAACATGAATAATATTACAATTAATAACTTGAATGTCATGGCTGCTCTTTGTGATAAGGTACCAAAGGATGTGGATGTATTAGTGTGCTACTGTTATTAACACACATTGAGTATGTGTTGTTTGAGATGTTGAGTCTTGAAATAAAGTCAAGCATGTTAACTTTAAAATGGTTTATTCTCTAAAAACAACAGTGTTAACATCTCCATCACAGGAGTATAGCTGGTTTGGTCGGATGACCAATTCAGGTGAAGTATAGATAAGAACTGCCTAAAAATATCGATATCACAGATATCGTATATTTAGTTATCTCAGCATTTAAACACAATATGTAAACTTTACATTAGTCTAGGAAGACACCTGCATCCGGTGGTGACACAATCTTTCACACGGTATGCATTTGTGTTTATGCTTCAAAAAAATGTTACATTGCTGAGAGATGCAAAATGCATCCTGTTATGATTTTGTCTGACTACAGCAAATCTCACGCTAGCTTCTTCTTCCACAATGACATATTACGTCATGTGTTTTAAACATGTAATAACTAACTATTACATCAGCTCGGCCAGCTATCTCAATTTTTTTTTTCTAAATTTAACAACACGCCGAAATATGTTTGCTAGGAGTGTGACTGGATATATGTATTATTCTTTGTTTAACTTTAGCCATAAGCAAATGAGGACGAATATTCAAATAGGCATATAAAAAAAAATAATAACAATAATGCATATGAAAAGATATTACCAAAGCAAAAAGAAAAAAAATGCATGATAAATACAGATCACAGATATGGTATATTGCTAGCAAATGATTATATGGTACCAAAAAAAATACTGATATACATGTGATTCGGTAACTTGTTAAAGAATAATTGTTACCTTTGGCAGAAACATAGATTATAACAATACGGTAATTAATAAAAATATTTGTTACTTTGGTAAAGATTCAATTTTAGTGCAAAAACATGAATTCCTGGTACGTACACGTACCACGGTTTCGTATATATATATATATATATATATATATATATATATATATATATATATATATATATATATAAATATATATATATATATATATATATATATATATATATATATATATATATATATATATATATATATATATATATATATATATATAGGGCTTATATATTTTATTAGATGCCCATAGATTCTATTTTCTTATTTTTTTTCTTTTCTTTTAATATTCCAGCTTATATATTTTATTAGATGCCGAGAGAAAAAATTATTTATCTTTTAAATGTTTTTTAAATGTATTTTTAAAAATGCAAATGTTCTATAGTCTCTTCAATTACATATTACTAGCGTACTAACTGCTTATCGTACACACGCTATTCCCAGACAATTTTACTCCTTTTAGCGAATGAAGTGGCCACTTTCAAACGGCTTTAAACTGAATTAAATAAGGAGTTTTGTCTGGACATGGCAAAACGTTTTGTTTTAGCTGCAAACTGTTCCTTAGCCTACGCCAAACAAGGATGTTAACGGCGATAAATATCATCACCGTCACAACTGTTCCTGCTAGTAGTATGGGGTGAAGAAATTCCTTATAAGTCGGTGACAGGTGGTCCATCTCGGTCAATTTCATCAACCGCTTGGCTACCTGTTTGTTGTATGGGAGCGGTAGTGATGGCATTGTAGACCCCACGTGAAGTTCGCGAAGTAGGCTCGTTCTCTGATGATGGTCTTGATCCCGGTCACCATGGAATTAGGGGAAGTCCTGATACAACCATCTGCTGCAACGAAGATTTTGGAATAGGACATGGATCCGTCCGGGCATGATACATTGAAGCCGTCCTTGTCGTATCATATCCACGAGCCGTAGTTCAGTCTGCAATTGAACTCATTATTGTCAAAGGGAAAAAGCTTATCCAGACAATTTTCACTTGTATGGGAGAGAGCACCGTCTAGCACTATACCTAACTCGCATGAATCCATTAAGTTTTTATGGAATTCAAATGAGTCAGCTGTACATATTTTTCTATCCATTGCGTCTGAACAGTGAGTTAATTGATTTAAGTCTTTAATGACCGTATATGTTTCCTTGTCTGGGGAAATCAATACGTGTCCTGTCAAACTGGATATTACTGGATTTGAGTGACTCGTCATTAAAGTCGGAAATGGTGATATCCTGTAAGATTGCCAGGCATCAGAAGAATCAAAGGGAATTGTAATCATAATCTTGTTATTTTCAACGCTTACTGTAATTAGATTGTAATAAAATTCTAACCTACGTGCGTCTAACAAAGGAACATAGCCTAGTTTATCCCGTCCGTTCTCCAGAACTAACTTTAAGTATTTATAGGCAACAAGTGGGGCGACAGTACACCTTTAGTTGCTAACGTGATAGCTTCTACATAATCTTTTGATTTCTCAATGAAATGTGCAATTTTGTTATGTATGTGATCTATTTTTGAATCATAATACATTAACGTTGCCAACAAATCCTGTACTTCCATAATCTGACTGATATTACTTGAATGTTCATTTACTAAATCCATAATTTGATTGATTGAAGCTAACCGATTCCTTAGTTCTGATGTAATCAATTCATCTTCATGAGTCAAGAACTCAATTTTCTTATTTTGATTACTAATCTTAAGACGATTGGAAATTCCTAAACCTAAACTTGCAATAGACCCAAAGATGTTTAATGCAGCAAAAACAAACGAGTTACGTCTTTCTTTATGTTCGTGTCCTACAGTCCACATCAAAAGGTCACGAGCCAAAGATTCTGTCTCGTAAGTCTTTTTTTTTGCAAGTCATCAGATAGCATCTCTGCAACTTTTAGTGTCGATCCAAGAGACCTCTCTGTAGTCAAATGAAAATATCTTCTATGCAACTAATCTAATGAGACAGCAAACCTTGAAATGGCGCTTTTTAAGCTAGTGACATCATTCTCTGGAAGAAAAATTACTTGCTTATGCACTTCCACAACTACGTTGCTTGATGTAATAAAAACGTCTTCTTGTCTTTCAACTATAGTGCCATATCTAAAATCTATACTTTTAGTTTTAGAGCTCATCCCACACGAGAAAAATGTCTGAGCGAACAATATCACTCCCAACAACAAAAAATTCATCTTGGAAACCTGTAACGAGAAAAATATATGTAATTACTCCTGTATTAAGAAGAAAACTTTTAACATACAAATAGAAATCTTTCCCTCACTTCTTTCCCTCTCTCTCTCTTTTTTTTTTTTAGTTTCTTATGTGAGCCAATGGTACTATTCTCTCATCCGTGGGTTGGGATACGTTTTAAACTCTAAACCTATTGGCCGTTAATGTTTCCAAAATGTTAAATGGGCCTTCAAACTTAGGTGTTAGTTTATAATTGAGTCCTTTACGTACATTTACCTGTATGTATACATTATCACCCACGGTATATGTTTTAGTTGGCTTCGCTATTTTATAATGATTCCTTTTCATTATGATTTGTGATTCTTCTAAATTCTTTCGAAGGATATCATATCGACTTTTGCTTGCATTTATACATTCTTTTAAAGGATTTGATAGATTAGTTGTAGGCGTTAACACATGGAAAGGCGTTCTAACTTGGGTACCATACAATGCTTCATGCGGTGACATTTTAATTGATATATGATATGAATGATTCAGAGTACTCAGTACTGCAGGTATTGCAATATCCCAGTTGGGGTCTGATCCCCCTAGTGTTACTCTTAATATATTTAAAACCTTCCTATTTGCTCTTTCCACTAGCCCATTTGACTCTGGGTGATATATCATGGTATTTATTTTCTTTATGCTAAGGAATTCACACAATGAGGTAAGAAAGTGATTATTAAATTTTCCACCCGAGTCTGAGATTATCATGTATGGAATTCCATGTTCACAAATGTAACACTCGTAAAACTTCCTAGCGCATTCAATCGCAGTTTTAGTTTTAAGCGCTATTAGTTCTGTATATCGAGTTAAAGCATCTACAATTACTAAGAGGTGCTTATTTCCTCTGTCTGACTCGTAAAATCCTGTTAACAAATCTAAATGTATTTTTTCAAAGGGTTAATTGGGCACAGGATAAGCCCCTAGGCTGACAGGTGTTTTCGTATGCCCTTTGTTTTCCTGACATGTGCGACAATTAGCTATGTGTTTTTTTTATATCTGTAAGCATTGTATGCCAATAAAACAATGATTTGGCTTTCTGTGACATTAATGAGAACCCCGGGTGTCCATGTAATGGATTTGCATGCAACCAATTCAGGACAGTGGAAATAAGTGAGATTGGTACCACTACCTGGTCGTTAGTTTCATGTGGTGTATTGCGGGTTTTCCTTGTCACGGTCCTACACAGAATATTATCTTTGATTATAATTCTGCTGCTTATACTTTATATATCCCTTTTCCTTATGATTGCCTTTCAAAGCATTTATAATTGTTTTTAATTTCTGATCTTTTCTTTGCTCAGTCTGTAATAATTCAGCGCTCCAGCCTAAATCTTCTTGTTCAGATATCGTTTTAACAATAGGCATGGATGTTGATATATCTATTAATTCAGCTAAAGGCTCCGTACAAGATGACACGGGGTTGCGTGATAATGCATCCGCAATGATATTTGCTTTCCCAGGTAAATACCCGATTCTTGCGCCAAAATCTTGAATGATCAAATGCCACCAAGTTACTTTGGGGCTGTGGTTGAAGCCTTTAACCCTGGATAGGTACGGTGGGTCGTACGCGACCCCGAGCGTCAAAAAAAAAGAGGTTTTTCTCACGTGACTCACCCCCGTGACTGAATTTGTGGGTGATCGACCTGCAGAAGGTGTCTCCCCTACACGCTCTAGTAGTGTCCAGATGTGCATTGCTGTAGCTGTACTCCTTCCCCGATTTCTGAGACGCGTCGGGGTCGAGCGCGACCGAGTTTACCCTTCTAAGGTAATTTGCATAATTATCAAAGTTATTACGTATTATGAAATTGTCGTAGAATGGTGCAACTTGTATAGGTTATCAGTTGTGGAAAGTCTTGGTGGATTGTTTGGCTACCATGTGCATGATTTTTTTTTAGTTAAAATGTCGTTCATCACCACGAGGACCATTTTACCGCGACTGCCCCTTTTTCATTTTTTTTCATTTTTTTGCCAAGTCATTTTTCCGTAAGATATTGCCAAATAGTGTCATAAAACTTTTGCTTGTTTAGTGTTGGAAAGTGTGTCTAGATGATCTGGCTACCCATGCGTGACTTTGTTTTTGTCAGATATGACGTAGTTATTGGTATATTGGGTATTTAACTGCGGTTGCCAATTTCTGTTTTTTTTCAATATTTGTAAAAATATTTACGTAGTAAGGAATTGCCGTATATTATTCATTTTTTTTTTCATGTTTATGTGTTAGAAAGTGTGCCTTGATGGTTGGGCTAACACGTGCATGTCTTTTTTTTATCTGAGATGCCGTATATTAGAATGTTGGGCATTTTACCGCGAGTGCCCCTTTTTCATTTTTTTCATTTTTTTGCCAAGTCATTTTTCCGTAAGATATTGGCAAGTAGTGTCGTAAAACTTTTGCTTTTTAGTGTTGGAAAGTGTGTCTAGATGATCTGGCTACCCATGCGTGACTTTGTTTTTGTCAGATACGACGTAGTTATTGGTATATTGGGTATTTAACTGCGGTTGCCAATTTCTGTTTTTTTTTTTTTTCAATATTTGTAAAAATTTACTACGTAGTAAGGAATTGCCGTATATTATTGATTTTTTTTCATGTTTATGTGTTAGAAAGTGTGCCTTGATGGTTGGGCTAACACGTGCATGTCTTTTTTTTTATCTGAGATGCCGTATATTAGAATATTGGGCATTTTTCCGCGAGTGCCCCTTTTTATTTGTTTTGCATTTTTTTGCTTAGTCATGTTACCGTAAGGAATTGGCAAGTAGTGTCGCAAAACTTATATTTTTATAGTGTTGGAAAGTGTTTCTAGATGATCTGGCTACCCATGCCTATTTTTTTTTAGCCAGATATGGCGTATATGTAAGTATGTGTTCGATATTCCTGTGATTGCCATTTTTTCGTTTTTTCCCATTTCTTTCAAAATTACTACGTACTAAGGAACTATCACAGAGTAATGATTCATTTATATGTTTATTTGTCGGAAAATGTGCCTTGATGGTTTGCCTAGCACGTGGCTGAAATTTTTTTTTTCTGAAATGCCGTATATTAGAATGGCCATTTTTCCGCGAGTGCCCCTTATTATTTGTTTTGCATTTTTTTTTGCTTAGTCATGTTACCGTAAGGAATTGGCAAGTAGTGTCGCAAAACTTATAATTCTATAGTGTTGGAAAGTGTTTCTAGATGATCTGGCTACCCATGCCTATCTTTTTTTTAGCCAGATATGGCGTATATATAGGTATGTGTTCGATTTTCCTGTGATTGCCATTTTTTAATTTTTTCCCATTTCTTTCAAAATTACTACGTACTAAGGAAATATCACAGAGTAATGATTCATTTAGATGTTTATTTGTCGGAAAATGTGCCTTGATGGTTTGCCTAGCACGTGGCTGAATTTTTTTTTTTTTTCTGAAATGCCGTATATTAGAATGTTAGCCATTTTTCCGCTAGTGCCCCTTTTTATTTGTTTTGCATTTTTTTGCTTAGTCATGTTACTGTAAGGAATTGGCAAGTAGTGTCGCAAAACTTATATTTTTATATTGTTGGAAAGTGTTTCTAGATGATCTGGCTACCCATGCCTATCTTTTTTTTAGCCAGATATGGCGTATATATAGGTATGTGTTCGATTTTCCGGTGATTGCCATTTTTTCGTTTTTTCCCATTTCTTTCAAAATTACTACGTACTAAGGAACTATCACAGAGTAATGATTCCTCTAGATGTTTATTTGTCGGAAAATTTTGTTTAATTCTTTTTTGATTGAATATCATCAAATCTTTTTAGCTAAAATATTATATTGTTTCACATTTTTTTTTTTTTTTCGATTTTATTTCCCTTCAAAAAATTTTTTTGGGGTCAGAATTTTAATTTTATAGTCGTAAAATAATCGACAATTATCCAGCAACCCACCATACAATTTTTATGCATATCCAATAATAAATAGATTAGTAAATAACACCTTGAAATTGACATACCCTTCCTACATTTCAAGTGGCAGATTAGGGAGTCTGAGTCAGTGTGGTTGGCGGCCATTTTGTGGACATATCCGAAGCGTAAGTTGCCCTATCTATATATATTCTTGTTCCCTATAGAATTTGTGATATTTTGGTATATTTTTACCTGCATAAATATCATATTATATATTAAATATATGTATTTTTTTACGAAATTTCTAAGTACTCAAAAAATTACCTTTAGATATGGCCCCTGATATAAATGTAATTTACAAAATAATGAAGATTTTTTTTACATATTTCTATTTTAGGATAACATATGTTTATTCCCTAAAAAAATTAGCCACTTCCTATTTCATTTGGGTACCCAAAAAAATTCATGAAATTTGGACAAATTTTTTTGGCCAAAAAAAGTTACCCTTTTTTTCTCATTTCAGATCTTCACCTCCATGGGTCTGACTTCATCCAAAATACATCAAGATGTGTCCTAAACATTCAAGAATCAATTCCTAAAAGGATTTGTGTATATATGTATAAACTTTTTTTTTATGAATTTTTATGTCAGGTCTTTTTTTTTATCTACTTAATTTTTTAAAATATTTATAATAAATAGTTTTTCTGCAGATGAGTAGTATTTATCTTTAGAGTTGTTTTAAGCATTCATCGAAGTTTTTTTTGGCAAAAGAAAAAAAGAGGTTACTGCAAAAACTGATTTTTCAAGAATTTTTTTTGGCGTCGGGGTCGTTCGCGTCCGAGTATACCCTTAAAGGGGTGTCCGAGGAGCGTACCTATCCAGGGTTAAAGAACTTGGTTAGTGGTTTATGGTCAGTAAGAACCTTAACGGGATAACCGTATATTATGATCTTAAAATGTACTAGTGAATTAACAATAGCCAGCCCTTCCTTGTCTATTACTGCATACTTACTTTCGGAAGTTCTCAGTTTTCGAGAATAAAAAGCTATCGGGAAAAATTGTTTATCATATTGCTGAAGCAATACCCCTCCTACTCCTAAGTCTGAGGCGTCTGTTGCAATTAAGAATTCCTTACCGAAGTCAGGAAATTTTAAGATAGGAGAACTACACAGTTCATCTTTCAAGGTATTAAACGCCTGTTGATGATGCTCAGACCATATGAAATCTACGCCCTTCTTCGTAAGATCAGTTAAAGGAGCGGCTATTATTGAATAGTTGCGTATAAAACGCCTGTAATATCCACTACAACCCAGAAATTGCTATATTCCCTTGACATTAGTAGGTATGGGAAAATTACGTATAGCCGACACCTTATCATGGACTACTTTAAGACCTTGGCTTGACACCATGAAACCCAAATATATTAATTCTGTTTTGAAAAATTCACACTTACTAATCTTTACCCTTAAGTTATGTTGTCTTAATCTCTGTAGTACTAGTTCTAACTTACGTAGATGTTCTTCTAAGGTGTTGGAAAAGATTACAAGATTGTCCATATAGGCATGCAATATATCCCCTAACAAGTCTCCAAACACTATGTTAATCATTCTTGTAAATGTTATGGGAGCACAACGTAAACCAAAAGGCATCCGTAAAAATTCATAATGTCCCCTGGCTGTGCTGAAGGCTGTGTATGGGATACTATCTTCTTCTAATGATATCTGGTGAAAGCCTTTAAGTAAGTCCAAACTGGTAAAATATTTATTCTGACCTAACAAAGACAAAATATCGTCAGTACATGGCACTGGGAATCGATCAGGGATCGTCTCCTCGTTTAGACGACGGATGTCTACGCAGATACGCCATGTTCGATCTTTTTTCGGTACAACTATTAATGGAAAATTATAAGGGCTGTTTGATTTCCTAATGACTCCTTCTTCTAGCCTTTTACCTACTTCATCATTTATTTCATTCTGGAATTTCATAGGGAGTCTGTACGAGGGTACATAGATAATTTTCTGCTTGTCCTTTAACCTTATTTGATGCTCGATCACATCTGTTTTTCCTAAGGATCCATCCATAGTGGAAAAAACATCATGATATTTAGTTAAAAGTCCAAAAATTTTCTGCTGAATTTCTTCGTCTTGAATGTCCTTATTGATTTTATTTTTAATAGATTGCAAAAGGGATTCATCCGCAACTGATTGAGCGTGATTGATTTCAGCAACGGTAAGAATACGATGTTTTTAAACTTCTACATCCAAGATATGTTAATTTTTGTGAATTACTAAAGTGTTATTTAAATGATTACAGACTTCAATATTATATTGTTGATGTGAGCCTACTGTATAAATAGCTTGTGTGACAGACAATCCGTTAGTTTTCAAAGTGTCGGAAAGGATTAATATTTCAGATCCCGGTAATGTTTTCTTTATTTGCACTATTAAATTCGAAGGTACGTTTGGCTCGATAGATTGCGTGCAAGATGATATTACGGGTGAACAAGAATTCTGCTGGGTCGCGTATATTATTTCTTTATTAGTGAGACAAGTTATTGGTTCTTCAACGTACGTTACGGTTACATATGTCGTCTCCTTTTTATCCAAAACTGATTTTAAGGTATTAGAAGACTTATAGAATTTTCCTTTGATATACAGTGAACCCTCGCTACTTCGCGGTTCGACCATCGCGGATTCACCACTTCGCGGGTTTTTTCTATAACCCATATATATATACATATCGTGGATTTTCCAGAAATTTCGAAAATACCGCGATATCTGAAGACCCCAAATACGAAATTTGTTACCTGTAATTCCATTAATACTGTAATTAGTAATATCTGCTCTTACTGATTGTTCATTGCATTACATATGATATATAATTCAGCACAGAAAGAAATAAAACACGAAAAGAGAATGTGATCATACGATAATTCAGTACTGTATACAGTACGTAGTAAAATTAAATCGAACATGAAACGCAAATCAGATGCAGTCATACCATATTAGAATGGTGTAAGGCTGCTGATGGCTACTACTGTACTACAAATGTAATGGATGTGCTTCTTTTCCATGAATCTTTTGTATGTATTCGTACGTAGTACTGCATCCAATAATATTCTTTGTTGCAAAAATCACATTTCGAATAAGCGTACGAGAGAGAGAGAGAGAGAGAGAGAGAGAGAGAGAGAGAGAGAGAGAGAGAGAGAGAGAGACACACACACATCCTACAACAAAAGCATAAAATAGCATATGTAAAGCTATTATTATTATTGTTATTATTATTATTGTTGTTGTTAATAAAATTATTATTGTTATTATTATTAATATTATTATTACTGTATTATTATCATTATTTATTATTATTATTATTAATACTGTACGTACAGTATACGCGGGGTATCTTGTACTTTGAATTGGTAACCTACGCATCATATAAGACGGGTTGTGATTGGTTCAAGCGCTGATAGATGACGAATCAGAACTCAAGTTTTGTTATCTAGCCTGTGATTGGTGTTTTGCCCGCATCTCCAGCTTCCAGCCTCTGTTCGCGGCCACTTTCTCTTACGCCATATCGCTGAGTAGACGTTGTTAAGTTTGTGAACTTTAATCTGTGCTGTGTGCGACTGTTTTAAGTTGAACTTTTTGTTGAACTTTCTGTTAAATCCTACTGTACAATGGCTCCCAAGCGTTCTGCTTCTACTAAGGCTGGTAGTGAGCCTAAACGCCACCGAAGGATGATGACGATTGCTGAGAAGGTGGCGCTTCTCGATATGTTGAAAGACTGTAGAAGTTTTGCGTCCGCAGCCCGCCATTTTGGAATCAACGAATCCACCGTTCGCTATATCAAGAAGGACGAGGCGAACATTAGAAAGACGGCTGCAATCACCTTTAGCAGATCAGCGAAGCGAGTCGTTACCATGCGTAATAAAACGATCGTACGCATGGAAGGTGCTTTAGCTGTGTGGATTGCCGACTGCCGGAAGAAGAACATAGCCTTGGATACGAACACCATCCGAACAAAGGCTTTGAGCTTGTATGAGAATTTTGCTGCAAAGGAACCTCAAGACGACAACGGCAACCATGCTGAAGAAGATGATGATGCAGATAAACCTCAACCAGGGACATCCACTGATTCCCAGCCTCAGAAACAACATTTTTCCGCCAGCAAAGGATGGTTCGCGAAGTTTTAGAAACGCTTCACCCTGAAAAGCGTTTCCCTGCATGGCGAGGCTGCTTCGGCTGACACTGCCGCTGCTGAAACTTACGTGAACCAGACGTTCAAGAATATTATCGCCAAAGGTGGATACAAGCCGGAACAAGTGTTTAATATGGATGAGACCGGCTTGTTTTGGAAGAGAATGCCGTCACGAACTTTCCTGTTCATAGAGAAAGCCAAAGCCTCTGGCTTTAAAGCATTCAAGGATCGCGTTACCCTCGTGATGTGTGGCAATGCTGCTGGATTTTTGCTAAAGCCGGGGCTTATTTATAAGTCGAAAAATCCTCGCGCTTTGAAAAATAAAAACAAGAATCTCCTTCCCGTGTACTGGATGCATAATCCAAAAGCATGGATTACGAAGATGCTGACCTCCAACTGGTTCCACCAGTGTTTCATCCCGCAAGTCAATGATTATCTCGTAGAGAAGGGCTTGCCATTCAAGATCCTTCTCCTTATGGATAACGCTGGTGGACACGCAACTGACCTGTCGCGTGAGGGCGTTCAGGTTGAGTTCCTGCCTCCCAACACCACGTCATTAATTCAACTGATGGACGAGGGGGTTATCAGGGCGTTCAAGGCCCTCTACACGAAGAATACCTTGGCGGACCTCGTTGCGTGTGTGGATGCTGCCCAAGATGATGAGGATGAAGATTTTAACTTGAAGGCGTACTGGCGGCAGTACACCATAGCCACGTGCCTGAAGAATATTCAGAAGGCACTGCAAGAGATGAAACCTGCAACCGTGAATGCGAGCTGGAAGAAGTTGTGGCCCCAGATTGTTTACAACGACGAGGGATTTACACCTGCTGAGATTTAACACTCTGCAATACGGAAATCTGTGCAGATGGCTGCCATAATTGGAGGTGACGGGTTTGGCGACATGACGACTGAAGACGTCGACGAGTTGTTGGACTGCCATTCCCAGCCGCTAACTGACGCAGACCTCGAAGACCTGACAAAATCGGCAAGCAAAGAAGAGAGTGAAACCCAGGAAGAGACCCAAGAAAATGTCGAAGAAACGGGCTTAACACTAGAACGGCTTGCCAAGGCCTGCAACCATATCAAGGAGGGGAAAGAAATGTTGCAAGAGTGGGATGAGGATATGGTTCGGTCTATGCAATTCTCCAACAAGGTCGATGACATCATGACTCCCTACAGGATGCTCTTAGAGCGAAAAAAGAAGCAGCGGCAGCAACTTCCGATCACAATGTTCTTCCAGCCTCGCAGAAAAGAGCCAGTTCCTCCTGCTAGTACGCCTTCGGAAGAAATTGAAGAAGTTGAAGAGGTGTCCCAGGAAAAGACACCTCCGTCTGAAGAGATGTAAAATACTATCATTGGCTGCACAGTAGAAGACATCAGCTTCCTCATCATCATTTCTACTGTGCAGCAAATTCATCGCCATCCTCATTCAAGTTTTTCTTGAACTTCTTTCGTGGTGAGTACAGTAACAATCTTTATTTTTTACTTTAATATTCTAACATTTTAATATTTGTGCCTGTTTTATAGTTTAGTACTGTATGCATTAAGTTAAAGGGAAGTTTTAAAAGTGTACATGTTGTAACCTATCAGATTTTTATTGTTTAAAATTTACATTTACGTACGTAAAACAATCTCTCTCTCTCTCTCTCTCTCTCTCTCTCTCTCTCTCTCTCTCTCTCTCTCTCTCTCTCTCTCTCTCTCTCTCTCTCTCTCTCTCGTAAATTGTTTTCCTGCTTTGCTATGTACAGTATGTACTGTATGATTTTATATAGATACGGTAAATTATATTTGTAATAACATATTTTGTAAATGCTTTTACTGTAAATATCATTATTTATCACTTTCATCATGCGCGTTAAATGCCTTCTTTGTTCTGAGCGTGGTTGTTTACTGAGCGTACCGTACTTTATGACGCCGTCGTTTCAGGCGGCGTCATAAAGAAGAACATTTCATTTGGAAGTTCTAAGAAAAATTAAGTAAAACATTGGTAATAACAAAATCAACATACTGTATAATCAATATAATCGATGCAAAAACTAACCTATACATATATGTGTACACTAAATGAGTTTGTTTCTTCATTATGATCAGAGATGAACGTAAACAAAACATTGGTTGCCATTTTTTATCGTGCTTTTTAGCGTGTTTAGGAAACGCATGATATAAAATCGCCTTTAATATTTGTGCCTGTTTTAGTTTAGGGTACTGTAGTACATGCATTAAGTGTTCTGTACATTAAAGGGTAGTTTGTTAACAGTACTACGTACAAGGGAAGGTTTTAAAAGTCCGAATATACATGTTAAATAAATAGGTAAATATGGTGTCACTACTTCGAGGATTTTCACCTATCGCGGCCGGGTCTGGAACCTATCTACCGCGATAAACGAGGGTTCACTGTACACGCCGTGCTTGGTAGGGGCTAAGATCATGTTTTGATTTCCCATAGATGGGTATCCTATAATTACAGCTGGATACATATCAATGTTTTGTACAACAACAAATGTATCGGCAAACGTGCATTTACCGACTTTGAATTGAACATGAGTTATGCCTATGACATTAATTCATTATTTCCTATACCCGAGAGTCTCACTCCGGATTTTTCTATCGGAAAGTTTGAAAACAACAAATGATGTGTTCTCAAATCCATGATATAATGTGGACTACCAGAGTCAAAAAATAACGTAAAGGATTTGTGTTCTAAATTTACAGCATATAATGTTGGTCGTAACTCATTTTGGCTTATTATTGTATGAATTCGTCGCAAATCTATGGGAGTGTACCAACCGTGTGTCACTTAATTGTACATAATCATTTTGTATATATTATGCTTGTAGCTGTGCTCTTCCCTCGCACTAAAAAGAACCTGAATGATCATGTCTCCGGTTTTGCTCTGAACAATGTCTGTCTCTCGAACATGTTATGTCCTGTTGCCTTGAGGTTTTGTATATAAAGAAGAGTGTTCCTTAATAAACAACTCAGTTGATTGCATCCTGCCTTTGAGTTCACAACCCTTACTCGGCACCGTCACATTGGTGACCCCGGAAGTCGACTCGCTCCCACTGCCTTCCACCCCCACCTCCCTCACCCCTCCATCGTTGGTACTATGACGGACTCTACTACAGCAGTTGGCGCTGCGGCCGCCCCATTGAAACTCACCGTTCGCCAGCGGAGAGGCGTTTGCTTGGTTTCAGCGCGCAGAAGTACAGTTTCGTATCAGGGGCGTGACTCGCTCAACCACCAAAGCGGATTATGTTCTCGTGGCGATACCCGAGGACACCTTCCCAGAAATATCCGACTGGCTTAGTGAACAAGGAGACACCCTAATAGCGTATGACGCCCTCAAAACATACCTTCTGCAGCAGTACTCGCCGTCGCCAGCCGCCCGTATAGCAAAGCTTTTTCAGCTCTCGCAACAACCGTTGGGGGACCAAAGGGCTTCGCTTGCCCTCAGGGAAATGACCAGTATCGCTCGCCTTCAACCTGCCGCAGACGGCTCTCCTCGTGAGGTGAACCTACTTCGCACCCTTTGGATACGCCGTTTACCCGAACCTGTACACGCTGCCATACCCGATGTCGATAGTTTACCCATAAAGGACTTGATGACCAAAGCCGACGCCCTTATGGACAGCCACTTCAAGACCTCCATCAACGCCTCCACCCCTGACGACGAGGATGCCTATTCAACGTCAACCGAAACTGACATGAATGCCGTGGGACATACACGCCTACCCCGTGACGTGCCGAAGCGGCGACAAAGCCGCCCACCACCCACCAATCGCTCGCGCCCCAACGAACGACTTCTAATGCCACTTACTACCTCCCATCCACCGCAGTTTTACTACTACCACTTCAGATTCGGGGCAACCGCGAAGAAATGTGCCAAGGATTGTCAGTGGCCAAAAAACGTGTAAGTAGGCCATCGCTTGTGGTGGTGGCCTCCCATGTTTCTAATCTTTTCTTTTTACAGGATGCAGGAACGGGCGTGCGATTTTTGGTAGACACAGGTGCTTGCCGTTCTCTTTTGCCAAGGAAACTCTTCAAGGCACGACGTAGTCTGTCTACATCTGCCGATGTCCGCTTGGTAGCTGCCAACGGATCTGCGATACCCACCTACGGTTACGAGAACCTCACATTATCGTTCGGAAACGGTAAATTCAATTGGAAGTTTCTCGTTGCTGACGTCACAATGCCAATTCTCGGTGCGGATTTCCTCTCTCATTTCCACCTTCTGGTTGATGTCGCCCACCGACGATTGGTCAACGCAGACTCGTACTTGTCGACACCTCTTCAACCCGCCCCCTCTAACCTCGCTCTCCACATCAGCACACCCACGGATGCCTACGCCCACCTCCTCACGTCGTACCCGGAAGTTTTCCATCCAAAACTTTGCCAAACGCCCACGGTTCCTGCCAAGCACGGTATTTACCACCATATCAAGACGACGGGACCCCAGTCTTTGCAAAATTCAGACGTCTGGCACCGGAACGATTGGCAGCCGCCAAACAGACATTCCCTGAAATGGAGGAAATGGGCCTTTGCCAAAAGGCCTCCAGCCCATGGTCGTCACCCTTACACATTGTTCTGAAGAAAGACGGCTCCCTCCGTCCGTGCGGGGATTACAGGTGCCTGAACTTGCAAACAGAACCGGATCACTACCCCCTCCCAAACATTGCCGACGTGACCTCCTACCTGCACAAAGCGAAGGTTTTCTCTACGCTCGACCTCCTGAAGGGGTATTATCAGGTGCCTATGAACCTAGAAGACATCCCCAAGACCGCCATCACCACTCCGTTTGGTACATACACCTTCAATTACTCCTGTTTTGGCCTTCGTAATGCTGGGGCAACGTTTCAACGTCTCATGGATGGCATCATAGGGGACCTCCCTTTCTGTGTATGTTATGTGGACGACATACTTGTGTTCTCCTCCTCATAAGAGGAACACCTCCGTCACCTGCGCATCATGCTCGACCGCCTGCAACAAAACGGCCTTGTAGTCCGGTACGACAAGTGTACCTTTGGCGCCAACGAAGTGTCGTTCTTAGGGTACCGTATAACTCCTGAAGGAGTCCATCCCCTCCCTGAGAAGGTAGCAGCCGTTCAGAACTTCCCCGCGCCCTCGACCGTCAAAGCTCTGCAGGAATTCTTGGGTATGATCAACTATTATCACCGTTTTCTGCCAGCCATTGCCGCCACTCTTGCTCCCCTCTACGCCTGCCTCAAGGGCAACCCAAAGGACCTGAAGTGGGGTCCCCTTCAAGAAGCAGCCTTCTGCAATACAAAGAAGGCCCTATCAACTGCTGCGGCTCTCACTTTTCGTATCCCACACGCCCCTCTCCTTCTCTCCACCGATGCCAGCGATGTCGCTATTGGTGCAGTACTCGAGCAGGTGGTCAAAGGCTCGCCCCACCCATTGGCCTTCTTCAGCAGAAAACTGTCCAAGGCAGAATCGGGTTATTCTACCTTCGATCGAGAATTGCTGGCGGTGCACTTGGCTGTCCGTCACTTTCGCCATTTCTTAGAAGGTACGCCCTTCATCATTCGCACAGACCACATACCTCTGGTGCACGCCTTCCCTCGACAGTCTGACGCCTGGGCCGCCCATCAACGCCGACATCTCTCCGCCGTGGCTGAATACAATTGCACCCTCCAATACGTCCCTGGGAAAATGAATCCCGTTGCCGATGCCCTGTCAAGAAACACGTTGGCTGCCGTTCAACTGGGATTGTATTACAACGCCCTGGCTGAAGCCCAACGACAGGATCCAGAGTATCAAGCTTGTAGGACATCCTGCACGTCCCTCTGTTGGGAAGATTTTCCCCTTGAAGACTCCAACACCACCCTCCTCTGTGACGTCAGAACTGGTAGACCGCGACCTTGGATTCCTGCTCCCATGCGCCGACAGGTGTTTGATTTCATTCACGGCCTTTCACATCCCTCGTGCCGTTCTACTGCACAGCTGCTGAAGGCAAAGTTCATTTGGCACGGCATTTCTAAGGATGCTAAGGATTGGGTCCGCGCCTGTACTTCTTGCCAAACTTCCTAAGTACATCGACACACGGATTCAGGAGTGGGCACCTTTCCTCAATCTCAGCGTCGTTTCGCACACATTCACGTCGACGTTGTAGGCCCCCTACCCACATCACAAGGACATCGTTACCTGTTTACCGTCATCGACCGGTCCACTCGTTGGCCTGAAGCCATTCCCATGGAAACTGCAACGTCCGCCTCATGTACATCTTCCTTACTCTCTGGATGGATTTCAAGATTCGGTATCCCTGAGCATATTACTTCTGACAGGGGAACCACTTTCACCTCTCAATTGTGGACGTCATTAGCAAATCTCCTGGGCATCACCCTACATCAGACAACGGCCTACAACCCCGCTGCCAATGGAATGGTTGAAAGTTTTCATCGCACCCTCAAAGCAGCTTTGATGTCCCGCTGCAAGGATTGCAACTGGTTTACTCAGCTTCCCTGGGTCCTCCTGGGACTAGGGACCACTCCTAAAGACGCCCTCGACGTCTCGGCAGCTGAAATGGTGTATGGCGACCCGTTGGTCGTCCCTGCCGAATTTTTTCCTTCTACAACCTCCTCCGGCGATCTCCAGCGCATACGTCACGTCGTGGGAAAATTTACTCCGTGCCGCCAGACTTACAAGCCCCCAGCGAAGCATCACATACCAACGGACTTGCACTCTGCAACGCACGTCTTCCTGCGCAACGACACTAGCAAGCCACCACTAACGCCCCCTTACACGGGCCCTTTCCTTGTGATCCGACGCAGTCCGAAAGCATTCCTACTAAACATTCGGGGCAAAGAAGACTGGGTCTCCATTGATCGTCTAAAACCTGCTTATCTTCTGCCAGATGACCCGCCTACAGCTCGCCTCTCTAGATCAGGGCGCCCTATTTAACATGTACAGTATGTCATTTTTAGGGGGGGAGCCATGTACCAACCGTGTGTCACACACTTGTACATAATTATTTTGTATAATTTATGCTTGTATCTGCGCTCTTCCCTCGCACTAAAAAGAACCTGAATGATCATGTCTCCGGTTTTGCTCTGAACATTGTCTGTCTCTCGAACATGTTATGTCCTGTTGCCTTAAGGTTTTGTATATAAAGAAGAGTGTTCCTTAATAAACAACTCAGTTGATTGCATCCTGCCTTTGAGTTCACAACCCTCACTCGGCACCGTCACAGGAGCATGCACTTTTTTACCTAATTCGGCCGTGTGTTTCATAGGAAAATCTATTGCCTCACAATGATCTGATAAACCATTAAATTGATTATTCAATACTATTGATGTTGACATGAATGACCTTGACCCAACATCACTCTCTTCCCCACTGGAGTTAATTATGTGGTATTTGCTTTGCTCTGCACATTCTGAAAATTAGTCTGACCTTGCGAGGTCTGGTTTGAAGACCCAGGCTCAGCATTATTCGAAGAAGTGTTTGTTTGTTTCGGATTCTGAACTACATTGACGTTTGGCTGTTTCTTCTTATTGTTAAAATGAGGATTTTTTTTTTATTTCCATATGGAACTGACTGTGGAATTGACTGTGTATTTCTTGGATTCTGTTGTGTCCTTGCGCGAGTAGCACTGACTATATGAGTGAGTCGACCTATTATGTATTGAACAGAATTTCGTTCTGCAGTCCGCGATCAAGTGACCTTGACGTTTGCAATTATAACACGTCATTCCCGCAACTTGACTATTATTAACTACATTTACTTGTTGTGGCTTTGTTTCATTCTTTGCAAAAACTTGAGTTAACACGGGATCAAGGTCAGGACACTTAGCCATGTGTTTTTTTATCTGTTTATATACATCCAATTCCGTACTTGCAGGCGTTAACTTTTTATCAAAACACCGCACTAAAGCTTCAGGCAACATAAGTGTCATGCAAGTTAAATACATTAATCGTAAAAAATCTTTCACGGAGATGTTATCTCTAGTAACCCAAGTGGAATTAACTAAAATATCTTGATATTCATTAAGCCTATCAGCTATGAGAGCTGCTCTCTCGATAACATTAAGCCGATTCATAGTGGCTTGATTAAGTGTATTTCTTAACGTTAATACTACATCCAAGGCTTCTTCACACCCATAGACTGCGCGTAACCTAACTTTGAAATCATCCCAGGTAACTGCTTCTTGAAATGAAACACCTCTTAAATACGCACTCGCATCCCCCTTGGAAAAATCTATAAAACTTTTAGCTTCTTGTAATTGTACAAAAGGGTCTACGATTTGTTTGGCATTTAAATGGGCATCGACGGATGAAATCCATGACTCCACATTTTGAGGCAAGAACCCATTAACCCGACCCTGAATAGAAGGATTGCAGACCTGGCATTTACAAGCGTCACAATTGGGAGAGGATTAATCTATCCTACGCCACTAGGTTCAGGGATGGGGCTCACAGGGGGCGTCATGACTACTGTATTTCTTTTCCTATCTCTTCGACCCCTTGCAATTCTATAAAATATCTATATGAATACAGACGTCCACTGCGTAAACGCATAAGCACCCTATGATAAAGATTATAACAAAATTCCCCAAAACAATGCTACTAATCCCAAGACATTTCCCGAGAATTTCTGAAAGAAAACAGATCACAAAGCTATTTCCCAGGAATTTCTGAAAGAAAACGGAACACAAAGATATTTCCCGAGAATTTCTGAAAGAAAACGGAATTAGCACAAAGAGAGAAAAAATTCTAGATGAGAATTCGGAGTTGAACACAGTTTCCTTTAATGAAAGGAAAATAAAAGATTAGCAAACCACTCACCCTGGTAATAATCGACTAACGACTCGTGATAACTACACTTCACTGCCCAAACTGAAATGAATAAGAAAATTGTACTTAGCTTTATATGGTTCTGTGTGATGTCGTCATATCCTCTCTCTCTCTTGATGTTTGGGTGAATGTTTCGGTCCAATTTCCGTTGAATGTAGTGCTTCCTGGATATGTTTTGTAAGCGTTGAACGTCAGTCCTTGGGTTTCCTAGGATGTTGATTGAAGATCCAGTTCATCAGTTTGTATGTATAACATTCATTAAATGTTTTATTCTTCGATGGACTATGATACTTAGTCAAAATTGTAGATTCATTACTGTTGATTTCTTGAAGATCTTTCTCTGGTTTTTACAGCTTTATTGTTGATTTCTTGAAGATCTTCCTCTAATTCTTAGAGTCTTATTGTTGATTTCTTGAAGATCTTTCTCTGATTCTTAGAGTTTTATCGCTGCCACCATTTATTAGTGTGCTACTGTTATTAACACACATTGAGTATGTGTTGTTTGAGATGTTGAGTCTTGAAATAAAGTCAAGCATGTTAACTTTAAAATGGTTTATTCTCTAAAAACAACAGTGTTAACATCTCCATCACAGGAGTATAGCTGGTTTGGTCGGATGACCAATTCAGGTGAAGTATAGATAAGAACTGCCTAAAAATATCGATATCACAGATATCGTATATTTAGTTATCTCAGCATTTAAACATAATATGTAAACTTTACATTAGTCTAGGAAGACACCTGCATCCGGTGGCGACACAATCTTTCACACGGTATGCATTTGTATTTATGCTTCAAAAAAATGTTACATTGCTGAGAGATGCAAAATGCATCCTGTTATGATTTTGTCTGACTACAGCCAATCTCACCCTAGCTTCTTCTTCCACAATGACATATTACATCATGTGTTTTAAACATATAATAACTAACTATTACAGATGTATATCAACCTGGCGACTGGTTGGAAAAAGACTCTGATTTAGATATGCCTTTCCAGAGAAGGCTAAACCCTCCAATGAAGCTTGTAGCTGAATCAAAGGGGGTTACATGGAATTATTTCAGAATAGGCAAATATATCTCGTTTGGAAAAAATAGTTTCCTTATCCATGCCAGATCAAGCACACAATCTGTAATACTTTCCAACCTAAAAACAACCAATGATGATATTAAGTTAGACGTCAAACCCCAACTAAATTTTAGTTACTGATGGTGAGTAGTTTGCAACAGAGATCTGTGTGAATTCAAAGAGGAGATACTGGCCATGTGTCCACTAAATGTATGGAAAGTTCACAAAATCCCAGGTACATCCTTCCAGGATACTGATGTACCTTTCCATATTGGTTTTAATTCTAGTAACCTTTTAGTTTCAATTATTGGTCTAAACGGTATAACAGTTCAAATTTGCTGTGTTTTGGCACACGTAGGTGTGTCTGGAAATGAAGAGGCAGATTCACGGGCAAAGAGTGCTGCAGCCAAGTTGCTACCAAGAAGGTATCCCATTCTCTGTAATGACTTTTTACAAGCAATTAAGAATTTTATTTATAACAATTGGCAACAGCATTGGGATAGCTTAACGGAAAATAAGATGAGAGAAATTGCGATTTTCATATCCCCTTGGAGGTATAATGGGATACCCCGATAATAGGAGACTACTTTTTGTCGTCTCCGCATTGGTCACACTCAGATGACACATCAGTTTCTACTGGCTGGCCAACACCAACAATATTGTGACGACTGTTTGATACCCTTGAAAGTGAGGCATTTGTTGACTGAATGCCCCCCTTATAGCACAGAATGAAATAGATATCTGTTTGAGGCTTGGGGTGAAGATGGCAGGTTCATCCTTGCCAAGATCCTTGACATGTGTCATACAATGCTAGTGGTATTTTTAAATTTATATCAGAAGCAGGTCTTCTTAAAGCTATTTAGGTTTTATATCATATTTACTTTTCTGGTTTTAATTGAATATTCTTTTAATCTTTGTTTATAACAAACAGTATTGGCGTCTATGATTTTCAATGTCTAGATGCCAGAAAACTTCAAATCATTCTTTCATTCATTGAGCTTCCTCTTCTGGCTAGAGCCAAATTTGGAGGGTATCAATTTAAACTGTTTGGCCATCAGTTAGGGGTGGATGAACTTCTGGACAGTGATATACCTTGGAAGGTGAGAAACAAGTTCAGAGGCATCATACCTTCGTGCTCATTGTTCCCACACAAATATAAATCTAAGTAAGACTCAGTTTTATATTGTTAATAACAATAAAAATTACTTGAAAATTTGTAATTTTTTTTCTATTTCTCGTGGCAATCAGGAGTCTTTTGGCTCAAGTCTGAAGCATATATCTGACCCTGTTAGTTACATAAACAATGGCATCGGTTCTTCATTCATCTCTTGCCAGCTTGAAAGTCTGTCTTCAGAGCAGCTCTTTGCCTAAAGAAACTTGTTCACGTCAAACAGAGTCACAGTACTGAGGAGAGGAGTGTAATCCATCCCTGGTTCATTTGGAATGGCATAACTGTCATCTTCATCTCAAACTACCTAGTTAAGGGTAGTGCTCAGGATACCGGGGGGGGGGGTTGTCATTGACGCCATTTGATTGGAAACTGAGCTCCTTGCCTTTTGTCTTCCTAGATAGTGTAATATAAAATACCTTTTTCTTTCTTTAAAAGGCAGGACTGTGCCGCAGTCAAGTAATGTTATTTTGGAATCTTTTCGAACTTAAATTAGTTTTCTGTTTCCTAACTGATTTTCATAATTGAAAAACCCTTTTGAAGATACTTTCCTTCGGAAAACCTTGCTGAACAGTTTTTCTTATCCATCCAGGCATCCTTCAATTAAAATCTCTTCTGCTCTAATCTTATTGGAACCAGAAGGTCCTGAAAGTCCCTGTGATGAACCTGGACCATCAAATATTATCCTTACTTTCCAGGATGCTGATGTGCCTTTCCACATAGACATAGAAAATGAAAGGATTAAAATTTCCACCACTGCAATGTTTTAATTGCTTTCGATTTGGACATCCTTCCAAGGTTTGTAGGAAGGAAAAAATGTGTAATACTTGCTTCAATCTTTACCATGGAGAATGTACACTCGAGGCAAGGTGCTTGAACTGCAACTCTAATCATAAATCTATTGATAGGAGCTGCCAGCTATGTAAGTTAGAAGAAGCTGCCCTTAATAAATCCAGTATTGAGCATGTAAACATAGGGCATGCCATGCGACTATTAAATAAATCAACTAGCTATGAGAAGATATTGAAAACAGGAGGGAAAGCTCCTTAGGAGACATCTAACCCACCAATTACTGTAACTAGATCCCGCAAAAGAAACTCAATCTACTGATAAAAGTACTGCATGAGGAGACAAGAATATCTCATAAAAATTTACCACTGTGTATTAACAATGAGGCATTATCCCCCACTATCCAACCTTTATCCCTATTACAAAGGACGTACTAACCTCTCTCAGGCAGTGTCCTTTCCTGATTTGATGGAGGTTTCACTTTAAAAAGTTATCAGGTGCACCTGAAGTGGGGAAGATGCTAAACCCTGTGTACAGTGTATCACACACGCTCGTGTGCTGTAACGTTATTTCTGTTTTTTGTATATCATCATTGCTCTCCCCTCGCATTGATAACCTCTTTATGCTGTATATGCATGTCTCATTATGCTTAAATTTTTGTGCCATTCTTGACTGGAATGGGTTATATATATGCTCGTGCTCGATCCAAATAAAGTTAGTTGCATTCGCTCCAATTTTCAGTTAATACCTAACTGGTGCATCAGCACATTTGTGACCATTGGAGTGTCCAGCTCCCTCCTGCTTTCCCCCACATTGCTATGTGTTATTGTTTGATGATATCACCCTCAGACACTGACTTTACTATCAACGTTGCCCCTGAAACTACTATCCCTCGCCAGTGGAGAAGCATTCACCTGCTTCTAGCATGCTGAAGTCCAGTTTTGCATTAAGGGCATGAATCAGTCAAGTACTAAAGCAGATTACGTTCTTGCGGCGATCACCAAGGACACTTTCCCGAGAATCTCTTATTGGCTGTGTGAGCAAGGGTACACTCAATTAACGTACGACACCTTCAAATCCTACCTCCTTGAGCAGTACTCGCCAAAGCCAGCTGCCCGTATGATGAAACTGTTTCAGTTCTTTCATTATCTATTGGGTAAGAAAAAGCTTTGCTCGCCCTCAAGGAAATGACCAGTCTCGATTGTGTTTAACTTGCCGTAGATGTCTCGTCTTGTGAATTGAATCTACTGCATGTCCTTTTGGTACAGCTCCTACCCAAACCTGTACGTGTTGCCATCCCTGATGTCGATATTTTTCCCATGAAGGACATGATGAACAATGTCGACACCCTTATGGACAGCCACTTCACCACCTTCAAGTCCTCTATTAATGCCTACACTCCTGACAAAGTAGAGAACTATTCATCATCTACTGAAACTGACGTGAATGCAGTAGGACACAGACGCCCACCCGTGACGTGCCGGAGCGACGACAAAACTGGCCACCACTCACTTACGCCCCAACCAACTGGGATAGATTTTGTGAGCTAAGCAAAATTGGAGGGAATGCAGTACAGTTTAAAAGTGTTGATGATGCCATAGACTTAATGAATGAAATCTACCATACAGCAGGAGTCTATTTATTTCCCAAAACTGCAGGGTTATTCAAAAGCTGACCACTTCCTTGCTGATCTTTAGAACTAAATTTCTTGTTCAGACCCACAAGAAAATAATTGACTCGATTGCATAGACACCATAAAGAGGAGAATTTGATAATATAAAAAGAAATATAGAGCACAGTTCCATCGTGCCATGAAAGAAGCCAGGTGCCTCTCTTGGATAACATTTGTTTCCTCAGGCAACAGTAGAACACTATAATCTTGTGTATGGAGGAAAGTAAAAAAGACAGCAGGCAAATTCACCCCAACCCACCACCTGTGTTGAAGTGGAAGGGTCAGTATGTGACTGGAGCAACTGAGGTTAGCAAGTCCTTGGCTGATCATTGTTCCAATGTATCATGCAAGTGTGACACAGCTCCTAGTCACTACTATAGAAGCATAGAAGAATGGAAAATCCTAAATTTTCCAAAAAACAAAACAAAAAAGGAGGAATCTTACAATGCTCCTTTTAGTGAAATGTACCTGTTAATAATACTAAGTTATTTATTGTAAGCATTATTAACAGAATATGGCATGATCACAATCATCCAAGTATTTGGGAACTACCCATTATTTTAGCCTTTTAAAAACCTGGTAAGGATAAGTTTTTAGCAGCAACCTATCGACCCATTGCATTGACATCTTGTTTATGTAAGATCATGGAAAAGATGGTCAATGCAAGACTAGTGTGGTACCTGGAGAGGATATGTATTTTATCGCGTATCCAATGTGGATTTAGGAAGCTTCCCTCATAGACTGACGTGTTGGTACGACTTGAGTCCTCTATTTTTGAAAACTTTGCTTTGAAACAGCACCATGTAACAATCTTTTTTTTTTTCCTTGAAAATACATATGATACTGCATGGAGATATGGTATACTTAAAACCTTTCCTAGATTGGGATTAATAGGAGCGCTACCATTGTTCATTCTATTATTAGTTTCACATAGATTAGTTCAAGTGAGGGTGGGGGAAACTGTCAGAGAGGAAATGTCAGGAAGGAGTTCCCCATGGTCGTGTGCTAAGTGTAAACCCATTTTCACTAGCCATAAATGGGATATTCTCTGTCATTCCCCAAGATATTCTCTCAACACTATTTATAGATAATCTCTCCATATCACTTGCTGGAGCTACAATGGCAATGGTTGAGAGAAAACTACAACTGAATTGTCAGATTTATTCTGTGGGCTAATATGAATGGATTTAAGTTTTTGACAAGCAAAACTGTTGTTGTACATTTTTGCCGTATTTGGGAGGTATATCCAGACCCCGATATGTACAGTACATTCAATGGATCCTGTGTGTAAGTGAAGCTAGGTTTTTATGATTGATATTTAATTGAAGGCTGACTTGGGTTCCCCACTTAAAAAAATTAAAAGTAAATTGTCTTGATACTCAGAAGTTTTAAAATGTTTTGTCCCATTCATCATGGGAGGCAGACCACAAAACTATTTTGAGGTTATACAAAGCTTTAATTAAAAGATAAAAAAAAGTTATGAGTTTGAAATATAATCCTCAGCCACCCCAAGCTAATAAAAATTTTAGATTCTATACACCATACGGATATCAGATTGGCAACAGAAGCATTTAGAACTTTGCCTTTCCCAAGCCTCCTGGTTGACACTGCAGAATTACTGTTAGACCTTGACCTTCTATTATTCGGTATTGATTTAGGTTTCCAAGACTTTGTAATTTTTTAGCCTATCAGACTGCACTCCTAGTAAGACATTGTAGATATTTAGAGTTGCACCCAAAATCTCCTGAACCTTATGGGTTCCGTGTAAAACAATTACTAGACAGTCGTGATATGGTTAGAATTAACACACTTTCATTCAAGATATCATCAACCACATGCCTGACTTGAAAGCCAGGTGTCTTTTTATGGAACATGTTTCAGAACATAGGGGAAAAAAAGAGAAAAGAGGGACAAAAATGAACTCATGTTTTCTATGAAAACATTTTTTTTTCTTATTTTCAGTTGAGATAGACAGAAGACTTGTAAGTTTTATCTGACAGCAGGATGGACCACTACAATCTCTTTTCAGTGGAAGACCCTCTTAACGAGAGCATACCTTGACGTGGTCATATGGTTTCTTCATATTGTTGAAGAATTGTGACGGGCAAGAGGGCTCTTGAACTTGGGGAAATTGCTGCCCAACTTCGAATCTATATTTCTCTCACTTTCCTCTATTTCTTCTGCTCAATATTATTTCGACCTTCTCCTGATTTTATCAAATTGCTTTTGTCTTGCTGTCCTAACTCTAAGTATTATTTCTCTAAAGTGTATGTATATATATATATATATATATATATATATATATATATATATATATATATATATATATGCATATATATACATATCTATATATATATATATATATATATATATATATATATATATATATATATATATATATATATATATATTGTATGTATATATATATATATATATATATATATATATATATGTATATATATATATGTGTGTGTGTGTGTGTGTGTAGATGTATGCATATATATCCATATATATATATATATAATATTTTGTTTGTTCATTTGCTTATTTATTTATTTATATTTCATTTAAATGGCGTGGATATTTCCACATTCGTTATTACTGCCTGCTTAGATGAATGGGAGAAGGGATCACGGTTGGGAGGTATTTGCATTCAAAGCTATATATGATAGTATTGGATGATGTCAGCCATCCTGAAGATGGTTTGGACCTTTTTGGCGGAACTACTCTCAAGGGTTGGGTCATTGGAATACAGGGGGATCCAATCCTTGAGGTGGGACTCTTGGTTTCTGGCCAGAAGCCAGTGATTACAGATATGGGGAGGATGATTCCATATTTTCTTACTCAGTCCTAGCAAGTGGGTTTAGCTTACACCTGTGCCTCTATATCTGTTTTGGTGCTTTCATTCGGGTAGGGTATGGAGTGGACCATCTGGAAGTACACTCTCATTGTGCCGATAGTGGTGAATGCAAATTTCCTTTCCAACGAATGATACTTTCTTAAAATTCTCAAGCAGGTAAAACAAGACAACCAGCAAAAAACTTGAAAAAATCCCACCCTTAACTATGAACCCTTCAAACACTGACTCCCCATCCCCTGGATATGCTGACCCCTATCCCCTGGATACGCTGACTCCTCATCCCCTGGATTTGCTGACTCCTCATCCCCTGGATTTGCTGACTCCTCATCCCCTGGATATGCTGACTCCTCATCCCCTGGATATGCTGACTCCTCATCCCCTGGATACGCTGACTGGATATGCTGACTCCCATCCCCTGGCTGACTCCTCATCCCCTGGATTGCTGACTCCCCCCGGCACTGTTGATGACTCTGATAGGTTGAATAGGGAAAGTTCTGTTGATGACCTCGGGAAAGGACCAGTCCACTGATATTCCAAAATAAAGTAATTTTGGTAACACGAGGAAACTGAATCCGTAATGATACCCAAATTCCAATAGAGACAAAGTATGATGATCTATATAAAGAATTTGAGTGCTATGGATGTATAAAAGAATAAGGATGAAACTTCAAGATGAATAATATAAAAATGAATACCTTTAATGTCACAGCTGCTCTCTGCGATAAGGTACCAAAGGATTTGAATGTATGTAGGCCTGCCGATTGGATGGAAAAAGACGCGGACTTAGTTATTGTTTCCCAGAGAAAGCCAAAACCACCAATGTGGCTTATAGCTGAGTCAAAGGGGTTACAGTGAATTATTCTAAAATATGCAAATTAATTCAGAAAAAAGTAGGAATTACTGCACCAGGCGATATATCTCGTTTTGGAAAAAATAGTTTATTTATCCATACCAAATTAAGTACACAGTCTGTAATACTGTCCAACATAAAAACAACTAATGATGATATTAAGTTAGATGTCAAACCCCTCCTAAATTTTAGCCACGGAAGGGGAGTAGTTTTTAAGAGATCTGTATGAATTTACAGAGGAGGAGATACTAGCCATGTGTTCACTAAATATATGGAAAGCTCACAAGATCCCAGGAACATCAATGATAATCCTTACCAGGATGCTGATGTACCTTTCCATGTTGTTATTGAAAACGAAATGATTAAAGTAAGACCATTCAAGCAGAAGCCACAGCAATGCTTTAATTGTTTTAAATTTGGGCACACGTCTAAAGTTTGCAAAAATGAGAAAATGTTTGCTATTTGCTCGAAATCTTACCCTGGAGAGTGTGCACATGGAGCCAGATGTTTGAATTGCCACTCGAATCATAAATCCACAGACAAGAGCTGCGAGCTGTTTAAGTTAGAGGAAGCTGCCCTCAACAAATCGAATTTAGAACATATAAGTGTTGGACATGCCAAAAAACTATTAAATAAATCAAACACCTATACTAAGGCATTAAAATCAAACCAACTGCCAATAGCTCTAGAAAAAGAAATATACCATCAGATAAAATGTCAAATGATGAGGTAAGCATATCTCTTTAGGTTTTACCACATTTTATTAACACTAGGGCATTGCCCATTTCTGTACAGCCTTCGTCCCCCATCAGACAACTAGTATAAACCTCTCAGGCCATTTCATTGCCTGATTTGATGGAGGTTCCACTTAAGATGCACCTGTTGTGGTAAAGGTGCAAAAACCTAGAACCCCACCATATATTAATCGTAAAAGAGAGAAACCTCCATCTCTCTCTCCCCCTCCATTAGAAACATTAAAGTTATGACATCAAATAAATTTGATATTTTGTCTGTATGTTTTTAAGAAACCAGAAGATAAACTGAATAAATCAGAAATTCAAATTGAGCTCTACCATCCGCCTCAACAAATAGATAAAAAGGACAAAGAAAAACCCCAACCGTAAAACCCAGCATATCAAGACCATTTCTGAAAAAACCTACAGATAATAATGTTAGATTAAAAACTACTAGTGGGAAGACCTCATCCAACAGGTCTTCTAGAAATAATCCATAGTTTTCTCCTTCCTTGTGCAATGAAATCGCCAGGTTTTAAGGGCCAAATATGAAGAACTCAAGCTCCTAATTCATGAACATTGCCCCCATAATTGTATGTCGACTGGAAAGTAAGCTTGATGCTAACACTACTAGTCCTCGATAGTATATCAGCTATAGAACAACATATAATCAACAAGCAGGGAGCCCCGGGGAAGTCTCATGTACGTTCGTCGATATGTTCCCCGAATGCCTTTGTCTATTCGTACACCCCTGCAGGTAGTAGTTGTACAAATTGATATAGGGAGAAAATATACAATATGCTCTCTGTACTTGCATCCAAATGATATTTTATATGATGATTTAGTAGAGGTCATTCAACAACTCCCTCAACCTTTTCTCTCAGTTGGAGATATGAATGGTAGACATCCTTTATGGGGTGATGTTTTAGCAAACACATGGGTCAATATTATCTCATCAATTGTGGATAATGAGGATGTCGGACTCCTTAATACAGGAGAGTCTAGCACTTCCATGGTCAGACAGGTACCTTGTCATGCATTGATCTTTTCAATTGCAAGCTCTAACTGCCTTGTTGACTTTGATTGGAGGACATTAGATGATTGGCATACTAGTAATCATGCACCAATCATTATAAACACCAACAAGGGTCCGCTTTACAAAGATCGCCTCGATGGAATCTTAACAAGGCTGACTGGGTTAAATTTTGTAAGCTAAGTGAAATCGAGGGGAGTGCAGAACAGTTTGAAAGTATTGATGGTGCCATAGATCTACTGAATGGAACACTTCATACGGCAGAAATCAATTCAATTCCCAAAACCACGGGTTTATTCAAACGACGACCAGTCCCGTGGTGATCTTCAGAATTAACAGTGTTGCACAGAGCCACCAGAAAATAACTTGACTAATTGCATAGACGGTGTACTGAGGAAATTTTGATAACATACAAATAGTGTTGAACACAGTTCTATCGTGCCTTGAATGAAGCTAGACGCCAGTCTTGGGTGTCTTTTGTTTCCTCCATTAACTGTAGAACACCACCATCTTCTGTATGGAGAAAAATAAAAGGATTGCAGGCAAATTCACCCCAAACCCACCACCAGTGTTGAAAGTGAACGGTCAGTATGTGACTGAAGCAAATGATGTTAGCAATGCCCTGGCTGATCATTTTGCAAATGTATCTTGCAAGTGTGTAGCAGCTCCTGGTCACCAGTATAGGAGCATTGAAGAAAAGAAAATTTTAAATATTGCAACAGGAAGGGAAGAATCATATAATTCTTCTTTCACTGAAAGAGAACTTGATTCCACACTTGCTACTTATAACGATACATCCCCTGCTCCCGATGGAATTCCATATGCAATGATTAAACATGTACATTTTATTACAAAGTTGTTTATTTTGGGCATTATTAATAGAATAAGGCATAATCACAGTTACCCAAGTGTTTGGGAACAAGCCATTATTTTAGCCTTTTCAAAGCCGGGTAAGGATTAAGTTTTTAGTGGCAAACTATAGACCTATTGCATTGGCATCTTGTTTATTTAAAATCATGGAGAAGATGGGCAATGCAAGGCTGATGTGGTACGTTGACAAGAAGAGTATTTTATCACCAATTCAATGTGGTTTCAGAAAAATGCACGCAACGGCTGATGTGTTGATACGACTTGAATCCTTTATTTGTGAAGCCTTTGCTTCCAAACAGCACCATGGGACAGTCTTTTTTTACCTTAAAAAGGCATATGATAACACATGGAGATATGGTATACTTAAAGAAATTCATGAATTGGGATTAAGAGGGGAACTACCCCTATTTATTCAGTAATTTCTTTCGCAGAGTTTTTCAAGTGAGAGTGGGGGAAACTCTACCAGAGAGTAAATGTCAGGAAGGAGTTCCTCGGGGTAGTGTGCTGAGTGTAACCCTGTTTGCACTAGCAATTAATGGGATATCCTTAGTCATTCCCCGGGTGTTCTCTTAACATTATTTGTGAATGATCTCTCCGTATCAGTTGCCAGAGCTAGATTGGCAATGGTTGAGAGAAAAATAAAACTCTTTTGACAAAATTTTCTAGTGGGCCGATATGAATGAATATGAATCCATTTCTGTCGTATCCAGGGAATACATTCAGACCCGAATATATACATTAAAGGTCAACGGATCCCATTTGTTAGTGAAGCTAAATTTTTAGGTTTGATATTTGATTTTAGGCTTTTATCGGTTTCTCACATGGAAGCATTGAAAGCTAAACATCTTTAAGCTTGAATATTCATGGGGGCACACCGCAATACTATTTTAAAATTATACAAGGCCATAATTTTTTCCAAAATTAGTTATAGATGTGAAACACTCCTCAGCCACCCCAAACTGGTTAAAGATATTAGATTCAATACATCATGCTGGGATTAGATTGTCTACAGGGGCATTTAGAACCTCACCTATCCCAAGTCTCCTTGTTGATGCTGGAGAGTTGCCTCTAGACTTTTACCAAATGTCCTCTATTATTCGGTATTGGTTTAGATTGCAAAGACTCCCTAATTCTCTAGCCTTTCAGACTGCAAGCCTTAACATACTTAGAGTTGCACCCAAAATCTCCTCAACCTTATGGCTTTGGGTGAAACAATTATTAAACAGTCTTGATATAGTTAGAATTAAGGTTCTTCCATTTAAGGTATTACCAACGCTTCCATAGAAATTACCAGAGGTATCTTTTTGTAAATACTTTATTGGGGTTAAGAAGAATATGACTGACTTGGAATCTAGGTCTCTTTTTATGGAACATGTTGCAGAACATAGAGGATCGACTTTTATATGTACTGATGGCTCCAAATCTGATGCTGTTGTTGGATTTGGAGTACATAGTAATTTTTTTAATTGTAAAGGTTCCCTTCCTCTAACAGCTTCCATATTTACTGCCAAATTGTATGGCATACTAACCACTATTGAGAAAATAGTGTTGGAGAATGAGGGCAATTTTACCATTTTTAGTGATGCAAGGAGTGTCCTTCAAGCTTTAGAAGTTTTTGATCCTAGAAATTCTCTAGTTTCAAATATTTTAGAATGGCTTTCTATTTTTGGACTTACAGGTATAATGTTTCGATTTTGTTGGGAATGAGAAGGCAGATTTACTGGCGAAGAATGCTGCATGCGAGTTGCTACCAAGAAGGTATCCCATTCTCTGAAATGATTTCCTACCTAACATCAAGAAATTGTTTTGTAATAATTGGCAACAGCACTACGATAGTGTAGATGGCAATAAAATGAGAGAAGTAACACATATCATATCTCCTTTGAGGCAGGACATGATGCCCCGAAAGTGGGAGACGTCTTTTTGTCGTCTCCGTGTTGGTCACACTCGGTTGACACACGAGTTTCTGCTGAAATTCCAACACCAATTGTATTGCGACGACTGTTTAGTAAATTTAACAGTGAAGCATTTGTTGTCCAAATGCCCAAATTATAATAACTTGAGAAATAGATATCTGTTTTAGGCTTGAGGAGAGGATGGCAGGTTCATCCTAGCCAAGATTCTTGGACATGATGTGTCTTACTATGCGAGCGGCCTTTTTAGAATTATTTCAGAAGCAGGTTTTCTGAAAACTCTTATAATGACATTCAACTTTTATGGTTTTGATTGAATATTCTTTTATTTTTTATATAAAATTTATGTCTAAGTCAATAACCTTAGATGTCAGGATGTCAGAAAACTTAAAATCAATCAATCAATTTCAATGGAATAGAGGACCAAGATTGTGAAGCTGTATTTTGCAACTAAGTTGCCTACACTGTTTCAAAGATAGTTTCAATGTGAACATTTTAAGAAGAAAATTCCACATCATCACACTATCACACACTTGATGAAAAAGTTCAGAAATGCTGGAAGTGTGAATAGCAACAACAAAGGCTATTGTGGTCCAAAAGTCACAGCGAAGACTCCAGTGAACATTACAGACGTCAGGGACCACTTGCATAAGTCCACTAGATGGCTGCTACAGGAAGTGGGTCATTCCAGGACATGATGCCAAATCATTCACAGGGGCTTGAAGCTGTTTCCTTACAAGGTTCAGATTCTTCAAGCACAAACAGAAGCCAACAAGACTGAATGCTTTGAGTTTGGCCAAGCCATTAGTGAGTGTATAGAGAATGACCCTCAAGTTTTAGACTGTGTTTGCTTTAGCAGCGAGGCACACTTCCATTTGAGTAGACATATAAATAAGCATTTAAGGTTTTGGGGATATGAACAGCCTCATGATCATGTTGAAAAACCTCTGAGAGTTGGAAAAAATACCGTGTGCTGTGCACTTGAAACAAATGGTATTTTTGGCCCATACTTCTTTGAAGAAGAATGGTCATCGAGTGACAATGAATTCAGACCGATACATCAAAATGCTTCGAAGATGCTTCATTAAAGCATTAAGGAATAGAAGAGGATTTAACATGAACACCATTATGTTTCAACAGGTTGGTGCACCACCTCATTGTTTTGACCACACCCTTCAGTACCTTAGGCAACACTTTTTAGATGACCAATTAATCTCAAGGAGGAACAACCGACAATCCATAGCTGCCCTACTCCCTTGATCTCAGCATGCTGGATTACCTTTTATGGGGATACCTGAAGGAGAGAATGTATGTGGACAATCCAGACACAATTGACAGATTGAAAGAAAACAAAAGTAGAGAGATGCAGAGAATTCCTAACGATAAGTTGGAGAGAGCGGTCAACAATTTCAATGTGAGGGTAGCGAATGTATCCAGAAACGAGGGGCCTATCTTGAATATAACATAAATCAATGACTACAGTAGCCAGAAATTCATTAATTTGAAAATACTTTTGTACAATGAAACTTTGATTCATTGTCCACATCTGGTGAAAAAATCTCCTAAAAACTCATATATTTGTAGAAACTAATAATTTTATTTTGTCCCTCTTTTTGTGGCCCACCCTGTTTATTGATGCTCCAAATCTGATGGTGGCATTGGATTTAGAGTATATAATAATGCTTTTAATTGTAGATGTGCACTTACTCTAGAATTTCTGTATTTACTGCCAAATTATATTGCATACTAATCGCTATTGAAAAAATAATGTTAAAAAGAACAAGGCCATTTTACAATGTTTAGTTATGCAAGAAGTGTCCTACAAGCTTTAGAAGTTTTTATTTCAGGTAATCCTTTGGATTTAGAATTTTTAGTCTGGTTTTATTGTTAAACTGAAAGGTATAACAGTTCGATTTTGCTTGGTTCTAGCAGGGCTCTGGAGTCGGAGTCGAGGAATCGAAGTAAGTTTGAGTCATAGGTATCGAAGTCATTAAAATTGTCCTGACTCCGACCAGATCTGAATTGCTTTATAACACAAATACCGTATATACTTGCGTGACACACAAGTTTAAAGACTTATTTTGAAGCTAAATTCAATAGGGTTGCATCATACACGATATATAACATTAGCATATGCACTCTTGGACTAGGCTACGTGGTTGTTCAAATTGTATATCCATTTACTCTGTTAAAAACCTACAGCTATATTTGAAATAAACCAGATTTTGATCAAACTATTGTTATACTTAACTGTATTTAATAATAATGGATGCAATACCCACACTTTAGTATCGTATTTTCAAATAAAATCATAGCGAATTATAATCTTCCCCATTGTTTACAATTATATAATCTTTTCCTCTGTTTGTGTTTCCAAATCAGCTGATTAAGGTAATCTACAGAAGGATATTTCATATTTCTTAAAAGTAACAATTATTACTTAATCTATCATCTTCCAATTAGCAAACTAATATCAATAGTTTTATTTGAAATACTTCTCTCACATTTTGTTTACTTTTGAATTGAATCGCATATAGAAGTTAACCGAAGTTTCATTCAAGTTGCCGATGCACAATAATTTATATAAATATATATGTCTTTTAGCTCTGTGGTGCTTGAATATGAAGCTTACGAAATTATTAACTACATCGGGTTATACCAAAATTATATTCTCTGTTTTTACACACTGTAGCTCTATCTTCAAAATCTGGCTTTTAAATTTATGCGATTTTCAAATTCATAGGTTTCCACTAAATTTAGCTTTGTTTCCTCCAGTTTCCTACACAACTTTCCCCAATTCCAAACAGAATAGTGGCTATGATTAATGTTTGTTTTTTCGTCCCCATTTACAGTTGTTAATTTATATTTGGGCAGTATATTTTCATGATCTTTTCTCCATAGTGAACAAGAGTATAAAATCAAAATGTCAGTCTTATGCTACTTTGTTTACTGTCGTACAATGATCGGTATGCAAGCAAAGCAACTGCTATTTGATTTAATCATTCATAACAAAACTACGTTTTTTTTCTTTTTGGTGAGTTATTGTGGCTGTATGAGTTTAGGCAATGATTATAATGTTGCTTCCGATACTTTTATCCTTAGCTCTTAATTTTCTAACCCATTGAAGTGGGAGATGGTATAAAGAAATGAAGTGTAAATGTTAGTCTGTTGTAATTTGGTATCTCAAATGATTGTATCAATCCCTGGAATGGGAAATAAAGGATAGATTGTGTACAGTAACAAAATGTAAGCGAGCGCATCCATGTTCGCAAACGCGTGTCTTTCCATCAGAAGGAATTTTATCAATTCAGTCAAAATAGTTCATTACTTTCTTACACTTAGATTATGTTCGTTATGATGGACTTATAAAGATGGGCTGAGGGAAGCACCGTAGTATCGAAACACCATAGCATCGAAAGCTAGGCAATATAAACATTAGAGAGAGAGAGAGAGAGAGAGAGAGAGAGAGAGAGAGAGAGAGAGAGAGAGAGAGAGAGAGAGAGAGACAGACAGACAGACAGACAGAGACCAGCTGACTTATGCTTGCGAGTTGCTCATTTATCGTATATTTTTAAGATTTATATGGCAAATTATATAGTATATTATCATAAGTTGATGGTCCATTTGTAAAATTGTAAATTTTGTGAGCAAGGTGGAACGTAAGACTGCGTGAGTGATACATGAAATGGCATGTAAGAAACAACATTCTAAAGGAAAAGAGGCACTCTATGAACTAGCAACACTCATGTCAAAGCTACCAGCTTTGATATGGAATTAACGAACCAGAGGCGCCTCAACCACCAGCCAAAGAAACTAAAAGCACTGATGGTGCAAAAGTAGACTTTGATCCTACTGTGAGCCAATAGAACAAACACGTTAACCATCGTTGAAGCGAAGATGCAACTGCCACCAAGATGATGAAATTAAAACAAGATTTCTCTGATGCTTTGAATGAAATAGAAAAGTTTGATTGATCTATGAAAGTGACAGTAGAAGAAGCCATCCAAGCTTATCTAAAGGTCACCTGTGATGTAGCTAGACCTCTGACAGCAATGCCATCCACCCAAGTCAGTGGGGAAAGACTTTTCTTCACTGAAAATGATCGGATCAGATCTAAAGGCTCCAATAAATGAAGACCTGACTAAGGCAATTTTGTTCATAAGAACAAATATTTAAATCTTATCAAATTCCATAGGAGTTCAGTAATATCATCATTTTTATTTTTTCATATGTGTGGTTTTATTTATTTAGCTATTTAGTGACTTCATACCACTAAAAAAAGATTAATTTGAAGTTTCAGTTTTCATTTAATTTTGAATATTGAAAATGTTTACCAAGGTGGAGCTGGCTTTCTTAATAATACAACGTTCGTTTGATAAGAGTACGGGTTTATTTTTCCTAAATCTGTGTCGTCATCAGTTTCATTTTACCAGGACTGTACAATGGACAATAATTTAAAAAAGGCAGTTACCGTATATACTCGCGTAACATGCGAGTTTTGAAGACAAATTTTAAAGCTAAATTCAAAGGGGGGGGGGGGGTCGCATCATACACGAGATATCATATTAGCGTATGCACTCTTAGACTAGCCTACGCCATAATTCAAATTGTATATCCATTTACTGGGGTAAAAAAAATACAGCTCTTATTTGAAAAACCCCAGATTTTTGTTAAACTGATGTTATGCTTAACTTTATCCAATAATAATGCATGTAATATTCATATTTTAGTAACATATTTATTAATAAAATCATGCAAATTATAATCCTTTCCATTGTTTACGTTTGAAAGTCAATCGACACTCCTGTACGCTTTCCAAATCAGCTGATTAAGACAGACTGCCGAAGAATATTTCATAAAAGAAACTATCATTACTTGATTTATTATTTTACAAATAGCATACTAATTTCAGTAGTTTCATTTGAAATACTCTCATATTTTATTTAGGGTTGAGGTAAATCGCATATACAGTACAGGTTAACCAATTTCATTCATGTTGCCGATACGATAATCTATGTTTTTTTCCAGCGCTGAGGTACTTGATTATAAAGATTAACAAATCGTTTATATCCTATTATAACAAATACATATTTTCAGACACTTTGTAACTTTATCTTCGAAATTCGGCATTTACATTTAATTATGCGATTTGCTATTTCCTAGCTTCCCCGTAAATTTCTCTTTTGTTTCCCCCCCCGTTTCGAACACAGCTTTCCCCCATCTCTAACAGAATAGCGACTATGAATACTGTTTGTTTTCTTGCCTTCATTTACAGCTTGTTAATTTGTATATGGCAGTACATTTTCTTAATCTTTTCTCCATAATGAATAAGGGTGTAATTTAATAATGTTAGTCTTTTATACTTTTACTATTGTACAACATTGATATGCAAACAGAACAGCTGCTATCTGATTCGAGTGGTCATAACGAAACAACTGTTTTTTTTTTTTTCGGTTATTGTGGCTGTATACGTTTACACAATGATTTTAACGTTACTAACGATATTTTTAACCTTGTCTTTTAATTTTCCAATCCATTGAAATAGAGGGTAGAATAATGAGATGGAATAAAAATGTTAGTATATTGTAATTTAGTTTCTCATAAAGTAACTCGCATGATACACGAGATATATGATAAAATCATAGTTTATGGGTGAAAATTTGAGGGGTCACACAATACGAGAGATCGGCTGTTACACGAGTATATACGGTACTTAGCCACAGATATGTCAATAGTATACTATCACATAGTAAAAAGAAATATTTTGATTTCTAGCAATTATCAGGGTATAATTGATTGTGGATTAAATAATGTATAAAGGTGTCGGAATCGTAGGTACCAAAAAGAGAGGAGTCGAAAGGTTTTGGTACTAGCTCCTCTGCCCTGGGTTCCAGCATATCTAGGTATGTCTGGAAATAAAAAAGCTGATTTACTGGCAGAAAATGCTGCAGTTGAGTTGCTATCGAGAAGGTATCCCAATTCTCTGTAATGATTTTTTACCTAGCAGTAAAAATTCTATATAAAATAATTAGATGAAAATATGATGAGAGAAATGTTATATCCCTTTGAAGTCTAACATGATGGCTCGAAAGTGTAAGACTTATTTGTTGTCTCCGTATTCGTCACACTCAGTTGACACGTGAGTTTCTCGTGGTTGGCCAACACCAACCAGATTGCAAGATAGTGAGGTATTTGTTAACCGAATGGCCCACGTATAGTACCGAAAGAAATAGATATCTGTTTGAGACCCGAAGTGAAGATGGCAAGTTCATCTTTACCAAGATTCTTGTGCAATATATGTTTCACTATGCCAGCTGTGTTTTTTATTTATTTCCAAACCAGGTCTTCTAAAAGCTATTTAAGTTTTTATAGTTTTAAATTGAATACTCCTATATTCTTTATAACAGATGTTATTGGTGTCAATGACCTTCAATGTTAGGATGCCAGTGAATTTTAATACAAAAAATCAACCATAGTAAAGAGCTCAGGTTTGTTTAGTTAAAAAAAAGATACAAATTACTTCCAAATTTGTTATTTGTTTCGTAATCATATCATATATTGGATTCCCTGTTCTAGCCTTTCACAGTAAAGTCATTTAAGACCATACACCACTTGAAAGTATATCGAAATTTTCATATCCTAATGTTTTTCAGATGCGAGTGTAACACCATTGCATAAGGAGAATTATTTCTGTGCAAATATGCCCTGACAAGAGCTGAAGTGTGGTGAAATTTGCCTCTAAATCAACCTGTGACTAAATTGTAAGTGAAGTTACTCACACATCTATTAACTGATTTCTAGAATACTTACAAAATTATTTGGTAGAATGTGGTACGAAGAAGCAAAACCTGATGAATGGGAGCTAGGAGTGTTGGTGAAAATGGCAAATTAGGTGATCAGACTTGTTGCAATGATTACAGATTCATCACACTCACGTCAGTTGTCATGAAAATATATAGTATCGGCATCCTAAAAAGACTAGAGTGAAAGATTGATGAACAAGCGGGATTTAAAAAAGTAGTAGTAGTACTGACCAAATTTGTACAGGAATGTGTAGAATACAGAAATCCACTTTTGATGGCATTTGTTGACTGGAAAAATCTTTGACAGTGTGCACTTAACAATTTTGCAAAAGTCTTGCATTGTTATGGAGTTCCTCTTAAAAGTATAAATTTGATTAAGTCTGTTCATGAGCATAGCAAGTGCAAAGTTTATGTTAATGGAGTCCTATGAAATTAATTTCCAGTGAACCGTGGAGTACTCCAAGGGAATGTGTTGTCATCTATGTTGTGTATCCTCGTAGATTTTGTAATGCAAAGAACAGTTAGGATTGGCAGAAAAGGACTGGACTGGATTGGTCACAGGAAATCAGCAGACTTAGAGTATGCTGATGATGCTTTCTTTATTAGCAAAACGCCACAGGACTTGCAAAGCTTGCTTACCATAATGCATGAAATATCACATGAGGTTGGGCTCAAAATAAATAAAAGAAAGACAGATAAGATGAGAAAGCAATATGCAATGGAAGATGAAATATCATTAGAAGGAGAAAGGATAAATGAGGTGGATTCATTCAGTTATTTAGGAACTGATTGCTAATTCAGTGTCTTTGGAATTGAAGTTTAATGAAAGATTGAAATAAGCAAATTAGACAATGGCAAGGTTAGGTAAAATTGGGAAATCAAATCACCTGAGTTTACATATAAAAATCAGGTTAACATAAGATTAGTGAGATTGGTTTTACTGTATGGACATGAGTCGTGGTATGACAATGAAACTATATCCAACAGATTTTGTAGATTTAAGAACAAAGTCTTCAGAAGAATATTGAGAGTTAAATGGCATGACAGAATTAGAAATGAAACAATAAGAGAGATTACTCAAGAACCATATGTGGATGAGATCATGTTGAATGGTACATGAAGATGGTTTGGGCATGCTCTTTGCACTCCTCAAGAGAGATTAGTTCATTAAACTTTCAACTGGGCTCCTCCTCTTAATGAGAGAATGCCTTGATGAAGTCTTTGAGCTTCAGCACGGCATATCATTCCCGTGCTGAAACTTGGTGATGGGCAAGATTGCTGTCGAACTTGGGGATATTGCTGCCCCAGTTCGAATCTAAATTTCTCTATCTCATATATTTCGTCCTTTTAATATTACGTCGGTCCTCTAATTTTGTAAACTTTTGTGTTGTCCCAACACATCCAAAACAAAATAAAAAAGAAAGAAAAATTTATACATATATGTATACTGTATATATATATATATATATATATATATATATATATATATATATATATATATATATATATATATATATATTACAGATGTAATCTTCCTCAGCACGAAGATGAGTCAATATATAGTAGTCTACATAAGGAAAATTGAAAGTTGTGTATATGTAAAAATGCTCAACAGTTTCGTCCGCCAATGGACCTCTTCTTGGAGCGTTTATTATACAAAGAAATATTACACACGTTTGTACATACAGGAAAGGCTTCAAATCATAAAAAAAAAAAAATATATATATATATATATATATATATATATATATATATAATTATATATATATATATATTTTTTTCTTATGATTTGAAGCCTTTCCTGTATGTACAAACGTGTGTAATATTTCTTTGTATAATAAACGCTCCAAGAAGAGGTCCATTGGCGGACAAAACTGTTGAGCATTTTTACATATACACAACTTTCAATTTTCCTTATGTAGACTACTATATATATATATATATATATATATATATATATATATATATATATATATATATATATATATATATATATATATATACACAGTATACATATATATATATATATATATATATATATGTATATATATATATATATATATATATATATATATACAGTATACATATATGTATGAATTTTTCTTTCTTTTCTATTTTGTTTTGGATGTGTGTACATCCATTATAGCCACTGGCGTTATTGCTGCCTGCTCCAATGAATGTGAGGAGGTATCATGGTGAAATCGAGGGGAGTGCAGAACAGTTTGAAAGTCTTGATGATGCCATAGACATACTGAATGGAACTTTTCATACAACAGGAATCAATTTGATTAAAAAAACACCAGGATTATTCAAACGACGACCAGTCCTGTGGTGGTCATCAGAATTAACTATCTTGTACAGAGCCACCAGAAAATCTCTTGACTAGATTGCGTAGACGGTGTACTGAGGAAAATTTGATAACATACAAAAAGTGTAGAGCACAGTTCCGTCCTGCCATGAAAGAAGCTAGGTGCCAATCTTGGGCATCTTTTGTTTCCTCAGTCAACAGTATAACCACCATCTTCTGTATGGATGAAAATAAAAAAAGATTGTATTCAAATTCATCCCAAAGCCACTACCAATGTTGAAGATAAACGATCATTATGTGACGGAAGCAAATGATGTTAGCAATGCCCTGGCTGATCATTTCTCAAATATATTATGCAAGTGTGAAGCAGCTCCTGGTCACCATTATAGGAGCATTGAAGGAAAGAAAATTTTAAATTTTACAACAGGAAGGTATATCGTATAATTGTCCTATTACTGAAAGAAAATTTATTTTTGTACTTACTACTTGTAACGATACAGCCCCTGGACCCGATGGAATTTCATATGCAATGATTAAACATATACCTTTTAATAAAAAAGTTATTTATTTTAAGCATTATTAATAGAATAGGGCATGATTATAGTTATCCAAGTGTTTGTTAACTTGCCATTATTTTAGCCTTTATAAAACCCGGTATGGACACGTTTTTAGCTACAAACTATTGACCAGTTGCATTGACATCTTTCTTATATAAAAACATGGTCAATGGAAGACTGATGTGGTACCTGGAAAAGAAGGGTATTTTATCACCTATTCAATGTGGATTTAGAAAAAGGCACTCAACGACTGATGTGTTGATACGACTTGAGTCCTCTATATGTGAAGCCTTCGATTCCAAAGTGCACCATGCAACAGTCTTTTTTTACCTTGAAAAGGCATATAATACTGCATGGAGATATGGTATACTTAAAACCATTCATAATTTGGGGTTACGGGGAGAGCCACCATTGTTCATTCAATCTTTTATTTCTCATAGATTTTATTCAACTGAGATTGGGAGAAGCTCTATCTGAGAGGAAATGTCAGGAAGAAGGCATTCCCCAGGGATATCCTCTGTCATTCCTCAAGATATTCTCTCAACACTAGTTTTTGATGATCTCTCCATATCATTTGTTGGAGCTAGACTGGCGATGGCTGAGAGAAAACTACAACTCTCCATTGAAAAGAATTATTCATTGGACTGATATACTTACTTATGTTACTTATGTCCGGTTTAGTGCGCTGCAACAGGGTCATCAACTATCTTGACCACCCCATAGCTCCAATGTAGCTGGATCCATTCTCCAGTCCAGGATTGAGTTGGTGTTAAGAGATGTATACCCCTTAACAGGAGGCTTGTCAGGAATTCGCTGGAGCAAAGATGAGAGTTTTCTTTTGAATGGCTCGAATTCTCCAATTTTGTTAATGTGTACTGGGAGGCAGTTCCAGAGACGTGGGCCAATGACAGCGAAAGACTTGTCATATAGACTCTGGTTATAGGCTGCCACGCCCCCTCGCAGAGGTGGAACGACTGCTTTAAATCCAGTCCGAGGCCTAGACACAAACTTGATCTTCAGGTCGTTGCTGACTGATCCATGGAGAATCTTCCACATATACCGTTCTCGTCGGCGTTGCAGTGACATGATGGATAGTTTCTTGAATCTCTCCCAGTAGTTGAGATGCTGAGCCCCTGCAATTCGTGCAGTAAAAGTCCGCTGAACTCCCTCCTGTTCTTCGATGTCCGACACACTTTGGGGATTCCACAGAGGACAACAGTACTCTAGTAGACTGCGTACCATAGACTTGTACAAAGTTAGCATGATGGTAGGACTCCGGTTAAAGAAGACGCTGAGAACCCATCCGGCTTTTTGTCTTGCTTTGTTGGCCATATCTTTGATATGAGCAGTCCACTTCAGGTCCGAGGTAACAGTAACTCCAAGATCTCTCAGTACAAATATTATTGCTTTCATCAAAAAGCATGCTAATGGTCTGTTTTTGCCGGGAAAATCTCTTAGCATAGCTATAAAAGTACTTTGGATTTGATTTGACCTTCCCGACAGCTACCTCTTCTCTGAAGTGTCTCTCGTTGACAATTGCATCTCTGATGTCGTAGTGGGCAAGAGCAATCTCATTGTTAAGATGGTTGGATGAGCTCTGAGGGAGTAGAAGGGTCCACGGTTGCCCTCTCTAACCTGTCGCAATATGTGAGATCTCTGGCGCTTAGGGGAGAGCTTGGGAGGACAGTGTTCCTGACATATACTAAGTAACATGTCCCTAAAGGTTTCCGGAAAGCAATCTATACCGTTAGATTCGAGAACATCATGCCAGTCTGCAGCTTCAACTTTACTGCTGATTCTGGAAAAGTCTACTTTAGTAAAATCAAGTCCCCGGAACGAGGCGACGTCAAACACCGGAGGAGCATTGACATTTGGCTGACATGGATTGTAAGATAGGTAAATCTCTATCAGATCATGATCAGACATTCTCGTAGGTTTCACATCCACATGGGTCACAAGCGAGGCTGAGTTGGTGAAAAAGAGGTCTAAAGTGTTGCCTTGACGTGTGGGTTGGAGGATGTATTGACTGAAAAGGTGGTTGTTCATAAACTTCTCTAAGAGATCAGTGGATGAGCTTGGTGGGCGTGCCAAGGGAGGATCCCAGGTAAAATCTGGGAAGTTAAAATCGCCTAGAAAACAAATATCAAAGTCTTCTTTGCCTTCTGTGTAGTCATGTACCGCATTGAGACACGTCTGGAAATCTGCAAGGGGTGCTGATGGAGGTCTATACAGAACACAGATAATCATCTTGGAAGGCTCCGATGTACACATAAGAAGCTGGCAGGAATCTTGGTCAAGCTTCTCCGTATTTGTGATTGGAAGATCACAGTGGGTATTAAGAATAACCCCGCCACCAACCCTAGTGCTACGGTCGCATCGATGAATATTGTAGTCTTCGATGCTGATTTGAGCGTCGTGAACATATGGTTTTAACCACGACTCCGTGAGAGCTATAAATGGGAGACAGTTGGTCCTTGACTTCTGTCTGATGACATCTTCAAGGAAAGGTATCTTCCAGCTACACGCACTCCTCGCGCTGGGGTTCAGTGACTGTATGTTTAACAGCAGGTTTTAAGTTTTCCAGAAGCAAAACTGTTGTCCATTTCTATCGTATTCGGGGAATACACTCAGAGCCGGATATATACATTAAAGGTCAACGGATCCCATGTGTAAGAGGCTAAATTTTAAGGCTTGATATTTGATTGTAGGCTTACATGTGTTTCTCACTTAAAAGCGTTATAAGCTCAATGTCTTGAGGCTTTTAATCTTTTAAAAGTCTTCTCTCATACATCATTGGGGGCTGACCTCAATACTATTTTAAAATTATACAAGACCCTGATTTAAAAAATAATTAGTAATGGATGTAAAATATACTTCTCAGCCACCCAAGACGATTAAAGATATTAGATTCAATACATCATGCTGCTATTAGACGGGCCAAAGGAGCGTTTAGCAATTCACCTATCCCAAGTCTCCGAATTGATGCTGGAGAATTACCTTTAGAGCTTTACCGAAAGTTTTCTATTGTTCGGTACTGGTTTAGGTTACAAAGACTTCCTAATTCTTTAGCCTATCAGACTGCAAGCTTTGTAAAGCACACATCAAATTTTGAGTTGCACACAAAATCTCCGCAACCTTATGGTTTTCAGGTTAAACAGTTAATATACAGTCTTGATATGATTAGAAGTAAGGAGTTTTCATTTAAGGTATCATCAGTGCCTCCATGGAAATTGCCAGAGGTATCTTTTTGTAAATACTTAATCGGAGTTAAAAAGAATATGACTGACTTAGAAGCCAGGTCGCTTTTTATGGAGCATGTTGCAGAACATAAGGGATTGGGTTTTACATATACTGATGGCTCCAAATCTGATGCTGGTGTTGGATTTGGAGTACATAGTAATGGTTTTGATTTTAGAGGTGTCCCTCCTCTAACAGCTTCCATATATACTGCCGAACTGTATAGCATACTAACCGCTGCTGAGAAAATAGCATTGGAGAAGGAGGGTAATTTTAACATTTTTAGTGATGCAAGGAGTGTCCTTCAGGCTTTAGAAGTTTTTAATTCTAGTAACCCTCTTGATTTAAAGATTTTAGAACGGCTTTTTGTTATTGGACTTGAAGGTATAATGGTTCGATTTTGCTAGGTTTCAGGACATCTAGGTGTGTCTGGGAATGAGAAGGCAGATTTACTAGTGAAGAATGCTGCATACGAGTTGGTACCGAGAAGGTATCCCATTCCCTATAAGGATTTCCTACCTATTATTAAGAAGTTGTTTTATAATGATTAGCAACAGCATTGGGATAGTCTAGATGGCAATAAAATGAAAGAAATAACAAATGTCATATCTCTTAGAAGTATAACTTGATGCCCCGAAAGTGGGAGATGTTTTTTTTTTTTTTTTTTGTCATTTCCGCATTGGTCACAATTGTTTGACACACGAGTTTCTGTTGAAGTTCCAACACCAATCATATTGTGACAACTGTTTGATACCCTTGACAGTAAGACATTTGTTGATCGAATGCCCCACTTATGGTACTGGAAGAAGTACACATCTCTTTGAGGCTCAAGATGAGGATGGCAGGTTCATCCTTGTCAAGATTCTTGGACAGGATGTGTCATACAATAATAGTGGTATTTTCAAATTTATTACAGAAGCACGTCTTCTGAAAACTATCTAACTGTTATAAGGAAAGTTTTTGCTTTTATTGTTTTAAACTGAATTAATATTTTCATTTCTTTATTTATAGAAATTAATATAGGCGTCAATGACCTTGGATGTCAGGATGCCAGATAACTCATAAACAATCAATCAATCAATCAACTGGCTCCACATAGCATTAGAAGAGTTGGAAGACCCAGAGCTTCATAGTTGAGGACTCTGAAGCATGATGTAGGAGAAGATGGATGGAGAAATATTGATTTAAAAGCTCAAGAATCTAACTGAGACCCTTTCCGTCAATAGGCTTAGGAGATGAATATCGTGCTAGGTGGTATAACTGTGCTAGGTGGTATGCACCCTGTTAGGTGATATAACTATCATGCTCGGTGGTATATCCACTGTGCTAGGTAGTATACCTTAGCAATCCAAGGTTTCCAATGGCTACATAAGCGGATGAGCAACTTGGAGTAACATGAACTTTGGGTGAGGAGGAAATGCCCCCCTAAATCTCGATGAAGTCATAGGCAGCAGGGTGACAAAGTGGGTTTAAGGCGATAGACAAACTGTGTCTTCGGCTTCTACTCTTGATGCCTTTGGCAGGGGTCACTTGCCTTAGTTAGATAGATATTGGACATCACAAGGAACTGACTATCCTATGATGAATCTAGCCAGAGAATCCTCTATGGATTTTGTCAGTCAATGGAAAGAGAAGATGACAGAATGGCCCTTAGTCCCGGGTGTAGCGGTGTGCTAAGAATCTCCTGCTTTATAAATTCTAAAGGAATATGGAAAATTGGTAATTGAAAAGTTAGAACCGTGAATGAGATTTGAAAGTTACAGCAAGTGGAGAATGAATTCATAAAATATAACTTATATATCTTAGCCCTAAGTGAAACACGTAAGGGGATTGAAAATTACTGTGATTTAAATATGTCATATGTGGCTGAAGGCAGTAAAATCACTGGGTATAGAATAAATTCTATATGATTCTTAAGATTAGATGACTATTATTTACTTTTTTTAGACAAATAAGAAAAAACCAAGTAACCAGAAACAGACTTACTTATTATTATTATTATTATTATTATTATTATTATTATCCAAGCTACAACCCTAGTTGGAAAAGCAATATGCTATAAGCCCAGGGGCTCCAATAGGGAAAAATAGCCCAGTGAGGAAAGGAAATAAGGAAATAAATAAATGAAGAGAATAAATTAACAATAAATCATTCAAAAAAAAGTAATAACGTCAAAACAGATATGTCATATAAACTATTAACAACGTCAAAAACAAATATGTCATATACAAACTATAAAAAGACTCATGTCCGCCTGGTCAACAAAAAAGCATTTGCTCCAACTTTGAACTTTTGAAGTTCTACTGATTCAACTACCCCATTAGGAAGATCATTCCACAACTTGGTAACAGCTGGAATAAAACTTCTAGAGTACTGCGTAGCATTGAGCCTCATGATGGAGAAGGCCTGGCTATTAGAATTAACTGCCTGCCTAGTATTACGAACAGGATAGAATTGTCCAGGGAGATCTGAATGTAAAGGATGGTCAGAGTTATGAAAAATCTTATGCAACATGCATAATGAACTAATTGAACGACGGTGCCAGAGATTAATATCTAGATCAGGAATAAGAAATTGAATAGACCGTACAAATTAAGATGAGAATCAGCAGCTGAAGACCAGACAGGAGAACAATACTCAAAACAAGGTAGAATGAAAGAATCAAAACACTTCTTCAGAATAGATTGATCACCGAAAATCTTAAAAGACTTTCTCAATAAGTCAATTTTTTGTGCAATTGAAGAAGACACAGACCTTATATGTTTCTCAAAAGTAAATTTGCTGTCGAGAATCACACCTAAAATTTTGAAAGAGTCATACAAATTTAAAGAAACATTGTCAAAACTGAGATCCGAATGTTGAGGACCCACCGTCCTTGACCTACTTACAATCATACTTTGAGTTTTGTTAGGATTCAACATCATACCTCATAATTTGCACCATGCACTAATTTTAGCTAAATCTCTATTAAGGGAGTCACCAACCCCATATCTACATTCAGGGGATGGAATTGATGCAAAGAGAGTAGCATCATCTGCATATGCAACAAGCTTGTTTTCTAGGCCAAACCACTTGTCATGTGTATATAGTATGAAAAGTAATGGGCCAAGAACACTACCCTGTGGGACACCGGGTATCACATTCCTATACTCACTATGGTGCCCATCAACAACAACTCTTTGACATCTATTACTTAAAAAAACAATAATAATGCTAAGAAATTACCCACCCACTCCCAACTGTTTCAGTTTGAAAACAAGGGCCTCATGATTAACACGGTCAAAGGCAGCACTAAAATCAAGGCCAATCATACGAACTTCCTGACCACAATCAAGGGATTTCTGTACAGCATTGGAGATTGTAAGAAGGGCATCACATGCTCCAAGGCCTTTACGAAAACCAAATTGCAAACTAGGGAGTAGTTGATTACCTTCAGCAAACCTATTAGGACGTTTTGCCAGAAGACGTTCAAAAACTTTAGATAATATGGGAGTTATGGAAATTGGGCGGTAATCAGTGGGACTTGAACTACCACAAAAACATTTACATAGAGGAGTAACATTACCAATTCTCCAACAAGTGCTAAAAGCTCCTCTTCTTGCTAGCTTGCGTAAAATAACAGATAACTTTGGAGCTAAGAAATCTGCTGTCTTTATAAAAAACAAAGGAAAAATACCATTTGGGTCTACACCTCCATAAGCATCAAGGTCAATCAACAGTGCTTTAATCTCACGAGATCGAAAAGCTAAACTAGTTAGTTTAGCCTCAGGAAAACAGGAAAGAGGAAGTTCAAGGTTTTCGTTACTCTGTTTACTGTCAAAAACATCAGCCAAAAGGGTTGCCTTTTCCTTTGCACAGTGAGTGACAGAGCCATCTGGTTTAAGTAAAGGAGGAACTGGTGGATCTACACCAAAGAGTGCAGATTTAAGGGTAGACCACCATTTACAATCATTCAAGTTGAAAAGTCTTCTTAAAATAAACTTTTGAAATGTAAGTGTAAAATTTGCAAATAACATTCTCATTTATTCTGTAAGTAGGATAGACAGCCTCTTATGAAAATTGCTATTTTCATTATCAGTGTTAAAAGTAACTATTCAGCGGCATCAGAGATTTGATATCCTGTGTTTATTTCTATTTTTTTTTATGGATTTATATTAGAATTTTTCCTGATTATTTTCCAATACTTTCCAGACACCATTTTTTATTTTCTATGTTTACAATTGTTCTGCCTGCGTTAGATATTACAGTTTAATTATGCTGCTCTTTTTATTACTATTAGTATTATCTTTGGCATCAATGTTTTATGTTAGACAGTTCTAATTGTTTTCTTTCGGATGATACCTTTCAATGTAAAGACAGGGATTTGGCTACAGCTAAGAATTTAAGATTTTCTTTGTTGAATTGGATTTTGTTAACGACAATATTGTATGACTGTTTTTTCTCACTTAGTGTCTTATTTCATTTTCAGATCACAGTATTCTAGTTGGAGGGAAAGTGCTTCAGGTCCCTTCCGTGTTGGTTATAATAAATATATGAGGCATATTGTATGAAATGAAATACGTTAAGAAAGACTGAATTAACATTTGTTAGTTTGAAAATAATGGTTTTTTTATATTTGCCAACATGATTAAGAGAAATTCAATTATTATAGTACTAAAATTCTATCTATGAGAATTAAATCCTAATCATCCTTAACTTTCCTCAAAGAATTGTACATATATACACAGAAATCAAGCTTAGACTAGAATTTCTAAAATCTGTAAAGTTGTTGCTGAACATTTGTGCAAATCATTGGTTAAGGTGGTGGAGGAAGAGTAAGTAAAGCTGTCTTGAATTTGAAGTTAAAGATGGCTCAAAATGAGCTCACATTTGTGAGAACCCAGTAGATCATAAAAGTAATTATAATAATAACAATATACTAGTGGAACGCTTGCCCAAAGAAACTACTTGGTAATAGGGCTCTTTGCTTCTACTGGTACAGTAGAGGCAGAAAGGTGTCCCAGCACTGCTATCCAACAAGGAACCAAAAATGTTGAAAAATAAGAAGCAATTTACTTGTGAGGAGTGCCAAAGTATATTTACCAAATTAGACTCTTTGAAACTTCACTTGAGAACTCACACAGGTGAGAAGCCTTTTTCTTGCCCTGAATGTCCAAGTAGATTTTCCCAGTCATCTAATTTTAAAATTCACATGAGAACTCACACAGGTGAGAAGCCTTTTTCTTGCCCTGAATGTCCAAGAAGTTTTTCCCAATCATCTAGTCTTAAAATTCACATGAGAACTCACACGGGTGAGAAGCCTTTTTCTTGCCCTGAATGTCCGAGTAGATTTTCTAATTCATCTAATCATAAAATTCACATGAGAACTCACACGGGTGAGAAGCCTTTTTCTTGCCCTGAATGTCCAAGAAGTTTTTCCCAATCATCTAGTCTTGAAATTCACATGAGAACTCACACGGGTGAGAAGCCTTTTTCTTGCCCTGAATGTCCGAGTAGATTTTCTAATTCATCTAATCATAAAATTCACATGAGAACTCACACGGGTGAGAAGCCTTTTTTTTGCCCTGAATGTCCAAGTAGATTTTCTAATTCATCTAATCATAAAAATTCACATGAGAACTCACACGGGTGAGAAGCCTTTTTCTTGCCCTGAATGTCCGAGTAGATTTTCCCGATCAAATCATCTTAAAATTCACACGAGAACTCACACGGGTGAGAAGCCTTTTTCTTGCCCTGAATGTCCAAGTAGTTTTTCCCAGTCATCTAATCTTAAAATTCACATGAGAACTCACACGAGTAAGAAGCCTTTTTCTTGCCCTGAATGTCCAAGTCGTTTTTCCCGATCATTTACTCTTAAAATTCACACAAGAACTCACACGAATGAGAAGCGTTTTTCTTGCCCTGAAAGTCCAAGTAGTTTTTCCCGGTCAGCTGATCTTAAAATTCACATGAGAACTCACACGAATGAAAAGCGTTTTTCTAGCCCTGAATGTCCAAATAGTTTTTCCCAATCAGGTAGTCTTAAATATCACATAACTCATGAAGGTGAGAAACCATTCCTTTGCCCTAAATGTCCCAGTCGTTTTTCCTTACCTGGATCCCACAAGAAGAAAATGTTGTTACCTGAGAGTAGAAAGCTGGTCATTTGTTCAGGATGTGAAAGTAGTTTATCCAAGATAATCTACTACAAACCACCCTTGAAAAGAAGGAATGCCATTCGTTTCCCACGGCTGACTAATCTCAAAGTGATGGAACAAATACGCAATAAACATAAGGGAGCCTCTAATACAGAAAGTTAACCGAGCTCATAGGTATTGGAAGTTCTTCTAATTTTGGCAGTCCCATGTTTGAATCCTTGCCTGATTTTGTAGCATTTATCATAAGATTTTATAAGACTTACCTCAACCGTTGCTATATTCTTTTAGTGGTCAGATTTTACTTTTGGGAATAATGGTTGGATTTCATGAATTGTAACCCATCCAAGTACTGACCAGAAGTAATGCTCTATGTTTTAAGTGATAGGTTTCTGTCATTGGTAACTGATTTAAGTATCGACCAGATGTAATTGTCTATGTTTTTAAGGATCAAGTTTTATAAGTGTAACCCATTCAAGTTCTGGCCACAATCCATTTTCAATTTTTTTATTAGTTAAGTTTTATCATAGTTAGCCCATCTAAGTTTTGACCACCAATTGATATGGAGGAATTTAAATGGTAGACCATTATTTTGTAATTTCAAGTTTCCTTTGAATTTAGAGCCTGTTTATATTAAATCTAGGCAATTATTTTGTAATCCTAAGCTTGCTCTGAATTAATATCATGATTGTTATAATTGTACACAATTGTTTTCTAAGTTTATGCCAAAAGCGAAT
>NC_090749.1:87723324-87728324 GCF_036898095.1 Palaemon carinicauda | reverse complement strand
CAGGGGTAAGCTGAACCCGCCTGTTAGGACTGAGACCAAGAAACTATGGAGTCATTCTCTGCTATTATGGAATTCCAGCCAAAACCTGAGGGTGCTACCCCAAGCATTGGATGTCCCTGGATTCCAAAGACCCAACACTTGATAGTTTCGCCAAAAAAAAAGACCAAACCATCTTCGGGTTGGCTGAGATCATCCAATAATCTCACATATATCTTTGATTGCAAAATACCTCCCAACTGAGACACCACCTCCCATTCATCAAAGCAGGCACTAATAATAGATGTAGAAACATTGACGCAGCCCCCACCCCCCCAAAAAAAAAATAAAAATAAAAAGACAAATACATATATATGTACATATATACACATATCAATATGGGAAATTTCACTCAGACTTGGGACAGCAACACAAAATAAAGTTTATAAAATTAGCAGAAGGTCGAGGTAATATTCAGAAGAAAAAGATGAGACAGAGAAATTTAGATTCGAACTGGGGGGGGGGGGGGGGGCAATTCCCCCAAGTTCGAGAGCCCTCTTGCCCGTCACCAAGTTTCAGCACGGGAATGATATGCCGTGCTGAAGCTCAATGACTTTATTAGGGCATTCTCTCATTATGAGGGAGAGGAAGCTAAAACTGGAATACACTGTCTATTACTGGTTTCCAGCCTCTAGATAAACTAACTTTTGAAGGAGAACCTAGGGTTGAAAATGGTTGGAGATGTGATCTCTCCATTCTAGAAATGTGTGTTGCCTGAATGTCAGAGGATGTTCATGACTTGTGACAATAAGGCTCCGGCCTAGGTGATGAATAAAAAAGGTTAAAAAAAGCAAAGAATATAGATTACTTCTGCATTTCCTCTAAACAATGGTGAAGCACTGAGATTTTATGTGTAAAAAAAAAAACTTTTTTTTGTAATAACGCCATGATAAATAGCCATCGAAAGATCGAAAACTACATGTCAGTAATAATAGAATTTATGTCATACAAAAAAGGTATAGAAAATATCCATTTGTTTCCGTTGACACAAAAAATATTCTATAACGTATGATTATAAGGTATATGATAAAAGAACTAATCTCCTGATGTCAAAGGAATTATATTTCTGCCTCAGGGAGAGAGAGAGAGAGAGAGAGAGAGAGAGAGAGAGAGAGAGAGAGAGAGAGAGAGAGAGAGAGAGTTATAAGGATTTTGGGTGTCTCAAAGACTTTTTGTCCATCTACAGAAACTCCATTTTCTCTTTGGTAAAGCGATTTAGTTTAACCATTTAGAAAGTTCTTGATATTGTCTAACTTATTCTTGAACTCATTTACCATGTAACTGTTTACTACATCAACTGGAAGTCTATTCCAAGTATTTGTTATTTTGTATGTAAAGATATTGCCACATTGAGTGGTGTTGTATCTTTTCAATTCCAGTTTGTATCGGTTACCTCTGTACTGATTTGTGGTAAGAGTGAATAGATTATTGTAATCTACACTTGTTATTTCTTTAAGAATTTTGAATGCCTCTTTTAACTTTCCCCTTAGTCGTCGAGTTTGTAGATCAAGTAAGTTCGAATGTTGCATCCTTCATCCATATCCAAATTGCCTTAGTGTTGGGACTAGTTTGGTGGCCCTAGTTTGTACTGCTTCCAGTCCATCTATATCCTTCTGAATACTTGGAGCCCAAAATTGGACTCCCTATTCTAGACAGAGTCTTGTGATGTATATAGCTGTAGTACAGTGTCTTTGTTTATGTATATGAATTGTGTCTTTATGTAACGTATTAGTTTTTGTGCTTTATTTTCAGCTTTAATGCTCTGTTTGGTGAACTTCTAATCCTTGCTGATAATAATACCGAGATCTTCCTCCCGGTCCAAACTTCCTATTTCATTACCCAGCAGTGAGTAATCTGATCGAGAGAGAGAGAGAGAGAGAGAGAGAGAGAGAGAGAGAGAGAGAGAGAGAGAGAGAGAGAGAGAGAGAGAGTGTGTGTGTGTGTGTGTGTTTTGTTCGTACTGTCATTCCACCTTGCCTGTGACTCACTATCGATGGGGCAATTTTTGTTTTGGGTATTTCATGTGCTTGGAAATAGGGACTGTATATGTGAAAACATCATATGCTGCATAGTGTGTCAATAAAGGAAAATAATGACAGCAGGCTAACTTTTACTAATGAAAACAATGAAATATGCTACTATGAAATATAAGACATGAAGATTTATAATTTTGTAGAAATGATAGTTGAGAAAAAAGAAAGAATAAAATGAGAAAGACAAATTCTGTCATGTGTCAACAACTTGCATTACTGTTGTTTTGGTGACTTGAGTGGCAATCAGAAAGCTACTTTGCACTTTACAGAATGGTTCTCTGTGATTTGAACTTGTATGCCAACATACAAATACCTTAAATTGTGGAGGATTTATTTTTGCTTTATTTTAATTTTTGTTTTTGCCAAATCCTGAGAGAGAGAGAGAGAGAGAGAGAGAGAGAGAGAGAGAGAGAGAGAGAGAGAGAGAGAGAGAAGCGAGCGAAAGTAGTTAGGTTAGCGATCGTTTGTGGTGAGAAAGACTGTTGGTATAAATGAGATTGTTTGTTTATGTTTTAGTTAGGTTACGACAGTGGTGAATGTTTCGGAGCGAATGCTTTTTTATTTGACTGCAGCATAAGGCAGTTGTGTGAGAGCTGGATTATATTTATATTTTTCTGACCAGCGTGGAAGTGTTGATTCATTTAAAAAGCCGTGATTCCTCCTTTGGGGAGAAATTTATGTGAATGTGATTGTTGACGACCTGGCTTGTTTAAGGAATTTGATACGACTGCTCAGATTTGGAATGAATTATTGATGGCCTGGATTGTTTAAGGACCTGATTGGATTGCTCTGTGGATTTTGATGAAATAGATGCTGTAACGACCCCGCCCGGTTGAAGGAATTGGTTTGGCGTATTGATGATGATGATGATGATAATGATGATGACGATGATGATAAGTGCAATTGTGCATTAACATTTTTCAGCGGTCCGGTTGCTGCAGAGTTGTGTTTTTTGGCTATAAAAGACTGTTGGCCTTGTGTGGACGAAAGTGTCCACTCAAAATTACATATTGGTTGTGCGGTTTAGTTTGTAAGGAATTATGTTACGTTTATTGTATGTTTTGTAAGTTGTTAAGCGTTATTTATTTTGAGGGTTTAATTGAATGGTGGTATGATTAAGGCCTGTTTTGTGTTAAGTGTATGATTATTGATAAGTGTGTTTTTTTGTTTATGTTGAGCGTTTTAGTTTGTAAGGAAATATAGTTTTTTAGGATATGTTTAGTTTTTTTTACCTTCTGTTAAAGAGTCTGGTATAGATAACGTAAGGGGAAAGTTTGTTTTGTTGAGACAATTGTCTGTAGGTGTGATTTAGGGTGTGGGGCTTGTTTTTTAAACATCCCGCCACATTATTTTGGCGCCCGAACAGGGACTGCCGAGGTGGGATAGGAAGCCGGACTGTTGGACGAAGGACAGAATTTAGATATAAGGTTGATGAAAAATGGAAGGTAAAATAAAGGCTTTGGAGGAGGAATTGCGGCTGAGTAAGGAGCGTGAGGAGAGGTTGCTAATAGAGAATGAGAGGTTGAACTGGGAGAATGCGGCGATGCAGAAGGAGCTTAGGGAGTTAAAGGGGACAGTAGAGAGAGTGGAAGAATGTGTTGAGATGAGGATGCGAGAGAATGAAGAACGAACAGAGAAACGAATGGAAGATATGATGGGGCAAGTCATGGGGATGATGAAAACTATAATGGGTGAAGGTGCAGTCGGAGGAGTGTCCTCAGCTTCGGGTAATGGGTTGGTAGTGGAAGAGAAGGTTAAGGTAGGTGATAATGGGAAAGGAAGTGATAGTGATAGTAGTAATAGTGATGGTGATATTGAAGATAAGGGAATTAGGCATAGTAAGGATGAACAGAAAGGTGAGAGGAAAGATGAAAGGAAAGGTAAAAGTGATGTGAAGAAAGAGAAGAAAAAGTATCAGGTTGATAGCAAGGACGATCGTGAATGGGTGAAAGTGGTAAGTAAGAAAAAGGGTAAGAAGGGAATGGTTAAGGATAGGAATTTAAGTGTGGAAGTGGATTCATTATATTCGAATGAGGAAGAAGGTAACAAGGGAGTAGACAGTGATGATAGCAGTGAGAATGAACGTGATGTGTGTAAGACTGTGTTTATGAGAGAGGTACCTCGGTGTGAAAGGTTCAATGAGCATAGCAGTAGGGATGTATATGATTTTTTCAAGGAGTATGAGAGGTATTGTCAGGATAAGTATGGTGATAGTAAAAGAGTTTGGGCTAGGGAGTTAGGAGAATATTTGACTGGGTATTTGTTGATGATGTATGGAGTGATAATGAGTGTAGGGGACGTTGATTATGAAAGTGTGAAAAAGAGAATAATTGAGCAGGTAAAACGTATGAAAGGGAGTGTTAAGTATAAGCGTAAGAATGATTTTGATGAAGCACGGATGAATGCAGGAGAAGCGATATCAATGTACGTATGTAGGTTGGAAACTTTAGCTAGGAAGAAGTATGGGGATGAAGGTATAAATGAGAATAAGGAGTTAATGAGGAAGTTTTTGGCTACTGTACCCGAGAATGTTGCTGAGTTTGTTAATTTGAAACGGAAGGAGAAAATGAGATGGACGAAAGAAAGATTGACATGGGATGATATTTTAGAGATAGTTGAGGATTACGAGTTGGATAGGTGTATGAAAGAAAGTAAATCTGTGAGTGTAAGAACTGGAATGGAGGAAAGTGTGCCAGAATTTGTTAGTTTTAGAGATGCTGTTATGAGAGGACCGATGAGGGTAGCTGATAGTGTAGTAGATAGGAGTGTTAGGGCGAGTAATGTGGGAATACCTGTAAGGATAAATGAAGGGTTTAGGCAAGGGAATCAGGTTTGGAGGGATATGAGTGCTAGTGCGCCGCAAGGTAGGTCAGGTAGTTGTATCCGTGAAGAGAAGTGTTATAGATGTGGGAAAGTAGGACATAAGAAGAA
>NC_090749.1:87705824-87713324 GCF_036898095.1 Palaemon carinicauda | reverse complement strand
TCTCTTGGTATTTTTAAACACAATTAAATCTGTACCCTATTAAATACTGTACTATGTACTCCTGTATCTTCTATGATTATAATATATTCTGTATTTACTTTTAATTATGGTATTTGTGAAACCACAAACAGTAAAATTTAGTTTTTTAATGATGAACTCATTTTCTGATTTCAGCTTCTGCTCTGAAAGATATATTAATCAAATTGTAATTATATCGAATGTCATACTAACGGAAAAATTAATAAAACCCATTTAAGTCATTCATAGTAATTATCAATCCTATTGAAGACTGAATAATTATCCATAAGTGTTTTACAATTACCAGACGGATAAGAATTCCCAGACTCGATTTCCCTGAAAACCTCTATAAATTCCCAGGTTTGGGGACAAATTCCCAAAAAGTTGGCCCCCTGGTTAAAGAATTGTTTCAAGCAATCAGAAACCGCCATCATGGTCTGCGTTTGATAGCCTTTTCATCATTTAAAATTCCATTATTTAGTTCAGGATAAATTTAAGCAATTTTAAGATAGATTAACGAAACTGTAATAGGAGTTCAACAGATATATAATAAGGAAATATACAAGCAAGCTGCCCCTGGATCAGCTGACTTAAAAAAGAAAACGGTACAATTTTGGATTTAGAGAAAACGTTTCTAAGGGTAACTATAATATATTTAACCACCACCGATTTTTTTCCTTAGGGTTATAACATCATCTTAGCAAATTTGTGAGTTAATTCCTATAGAAATATTATCTTACATAACTTATATCACTGTACGATATGAAATGAGTAAGATTTACATACACTTAAAATCTAGGATTCATAGTTTGGCTATAGCTGGCTTTAAAATATCCTTATTTCGGCATAGGCCTATTTTTCTATCATACTTCCTATCCCATCGACTTAGAAGTATTATGTTTGCTTGATTATGTTTACAAATTATTCTTTTTTTTAAATGAAGCGAGATGTTATGTAAACACACTTCTAATAGTTTTAACGAGTTGAAGAAGCAGTTAAACAATATAACTGTAACTTTTCTCATTGCCCATAGTTACTATTAAAGTATTATAATTAATTTCTAAGCTACAGCCCTGGTTGGAAAAGTAATATACTATAAGCACTATGGCCCCAACAGAGAAATAGCCCAGCGAGGAAAGGAAATAAGGAAACAAATAGAATAATGTGCCCGAGTGTACCCTCAAACAGGAGAACTCGAACCTAACACAGTGGGAAAGACCATGATACAGAGGTTATGTCACTACCCAAGACTAGAGAACAATGGTTTGATTTTGGAACGCTCTTCTCTAAGAACAGCTGCTTAATATAGATGATACTAGTATAACAAATGCCACTGAAATATAGATTGGCGTACTACTGTAATTGTGAATATAGCATTTGATAATTATAAACGCTGACAAACACAAGATGAACCTCAAACTGCATTAGAATATTTCATTCTATTTCTGGACACTTAAGAATTAAGCCTCATTAGCAGATAATGGCAGAAGAGGTTACAGAGTTCTCTTACTTTGGGTTGTAGAATAATAATAATAATAATAATAATAATAATAATAATAATAATAATAATAATAATAATAATAATAATAATAATAATAATAGGTGGACTTGACGCTAAGAAGCAGTAGTAATAATGAAGGCACCAACAAACCATTAGAAACTATTGTTAGAGAGTTATTGGGCTCTTTGACTGGCCAAAAAGTACTATATTGGATCCCGTTCTAGTACGGATCAGTTTCCCTTTAGCTACACATGCACTGAATTGTCTGGTCTGTTCTTTACACATTCTCTTCTTTCCTTAAACACCTGACAATACTGAGGAAACCAAACATTCTTCTTCACTTTTGTTAATAGTAGGTTGGCCAGGGCACCAGCCACCTATTGAGAAACTACCGTTGGAGAGTTATTCGGTCCTTTGACTGGCCATATAGTGTTACATTGGATTCCTTTCTGGTTATGGCTCAATTTTCTTTGCCTACACATGCACTGAATAGTCTGGCCTATTGTTTACACATTCTCCTCTTTCCTCATACACCTGACATCACTGAGATAACCAAAGAATTCTTCATGCAAGGGGTTAACATTGTACTGTAGTTGTTCGGTAGCTACATTCCTTTTGCTAAGGGTAGAAGAGACTCTTTAGCTATGGTAAGCAGCTCTTCAGAAGGATACTCTAAAATTAAACTACTGTATTGTTCTCTAGTCTTAGGTAGCCTTTGTACCATGGTCTTCCCCAACCTTTATGAAAATTTCAACAGTAGCAATCATTAGAGAAAGCTCTCTCAAAGCTAGTTAAAAACCACTCTAAAATCTCGATGGAAACTTCTTACTCTTAGAATTAACACCTTTACTACTGGTGCCACCACTTTCGCAAAAATTTGCTCAAACCGAAAAGAATTCAACTGATAAATTGTGTCCTGCAACAAACTTGAGATATTTCCATGAGCCTAAACAGAGCATGAGGATAAGCATCAAACAGGTCAACTGAAAATATCCCATCTCTCCCTTTGATTGCATCTTAGGACACAGGAGTACGAAGATATGGAATGGGTAACATTATTCAAGAACAATTTTGGTTCTGAGACCCAGTAACATTTGAATCATAATACCCTTGTATTGAAGACCACAGGGACTGAGGCCACCTACTACTCACCTGCTCTTTAAACCGATGCTAAGACCAAGGTAAAATGTGTTGATGTCTTGAAGGAGATCCTATCTATAAGTTCAAATTAAGGGGGGGGGGAGATATTTCTTCACTAGAAATGAATGGCGACCGATTTTGCAGCAGTTCCGATAGGGCCCACTGCTGTCTTGGGTCACCTCGGTGGGTGCTGAGGTAGCGGCAGTGCGGGAGTCAGCATATAAAGCTACATTTGGGGTGGAAAACATGGAAGGGTGGGGTGTAGCCCCTCAAGACTACCAACTAAACTCAGCTAAGTCCCTCGTCAGGGAATGCCTTGGTAGACAGAATATATTTTACAGAAACAAATCTTGACAAATATGTGTATATCATATCTATATTGTACCAATACTGAAAAATTCCATCTACTGCCCCAACTTGAGGGTGTTGAGCTAGAGAATTAGATAACTTTTTCTTGTTCACAAAGTGGCCATCTCTGACCTTTCTTTATGTTCAAACACATTTGATGCAAGACCATTTTATGGGTAACAACTAGTCCTTATTGCTTAGTCAGTACACTAACAATTTTTTTTCCCAAAAATGTAAACTGGGACAGGGGCCAGATTCCTTTATCCTATATCTTACTTAAAAAGTTCCTCAGTCAGAGAAATGAATGCGTTACCAACTTGATTATCTTGTTTCTTAATGCTGTATATGAGGAATTTGCTATGTTGCCAGTGTAGATCAATTGCCATTCTTTTAGTATATCCTCTAAAAAAACTAGTACCTTGAATAGCATTATTAGTATCTGTAACTTCAACTGACCAAGTTCCCTACAGATGAGAAGGACAGTTTCATTTCATCCTGCCAGCATCACAAAAAATTTAGCCTGTAGCTCAAAGATGTTCATAAGCATTCCACCGACCAAAAGTTTTGTCAAATTCTTAATCAGAGCACAAACAGATTTCGGATCTCTCTGGGTATAAACATTTTCATCTTTCCTGGCATACAGTTTTTTTTTTATCTCTCCTGACCTGTCCAAAACCAGCTTCAAATAAAATTGAAAGGATTCAACGTAAAAAGAACAGGAGGAATTTATATATAGTTCAAGAATTCATCAAATTTCGGACAGAACTTCTTACTATTAAACAATTTGACCAAATAACTGATTTCAAGGATTATATTTTGGAAAGAAAAATTTTCTGTTAAAAATTTTGACCCAAAGCACAAATTCTTTTCAACATACGCCTGAAACAGAACAGGTTAATGTTAATCCAATATAAGAAAGATGCATCTTGAAATTGACTACAACCTCAAATCTTGATACCAGATCAGTAAGAACATGAGTGTATCTATTGAAATTATCCAATTTATTTGACTTCTAGCTTTACAGCTACGGCTCTCAATGTACTTGGCAAAGATAGTTACTTAAGACTAGAAATATTTAGAACTAGTCTCAAACACCCTGAAGCTTTCGGAATAAGAAACAAAATTATATCAGCTCGGAGGAACAACTAGAACTATTTGTATTGATCCTATAACTATTTTTTTTTTTTTGTAGAATCCCAAGTTTTCCAGATTGTGAACATATGAAGGAAAGGACTTTATAACTGGGTGAGATTTATGATTTGTTATTAATACTAGCTAAGCTACAACCCTAGTTGCAAAAACAGGATGCTATAAGGCCAAGTTCTCCATTAGGTAAAAATAGCTCATTGAGGGAAGGGAATAAATAAACAATATGAGAAATAATGAACAATTAAAATATTTTAAAAACAGTAACATCAAAACATATATTTCATATATAAACTATAAAAAGACTTATTTCAGCCTGTTCAACATGAAAAAATTTGCTAGAAGTTTGAACTTTTGAAGTTCTACTGATTTAACTATCGGATTCGGAAGATCATTCCACAACTTGGTCACAGCTGAAATAAAACTTCTAGAATAAAGTGTAGTACTGAGCCTCATGATGGAGAAGGACTGACTATTAGAATGACAACCAACATCCCTCTCTCAACAGTAACATCAACCATGGGTCAGGTAAAAGGAAGACTCCAAAAGAAATTATATATTCCACTTAGTTGTCTATTATAAGTTATTAGATTAAACTGATCTTCCTCAACAGTTTGAAATTTTCTTGAACAATAAAGTGTACCACTTCAATTTACCTCTGATACCATGAGGTGACTAAGAATTATGGGGATAATTCTTGCTCTTTTTCTTTGATTAGAGTATCAGGGTATAACTCAATTCTTAGGGATAAGTTGAGTAATTTTCCGGAAATTCCTCCTCTGAATATAAGGTAAATGCCTGAACCTACTGTTCATCTGATTTATTAAATTCATTAAACCAAAAAAGAACTTTTTAAAATTTCCAGGGATGGTATTCCACAATGTTAACACAAGACTTGGCTGTTAAACAACACATTAGTGTTGTCATCTGTTTATATGAACAAGGATAATCATGAGCATGGAACTCTGTAAAAAACAATCGCTAAACAGTACAATTTCTTTTTAGTTCTTTCAAAAGACATACTAAAGCAAAACTCTCCTCCCTTTAGATGATATGAGAATGGCTGACAAAACCGGTAAAAAAGATAAAATATTCATAGAACATACACACACTGCATAAAAGCAGCCAGAGATGATAAAAGATTACTCTAATACGAAAAACTCAAAGAACAATCAGGTGCATCATGACAAAGGTATAAAGATTTATCTCATATAAGAACATGTTACAAAAATTGCATATGCCAATCTATTAATATGAGAGGACTAAAGTCATTTTCACTGTGTTCTTATTTTATCCACTGCTCTTCAAAGAGTTTTTTAAAACATCTATTTCACTCTTCATTAGAGTAGGCAATATCAAATGATCATCATGAGCTTTGCCTAGACTGTAATTCATGTGACATTTGCTAATAAAAAAAAATTATCTCGAGAATGTCAGAAGTAGTTTTCTTTAGATCGATGCAAATTGATAGAGAAGACAGTGGGCCAACCCACGCTGTCTAATAGTCTCAATACTATACTAGAGACTTAAAGGTTAAAGGTGTCTGGTTTCAGTTCTAGGTTCATCAGAATAGATGCTCACCAGAACATCAGGCAGGCAAGCCCAACACCCCAAACTGTGGTGCTCAACCACAGCAGTGGCCTCCCCAGTAAATAGCTTAAACTCATGGTCCCGGGCGGGGATTGATCTGCGACCATGCGAATGCTAGGCAAACACACTACTACTGTACCAGCCAGGAAGCTATTAAGTATATCAAAAGGAAAGAAAACAGGGACATTTTTCAGCTTTTGGGGTAAGCATCAATGTAAGGAAGCAAGCATGATTTTAGATTAGTAAATATGAAGATCAGGTGAAGTTCAGAAAAATAAAAGAAAATCGATAAAAGACTGGCAAGTGGCTGTAGTGCATAATCGTTTACATTAAGTAAGGAGGGCAATAATTGATATTGTTCATTGAGGCATAAAACAACTATTCAGGAAGTGTTGTTATTCATTCAGCACAAAGGTAAATTCCCCAATGAAAGAAACACTCACATTACATAATAACAGCAATCACATTTAATTGAAGATTTTCATGAGAAAATAATTATTACTAATGAATATTCTTCTATAAAGGTGTTAGGGTTTAATTCAACTCAATACTGAACATTATAATACATTCTACCACAAGTTGAAAAATATCCATACTTGTTTCAAATACTGAACAAGAGCCATTTAGTTAAAAGATTCTCCCTCTTCAGGTAATTGTACCAATCGAGATAGTCAAAAACACCTTTAATACCAAACTTTTAAGCCCTGCTAATCATTATACACAACCCTAAAATGCAAAAAATAGAAACCTAAAAAACATATGGGTAAAAGAAATTTTTTGAATATAAAATGTATATAATGTTGGACCAGAATCCTTCAAATGTTGAATTCTCAAATGGTACTTTTTGTTCTTTTTTTTAAATTCTTTAAAAATAGTTCTTCACACTTTCCATTTAAAAGTTTAAAGGCCGCTCATGGATGGCAGAGGCAAGGGGCAGTTACATTGCCCTAGCTAGCAGGATACAACCCTAGATGCTAACCATATATACATATGATCAGCACCTAAGCTAGGGCCAAGGACGGTCAGGCAATGGCTGCTAATAACTCATCAGGTAGACCTATAGGCTCTCCCAAAGCCGCCATCCTTACCTCACAAGGAGGGTGAGGTTGCAGCGATTATAGAAACTAACGAGTTTGAGTAGGACTTGAACCCCAGTCTGTCGATCAATAAGGACGCTACCAACAGGACACCGCAACCCCTTACGGAACTTTGTTCCTCTATTTGGAAAAATGAGCGTTTACCGGCTGCCAAACATCTAAATCTTGCAAACATAAGAGACCTTGCCATCTTGATGTGATGAATGGGTAAATGCAGTGTTAGGCCTCTTCCACACGCTTCAACCTTACCGGGCCAGATTACTTCTGCATATTGCTTGCCTGAAATAGTAAAAACAATCTATGAAAGTTTTCTCACTTAGAAATTTGAAGACAATATGAATCGTCTTGGAAAAAGTGGGTTTCTTTTGTTAAAGCAAAAGGACCGAAAGAAATTTCAATAGACTTCTGTCTGTCCTTCTTTATCTTCTTTATCCACCTTCATAATAAAGGTCTGGCAGCCAACATGATAACTACGTGTAAGTCAGCCTTGACTAGACCTCTGCTATATATATGCCTTTCAAGTGGATCTGACGAACGAAATCTTTAACAAGATCCCGAAGGCATGCGCTAGGCTTAGGCCTGCAGCTCCTCCGAAGCCCATCTTATGGTCTTTGGACAAGGTCCTACATTATGCTTCATACATGAACAATGAAGATTGTT
>NC_090749.1:87695824-87700824 GCF_036898095.1 Palaemon carinicauda | reverse complement strand
GTATTTATCTCTCTCTCTCTCTCTCTCTCTCTCTCTCTCTCTCTCTCTCTCTCTCTCTCTCTCTCTCTCTCTCTCTATATATATATATATATATATATGTATATATATATATACACATATATATATATACATATATATATATATATATATATATATATATATATATATATATATATATATATATATATATATATATATATATATATATATGCGTGTGTGTGTGTGTGTGAGTGTTTGTGTTTATATATGTATTATATTTATTTTGCCGTGTTAAACCCATTGGGCTTATAACCTCTTGCTTTTACAACTTGGGTTATAGCCTAACTTGTAATAATAATAATAATAATAATAATAATAATAACAATAATAATAATGATAATAATAATAATAATAATGAAGTATGTAAATATAATAAATTAGAAATGACCGAATCTTCTATAATGAAATTATTATTCTTTACTAATCCTATTTCATCTTTTCTTTTGCTCATGTGACGTCATCACCACTGCTGACTATTAGTAAAAGTCCAGGACTACCAATCTAAAAAACCTCAAAACAAAATTAATCACAGAAAATAAGATGAATTGAGTCTTTATAACTACCCCCAGCATTACATTTTTTATCAATATATCTTTCAATTGTGGCCATAGAAGATTATGGAGTCTAATTATTACTTTAATTTAGTAAACAACATCGAATTTTGTTGGTAGTTCCTATTCATGTCGTCTATGAGGGCATAATTCATTTTTGTTTAAGTTGAAATTGAAATACTTACTTTTATCATAACTGTTATGATATATTCATAAAATAAACTATTATGTTTATATTAAGCATAATTACGAGTAATGAAATAAACATCAAAGTATATTTCTATTGTCTAAAAACATTCTTTACCAATTAGTGAAGTAAAGATATTAACCAACAGCGAATAGTTACCCCGTTACCCAATTGATGGCATAGGCAACTTGTTTATAGTCTAATTAAAATGGATTTTTTGTTGAAGGAAGACGAAAAAGTCATGAAATTGCCGCATTCATTGTAATATATATTTAAAATAAAAATAAAAAATCCTTCATTGCTCTTTCTATTTCATGAGAGATTATTCTTTCTCTCGCAAAGGCTATTGAATGCGCAATGAATGACATCATATATATATATATATATATATATATATATATATATATATATATATATATATATATATATATATATATATATATATATATATATATATATATATATACAGAGAGAGAGAGAGAGATAGATAGATAGATAGATAGATAGATAGAGGGATATCTAAATTTACATATATGTATATATATATATATATATATATATATATATATATATATATATATATATATATATATATATATATATATATGCAAATAATATATATAATTATACAGTATAGGCCTACATGCATATTATATGTATGCATATTTAGTATATATATATATATATATATATATATATATATATATATATATATATATATATATATATATATATATATATATATATACACATGTTTAAATGTTTATACATATATATCATATATGCATGTGTAGATAAATATGTGTACACAGTGATAGAAAAATTATATATATATATATATATATATATATATATATATATATATATATATATATATATATATATATAAGTGTATATATATGTAGCCTCTATAATATATATATATATATATATATATATATATATATATATATATATATATATACATATATATATATATATATATATATATATATATATATATATATATATATATATATATATATATATACATATATATATATATATATATATATATATATATATATATATATATATATATATATATATATAAAGTGTATATATATGTAGCCTCTATAATATATATATATATATATATATATATATATATATATATATATATATATATATTTATATATATATATATATATATATATATATATATATATATATATATATATATATATATATATATATATATATATATAGTATCAACTTATGTATTAGAAATTTGGAGCGTTACTAAAGCCTTAGAATATAAGCTATAAGAGCTATGGAAAGAATAATGATGGGAATAAAACTAGCAGACAGAAAAAGAGCAACATGGATAGTGTACGATATTCTAACAACATTTAAGGAAAATTAACATGGGCAGGACATAATTCTGAGAATGATAGACAACAGATGGACATTAAGAATAACAGAATGGGTCCCAAGAGATTGTGAAAGAAGCAGAGAAATGAAGAGAAGACGATGGATCAACGCACTAAGAAAGTTTGGGGGTATAGACTGGCATAGAAAGACCATAAACAGACGCAACTGGAAGGACATGTTTGAGACCTTTCTCTGTAGTGTACTAGTAACGGCTGATGATGATGATGATGACGATAATGATGATGATGATGACATATAAACAACAACAACAAATTCAGACGTTTCTTGTTAACTGCAGGAGAAAAGCCTCAGACATGTCCTTAGTCATATTTGAAGTTTGGCCATTTTCATCACCAAGTTAGAGACAACTGGAAAAATCTAACCGAAGCCCTTTGCGTCAATAGGAGTAGGACGGGGTGATGATGATGATAAAAAAAAAACGTGTATTCAAATGCAACTGTTCACACGACCCGTCAGGCCGACGCCGGCCCTCGGACGTCAGCCGTCCGAGTCGGCTCGGCTTCCTTCCCAAGAAACCTCGACCGGTTCGACGCCCGTCAGCCATCCGTCCCAACCAACGGGTTGATGTTGTTTCGTGTTAACGAGGACCTGTATCGTACCTGTTCGTTTCGTAACCTGCAACCTCGACTTTAACCTCATAGTAGAGTCATAAAAATTAGGGTTAGGTTGTTGTTGACACCATGTATGAGAGGTTAATTGAACTTGTTCTAGGGTATGAGGTGATGTTAGACATGGCAAACAAGATGTATAGAAATAATTTACATAAAGAAAAGATATGAAAAATGACTGTAGAGGCATTAAATAAAACAGGTGGATTTTAATATTCTTGGCATGGTGCATAAAGTATAATGAAGTTGCATAACTTATTTTATCAACACAGTTATCAACCAACATCTTATAGTGTCAAAATTATCGTAATTTACTCGGTCTTCACGTGACAGAGTCTAAGTAAACAATGAAAACCGCGCGCGGGTAAACGGATAGGGAACGCCTCGTGTGAATGTACAACATTTCGACGGCGGTTAGCCACCACCCAACCTGTCGGAAAGAAAACGGGTCGTGTGAATCGGCCTTAATTGTTATAATTATTATTATCATTATTATTATTAGATAAGCAGAATGCTAGAAGTCCAATGGTTCCCACAGGGAAAGCAGCCCACTTAGGAAAGGAAATAAGTAAACTAAATGAAAAGTAATGAAGAAAGAATCATGAAATATTTCAAGATCAGTAACAACGTTCTGATCAATCACATCTAAACATTAAAACGAGACTTGTGTGTTTCGAACACTATTAAAAATTCCTCTTTGTTTCTGCTAAGGGAAACAGAATGGTTGAATTTACAAGTTTTACGAATAAGAAAACTGACTACATTAGGTCAACTTGGAACTAATTAAGAATCAGAGAGTATGCTCTGTTAATTGTTTATTATGAGTTTATTGTGAAAATGTGACCAAGTTAACGAAAAGGAAGTATTTGTCCATAATTGATATTCAAAATGTAATAATAATAATAATAATAATAATAATAATAATAATAATAATAATTATTATTATTATTATTATTATTATTATTATTACCAATTTCTAGGATATCATTAAATATTTAGACTAGATTTTAGCATATATCTATCTATCCATCTATCTATCTATCTATATATATATATATATATATATATATATATATATATATATATATATATATATAGATAGATAGATAGATATATATTCATATATATATATATATATATATATATATATATATATATATATATATATATATTTATAAATGTATATATATATATATATATATATATATATATATATATATATATATATATATATATATATATATATATATATATATATATATATATATATACTTATATACATATACATATACACACAGACACACACACACACACACACATATATATATATATATATATATATATATATATATATATATATATATATATGTGTGTGTGTGTGTGTATATAAGTATATATATATACATTTATAAATATGTATATATATATATATATATATATATATATATATATATATATATATATATATATATATATATATATTTATAAATGTATATATATACTTATATACATATACATATATATATATATATATATATATATATATATATATATATATATATATATATATATATATATATATATATATATATATATATAGTCGAACCAGAGAGAGAGAGAGAGAGAGAGAGAGAGAGAGAGAGAGAGAGAGAGAGAGAGAGAGAGACTGTATAGTGAACAAGGACTCGAAAATCTTATTAGATTTATTTATACTCAATTTATATGTATATATATATATATATATATATATATATATATATATATATATATATATATATATATATATATATATATATATATATATATATATATATATGCAGAAGAACCACGGGAAAATACGAACTATACGATTAAGTCCTGACTAGTTTCGTGATACTTCTTCAGAGGACTGATTTATTGATAGAGGTTTCTTCACATTTTATAGGGAAAGTAAACGTACGAACATACATATAGAGGCTTACAGAACAATGACACTGCCAAACCAGCTACCTGGGCTGTGGTCAGGTGTTTAGTGGACGGAGATCCAATCTCATTAGACACCTGCCAAATAGGGGCATTACTGGTGACAGATAAATTCTTGTTTTTTGACTTTCAATACAGTTTGTTTATATGAATAACGGTAGCCTTATGTATACAAATACATAAGCAAAACTATATGTATATATAAAACACATCTATATA
>NC_090749.1:87653440-87695324 GCF_036898095.1 Palaemon carinicauda | reverse complement strand
CAATTTGCCAGGTAGCTACCGACCACAGACTAAAAACTCTGAGATTCTGGCCAAAACACCAAAAACCTGCATCTGCTGTTACGGAGAAAGGGCAGAAAAAAACCATAGGAAAGTCATGCCTGAATTAAAAATTTGAGGCCGACCCGCTAAGGGTGTAGCCTGAGGCTACACTCAGAGGGAAGAGGGATTACCCTTATACTCCCTTTTTTGAGAGGGGGTAAAGTTCATCCAATTAAAAGAGATACCTATCTCTGCATTATTGAAATCACCGTACACAAGGGTAACCAGGGAGTGTCTAATGTATAACAACACGCCTAGGTTAGGAACCTAGGCGAGACGAGATCTCGGTTACCTCACTCACCGAGACTCTAACTATACGATCGACATGGAAAGGAAAAATATGCACATTGTAAATATCTTTACAAGAATATATTGCCTAAATAGCTAACATAATAAAATAATTAATTAATGATATATGAGGCTATTAAAAAACCGGGAGGTCGTTCTGCTAACTATATAACATGCCCAACGAATGACAGCGCTCATAGCGCCTCCGGTACAGGCTAGCTCTAAACACAATAAATTACTCAAATTTCACTGTGAAAAGGGAGCTAAAAAACTATTCACTGTAAAGACCCAATACTCAACTTTCCGAAGACGAAAGAAGTCGGAGAATGCATAATAAATCCTTGAAAATCGATCGAAAAGATAGATCAAAGGGAACACCACTAAGCGAAATCGCTACAAAATTAGGAATGTCCGCCATCCTGGGAATGGCGCTGGGGTGGTTGTCAATAGTAGTACGGGAACGGGGGTAACCTTGTTACGGCCCCCTTCTATTCTTTTGCCACGTTCCCCCTCGAAGCGTTAACACTGTTTGGGGTAGAGATTGCTATGTGACATGTCAAGAATGCGTCCTCTGATATACGTGATATCTTTGAGAAAATTTAAGGATATTTGCTCCAGGAGTTAGAATTCTGGGACCAGAAGGGTAATTCTCTGGGAATATCACTGTAGTATATAATATATCCTTTTGAAGCTACCTTAGGAACTTCCATCAGGACAACATGGCTTGAGCCCAGATATATATATATATATATATATATACATATGTATATATATATATATATATATACATATATATATATATATATATACATATATATATATATATATATATACATATATATATATATATATATATATTGAAAAATAAATTAGATATCCTGTTTTCAAGATAAATAAATTATAATACTGAATGAATTTTACCTGGTGAAAGTTTTTTTTTTTACAGTAATAAATAGCTTTTTTTCTTTTTCTTCTCTATTTTTATTTATTTATTTATTTTTTTGAGGGGGGGGGTTGGGGCAGTTTCAGAATTTGGTAATATTGGACTCGCCTAACCTTGGACACTGCTGAGTTGAATTTGTCGTTGGCGAGTACAATTGTAGGGCCACTTGCTATTCATGGCAAGCCAAATAATAAAATATAAAAAACAAATAAAACTAGTAATAATATTAATAAAATAAATAAATCATATCTGCGTCCTGAATTAACGTCGTAAATTTTTGGGCAGCAAGTGAAACTATTGTAGAATTAGAAAAATAAAGCGAAAGAATATGAAATACTATTGTAGACTCGTCCTTCAAGAAATCGACGAAAACCGGAAGTACGTATTTTTTTTGCAGTTTTTCCTGTCGTGTGTATCATAAACGTTGTTAAGTATAATGAAGCGCATATATTGATTTTATTATTTATTTTCCACCCAGTTCTTTTATTCTATCAGTACTTTTATTCAATACTTCAGAGTATATATATATATATATATATATACATATATATATATATATATATATGTATATTATATTATATTATATATATTATACATATACACACACATATATATATATATATATATGTATATGTATATATATAAGTATATATATATATATATATATATGTATGTATATGTATATATATATATATATATATAAATATATATACATATATGTATGTATATATATTATATATATATATGCATATATATATATATATATATATATATACATATATATACATATATACATAAATATATATATATATATATATATATGTATATTATATTATATTATATATATTATACATATACACACATATATATAAGTATATATATATATATATATATAAATATATAAATATATATGTATATATATATATATATATATATGTATGTATATATATATATATATATATATACATATATATATAAATATATATATATATACATATATGTATATATATATATATATATATATATTAGGTAGTGAGTAGCCAGCTACCCCGCTTACTCACACACCTGGGTTGAGTAACCACTTTGCATTCTTGGCTCGGTAAGACGGACATACTGCCCGCACATTTCCAATTTAACTGGCTTTGATAAGTCGCTTTTTCATTTTCTTTCCAGATTGCTTGCACATATGAGTAGCTTTGTCTTCTGCATACTTGGCCAGGTCCCAAAGTCTGCTCTTGAGGTACCTTCATGCCCAGCGCTGGGATGGACCTCCACCTGCTGTGTCCGACCTGTCAGGACCACCGGTGTTCAAGCAACGACACCTGTATAGTGTAGGGAGTAGTCGCCTTCCCGTGTGATAGGTTGAAGCAACGGAAGAAGAAGAATGCCAAGCATGATTCTCCGCCTTCGAGGTCTTCCTTGAAGTCGAAGAAACACCGGTCTTCTACTTCTACCATCTAATATTTTCCCGAAGCTGCTCCCCCGCAGGTTCTTTCCAAAGAACCGCCGAGAAACAGTGCAGCCTTGCCTACTCCAGGTCAACCTTGCAGTGTGGAGGATAGTGTTGACTTCCCTAGTGAGTCCGCCCTGCCCTTCCTGCAGAGGGCGCCTGCACTATGTCCGAGTCGCTATCTTTTTTGGCAATCACTACCGTTTATCTCCTTCCTCTGTGGAGGTTCCTCCTCTTTCTGTGGGCGCAGGTTCTGCACCTCATCCGTCCAACTTTTGGTATCCTGTGACTGACTTTAAGGGTGTTGCTGATCAACCAGGGGTGGTGGCAGATCACAGATCACACCTCTCGTTCGTGATAGAGAGCTGCCAAAGGGCAACGGCTGCTCAAAGACCCTCATGCTTCTCCTCCAAGGTCGGAGGTAGAAGTTAATCCTAAGCGTAGATCATCAACGGGAGAAGATGTCTCCCCCCCCCCAGGTGGAGGAAGCTTTAAAGTTGACACAGACTTTCACTCGGGAGGAGCCTGCTGGAAGTTCCTCTCTTTAGGTCCGTCGGTTGGAGACATTTTTCATCCGTCTCCATCTTTGGTGCAATCCTCCTAGAGCTGCCCGGAGGTGACTTTTTGAACCTCAGGGTTCCAGTCATGTGGAACCTTTGGGGTCTTGTGACCAACACGCTTTATGTGAGCGTGGTCAGGAGCCTTCGGACTCCCATTGCCGAGAGTATGTGAGCCCTTTTCAACCCAGGACCTTTGGGTTCCCGTCGCATTGAACCTATGGCTTTTCGCGGCACGAAACCTTCAGGTTCCAGTTGCATTGTGCTTACGGGCTTTTGCAACATTGGTTATGTTGAGCCAGCTGGCTCTCGTGCCAACTGTTATGCTTAGCTGCAGGTTTCATGTGTCAAAGAGGTTTTGGTCTCCTGTTGCACAGCTCCCTTAGGATCTCACAACCCTGTTTATGCTGTGCCTTCAGGCTCTTGTGCCTCCCACTTCGAGGAACCTTTGGGCTGTCGTAGCAGGGAAACTTTTCTTTCTCATATCTTTGATCCCTCGTGTTTGCGCAATCCAGTTTTTTTGAGGCCTCGGGTTCTTGAGTCGGCAGTTACGTTGAGCCTTTGAGGTCTCGTAACAGGGAGACTTCGGTCCCCCGTCACGAGAAACCTCCGGGTTATTGCGACATTTGTTTCCTGGTGCCGTCAGGCTCCTGTAATCAACGTTACAAGGAACTTTCTGATTCTTGTGACCTTAATTATGACGAGCATCTCGGATCTCATGGCAGAGATTTTCCAGACTGTCATCACACTGAGCTTTCGGGCTCCTCATCACAAGAACCCTAGGGTTTTTTCGCTGCATGATTCCTCCCATCAAGAATCGGTGACGAAGTTCCTTAGGGTTCTCGTCACGACGATCCCTCTGGGCCACGCGAAATGGATTCAGGATCCAAAGTATATCCTCCCTATTGGGTTTTGCCTCCTTACTCCTGCTCAGTCTCTCGCCTCGTCGCGGGGCAGACCAGAGTCGCATGACGAGGTAACGTCTCGTGACAGAGCAGTGTTGTGTGTCGTGGTAGCGTTATGTGACAGAGCTTCTCATGACGTTGCAGTGTCTCGCATACATCGGTGTCGTGAAATTCCAGCCTCACAAAAACCGTCTCATCCTTTTCCAGTGGTACCCTCGTCCCCGGCCTAGGTTCCATCACTTTTTTGGCTGCAGGAGGGTTCCTTTCCAAAGGTAAACTTCACGCTAGGAGAGACTCCCACTAGTCCCTCCAAACCTCTTGGGCCTCCATCTGTCCCGAAGCACCTATCTCCCACCCAAGAATGCCCTATTTCTCTCCCGATGGGAAGGCCTGAACTGATCTTGCCCCCAGGTAAGAAAGCCAAGGTACCTGTTGAGATACCCAAGCCTAGGGATGTACGCCACCCTTAGGACTTTTGCTGGAGCTAGAATGGCAATGGTTGAGAGAAAACTACAACTCTCAATTGACAAAATTAGGAATTGGGCTGATATGAATGGGTTAAATTTTCAACAAGCAAACTATATTGTCCATTTATGTCGTATCCGGGGAGTACATCTAGATCCGGATATATACATGAAAGGTTAACGGATCCCATGTGTAGGTGAAGCCAAATTTTTAGGATTGATTTTCGATCATAGGCTTACATGGGTTCCTCACTTAAAGGCATTGAAAGCTAAAGGTCTTGAGGCTCTGAATCTTTGAAATGTTTTGTCCCATACATCATGGGGGCAGACCGTAAAACTATTTCAAAATTATGCAAGGCCTTAATTTTTTCCAAAATTAGTTACGGGTGTGAAATATACTCCTCAGCCATCCCAAGCCGATTAAAGATATTAGATTCATTACATCATGCTGCTATTAGATTGTCCACTGGAGCATTTAGAAGCTCACCTATCCTAAGTCTCCTTGTTGTTGGAGAGTTACCTCTAGTCTATTACCAAATATCTTCCAATATTTGGTATTGGTTTAGGTTGCAAAGACTCCCTAACTATTTAGCCTTTCAGACTGCAAGCCTTGTAAGGCACTCAACGTACTTTACGTTGCACCCAAAATCTCTTCAACCTTATGGCTTTCGGGTAAAACAATTATTGAACACTCTTGATATAATTAGAAGTAAGGTGCTTCCATTTAAGATATCATCAACCCCTCCGTGGAAATTACCAGATTTCTTTTTGTGAATATTTTATTGGTGTTAAGAAAAATGTGACTGAATTAGAAGCTAGGTCTCTTTTTATGGAACATGTTGATGAACATAGTGAATCAACTTTTATATATGCTGATGGCTCCAAATCTGATGCTGGCATTGGATTTGGATTATATAGTAGTTGTTTTAACTGTAGAGGTGCACTTCTTTCAATATCTTCCATATGTACTGCTGAATTATATGGCATACTAACTGCTATTGAGAAATAGCGTTAAAAGAGGAGGGCAATTTTACCATTTATAGTAAGTCAAAAAGTGTCCTTCAAGCTTTAGAAGTTTTTAACTCTTGTAACCCTTTAGTTTTAAAGATTTTAGAGTGGCTTTTAATTATTAGCCTAAAAGGTATAACAGTTCGATTTTGCTGGGTTCCAGCACACGTAGGTGTGTTTGGAATGAAGAGGCAGATTCACTGGCTAAGAGTGCTGCAGCCGAGTCGTTACCAAGAAGTTGTCCCATTCTCTGTTATTATTTTTTACCGGCAATTAAGAATTCTATTTTTAACAATCTGAAAAAGCATTGAGATAGTTTAACTGAAAATAAGATGAGAGAAATTGCGATTGTTATATCTCCTTGGAGGTATAATGAGATGCCCCAAAAATGGGAGCCTACTCTCTGTCGTCTCCGCATTGGTCGCACTCGGATGACACACGAGTTTCTGCTAGCTGGCCAACACCAACTACATTGCGACGACTGTTTGATACCCTTGAAAGTGAGGGATTTGTTGACTGAATTCCCCACTATAGCACAGAAAGAAATAGATATCTGTTTGAGGCATGGGGTGAGGATGGCAGGTTTATCCTTGCCAAGGTCCTTGGACATGATGTGTCATACAATGCTAGTGGATTTTTAAAATTTGTATCAGAAGCAGGTCTTCTTAATGCTATTTAACTTTTATGACATATTTCCTTTTCTGGTTTCAATTGAATATTCGTTTAATCTTTATTTGTAATTAATGATATCGGCGTCAATGACCTTCGATGTCAGGATGCCAAGGAACTTCAAATCATTCATTCATTCATTTATTCAGTGTGGGATGCTTGCTTCATTGATGATGTGTGCCTTGGGAGTGTTGTTTATGCAAGTGCTTTCACTGAGTAGCATTTCATCCCTGATTCTTTCTGTCCTATCAGGGGAGTATTATGGATACAACATTGTAAGCATTCTTTGTCATCTAGTCCTTCAGGAGTTGACTCGTCATTGTTGCTCCACTCCTTCCAGACTCCTCCAGATGCACTTTTGCAACACAGAGCTCTTTCAATTCGGGGTGTATCTTCTCGCAGTTGGTTCTCTTCAAGTCTTGCTTCTTTTAGTAGCTCATCTACCAATGGGCCTTGACTCGTGTTTAGAGGCTTTTCGCCTCCCAATTATTACTTTGCCATACTTGTTATTCCAATCATACATCCCTCATACGTGCAATCAAGCTTTGCCGTTTGAGTCTCACAATGCGAGTGACTTCTAGTTGTGCAACTGACCTACAGTTATTATTATTATTATTATTATTATTATTATTATTATTATTATTATTATTATTATTATTATTATTAATGCTAAGCTACAACCCTAGTTGGAATAGCAGGATGCTATAAGCTCAGGGGCCCCAACAGGGAAAATAGCCCAGTGAGGAAAGGAAATAAAGAAAAATAAAATATTTTAAGTATAGTAACATTAAAAAAAATATTTCCTATAAAAACTATAAAAACTTTAACAAGAGGAAGAGAAACTAGATAGAAGTGTGCCCGAGTGTACCCTCAAGCAAGAGGACTCGAACCCAAGACAGTGGAAGACCATGGTACAGAAGCTATGGCACTATCTAAGACTAGAGAACAATGGTTTGATTTTGGAGTGTCCTTTTCCTAGAAGAGCTGCTTACCATAGCTGAAGAGTCTCTTTTACCCTTACCAAGAGGAAAGTAGCCTCTGAACAATTACAGTACAGTAGTTAACCCCTTGTTTGGCCATATCAGTGTTGTCAGGTGTATGAGGACAGGGGAGAATCTGTAAAAAATAGGCCAGACTATTCAGTGTCTGCGTAGGCAAAGGGAAAGAACCGTAACCAGAGAGAAGGGTTCTATGTAGTGTTGTCTGGCCAGTCAAAGGACCCCATAACACTCTAGCGGTAGTATCTCAACGGGCAGTTGGTGCCCAGGCCAACCTACTACCTTGTTACATGGCTCCCTGTCGCAAAGCTAGTCGATTGCTTACCTCCCAAGTATACATCTTCAATCTTGCAGCACCAGTTGCATTACCTTTGCACTTTTTTCTTTGGGGGGGGGGGGATGTCGCGTATCCGATCTTGCATCCCTAAATGAGCTTTTGGTGTCAGAGCTTCTTCCTCCTTGGACAGCACATTCCAGATGTATGGTTACAGACACACATGTTCCTTCTGACGATACCTTTCCACTCACTTTGAGATTAATTTTAAGAAGAACTCTTTCATTAAGGACTCTGAAGGAGTATGAACAGTATGTCTCATCCCATGATGCCTATTAGAGTTAGTGGCTACCGTCTCCTTTCACCCCAAGAGTAGAGGGAGGTAACATGAATGACTTCCGAAGCCTCTTGCAAGTCGTTTAAAGGTACTCACAGATCCTGATTGTGGGTCCTCTTTTGCTAAAGGAAAAGTCTTCAGTACCCATCGTGCTCAGGAAGATTGCATCTTAAAATAATTTATACTTAGCCAGGATGGTGTTTGGGCCTCATTACCTTTTTTAATACTGCTCAGATGTTATCTGATGCCCAGATGAAGAAATAAGGTCCCTGAACACAGGGCGACTGAGTTCACTGAGAGCTCTCCAGGGTTCCCCGTATGGTTTTGTGGCGGGGGTGGTACCATTACACACACACACACACACACACACACACACACACACGCCCCCCCCCCCCCCCCCCCGTGGAAGCCTAAAAGTGAGGTTTGATTTCTAAACTAGGAATGTCTACAAACAATATTCGTCAAAATGAAGAGCTAATTAATCGTCCCTCCTTCCCAGGACATTCCCTGGATGCTTCAGGGTTTCTTTGAGTCAGCTCTGCCTTTGGAGGATGGAGTCTCGCTGGTTTTGAATAGAAATCTTTGAGAGACCTGAATACTTTAAGGATCTGAAATAACCATCTAAGACTTTTCATCTTATCCTTCTGTTCATGCTCTCCTTTTCAAGAAATAGAGTAGGAAGTCTTTTGTTGAAATGTTTTCTCAGCACCAGTGAAGATCTGTCCTTGGTAGGATTTGTTCTGATCACGCTAACATTAATATCGTCTTTGGCAAAGGTCTATCCTCTCCTTGGTGACCCTTCATGTGGACACAAATGGGTTGGTCCTCATGATGACAATGGAAGGGATCGTAGGATTTCACGTTTTTATGCCCATATCAAAATTTCTCAGTGGGTGTATTCATGGTGCAGATGGTACGAATAAGGTCACTTGGCTATGGATTCTTTAAAATAGCCTACAGATGATGAAAAATCCTTGTCTCCTAAAACCACTTGACTACGATGACGTTGCTTGACATCAAAACATGCCCTGTGATACACACAATGGCATCCCAGATACATCATTTAGAAATATAAATTATAATTGAAGTTTAAATTGCTGCTATCTTGTACAAAAGAGTACAACACATGATTGTTCATCACGCAGTTCCAACTCAAGAAATTTCACTAAAAGATCTCCCCTCCTTGATATTAGCCCCTCATTCCTTCTTGAGTCAACTAACGAAGTCTTTGGGATTCTAGCTTTGATTTCTGATTACATAATAACTAATGTAACATAAAATTTTTCATAATTCTGACCATCCTTGCATTCTTCCAGGACAGCATCATACTGTTCATAATACTAGGTATGCAGTTAATTCTAAACGTCAGGCCTTCTCCATTATGATCCTCAATACTACAAACAATAATTCTAGAAGTTTTATTCCAGTTGTAACCAAGGTGGGGAATGATGTTCCTAATCACGTAGTTGAATCGGTAGAGCTTCAAAAGTTCAATCTTGCAGCAATTGTTTTCATGTTGAACAGGCTGACATAAGTCTTTTTGTACAGGTAGTTTATACATGAAAGATCTGTTATAACGTTGTTACTGTTCTTAAAATATTTTATTTTGATTGTTCATTACTTCTTATGTAGATTATATGTTTCCTTATTTTCTTTCAATGTGCTATTTTTTCCTGTTGGAGCCCTAGGGCTTATAGCATCTAGCTTCTCCAACTAGGGTTGTAGCTTAGGTAGAAGTAGTAGTAGTAGTAGTAGTAGTAGTAGTAGTAGTTTAGTAGTAATAATAATAATAATAATAATAATAATAATAATAATAATAATAATAATAATAAATGATAATTAATAATTAATTAATAATAATTAATAATTAATTAATAATTAATAATAATTCCATGTAGAATCACTTACCTCTCTGCCCAATGGCAGCATTCCAAACCTGAGGCATTACTCAAAACCCCCTGATGTGTCGTACAAAAATAGTGGTATTATTAAATTTATTTCAGATGCAGATCTTCTGAAAGCTATGTAACTGTTATAAGGATTTTTTGCTTTTATTGATTTAAACTTAATTAATAAATGATATTTATTTATAACAAATAATATCGGTATCAATGACCTTAGATGTCAGGATGTCAGATAACTCATAACCAATCAATCAATCCTCACATCTCGCCTCACCACCAACTGAAACACTTGTGATTCTAGTCCATATTCAAGATTATTTAAGGTATTGGTATGTTGGCATACAAGTTCAAATCACAGAGAACCATTCTGTAAAGTGCAAAGTAGCTTTCTGATTCCCACTTAAGTCACCAAAACAACAGTAATGCAAGTTGTTGACACATGACAGAATTTTTCTTTCTCATTTTATTCTTTCTTTTTTCTCAACTATCATTTCTACAAAATTATAAATCTTCATGTCATGTATTTCATAGTAGCATTTTTCATTGTTTCCATTAGTAAAAGTTAGCCTGCTGTCATTATTTTCCTTTATTGACACACTATGCAGCATATGATGTTTTCACATATACAATCCCTATTTCCAAGCACATGAAATACCCAAAACAAAAATTGTCCCATCGATAGCGAGTCACATGCAAGGTGGAATGACAGTACGAACAAAACACACATTCTCTCTCTCTCTCTCTCTCTCTCTCTCTCTCTCTCTCTCTCTCTCTCTCTCTCTCTCTCTCTCTCTCTCTCTGAGGCATAATTCTTTTGACATCAGAAGATAAGTTTCTTTTATCATATACCTTATAATCATACGTTATAGAATATTTTTTGTGTCAACGGAAACAAATGGATATTTTCAATACTTTTTGTATGTCATAAATTCTATTATTACTGACATGTAGTTTTATATCTTTCGACGGCTGTTTATCATGGCGTTATTACAAAATAACAGTTTTTTTTACACATAAAATCACAGTGCTTCACCATTGTTTAGAGGAAATGCAGAAGTAATCTATATTCTTTGCTCTTTTTAACCCTTTTTATTCATCACCTTGGCCAGAGACATCAACTTCCTCTGACATTCAGGCAACACACATTTCTAGAGCGGAGAGATCACATCTCCAACCATTTTCAACCCTAGATTCTCCTTCAAAAGTTAGTTTATCTAGAGTCTGGAAACCAGTAATAGACAGTGTATTCCAGTTTTAGCTTCCTCTCCCTCATAATGAGAGAATGCCTTAATGAAGTCATTGAGCTTCAGCACGGCATATCATTCTTGTGCTGAAACTTGGTGACGGGCAAGAGGGCTCTCGAACTTGGGGGAATTGTCCCCCCAGTTCGAATCTAAATTTCTCTCTCTCATCTTTTTCTTCTGAATATTACCTCGACCTTCTGCTAATTTTATAAACTTTTATTTCGTGTTGCTGTCCCAAGTCTGAGTGAAATTTCCCATATTGATATGTGTATATACGTACATATATATGTATGTCTTTTTATTTATTTTTATCTTTTTTGGGGGGCTTGGATGTTTCTACATCTATCATTGCTGCCTGCTTTGATGAATGGGAGGTGGTGTCACAGTTGGGAGGTATTTTGCGCTCAAAGATTTATGTGAGATTATTGGATGATCTCAGCCAACCTGAAGATGGTTTGGACTTTTTTTGGTGGCACTATCAAGTTTTGGGTCTTTGGAATCCAGGGGCATCCAATGCTTGGGGTAGCACTCTCAGGGTTTGGCCGGAATCCCATAATAGCAGAGAATGACTCCATAGTTTCTTGGTCTCAGTCTTAACAGGCGGGTTCAGCTTACACCTGTGCTTCTATATCTGTTTTGATACTATCCTTGGGTAGGGTATGGAGTGGACCATTTGTGAAGTATACTCTCATTGTACTGATAGTGGAGAGTGCAAATTTTCTCTCTGACGTTTGAGGCCTTAGTATTCTTGAGCAGGCACATATAACTTTTCTTCTTCCAAATCAATCAGTCAATCTTATGGACCCCCATCCCCTGGATACGCTGACTCTCCCTGGCACTGTCGACGATCTCTGGCAAGTCTATTAAGGAAACTTCTGTTGATGACCTCGGAACTGAAAAGGACCATTCTACTGATATTCCAAAATTGAGTAATTTGGGTAACACGAGGAAATTTCGAATTGTATTACCCAAATTCCAATAGACACAAACTATGATAATGTATATAAAGCTTTGAGTGCTATGGATGTATAAAAAAAATAAGAATGAAACTTGAAAATGATAAATAGGATTCATGGATATCTTACAGTAGTCACGATGAAGCATTTAACGCAATAAGTAACATGAATAATATTACAATTAATAACTTGAATGTCATGGCTGCTCTTTGCGATAAGGTACCAAAGGATGTGGATTTACATCAACCTGCCGACTGGTTGGAAAAAAACTCTGATTTAGTTATGCCTTCCCAGAGAAGGCTAAACCCACCAATGAAGCTTGTAGCTGGATCAAAGGGGGTTACAGGGAATTATTTCAGAATATGCAAATATATCTCGTTTGGGAAAAATTGTTTCCTTATCCATACCAAATCAGACACACAATCTGTAATACTTTCCAACCTAAAAACAACTAATGATGATATTAAGTTATACATCAAACACCAACTAAATTTTACTTATGGAAGGTGAGTAGTTTTTAACAGATCTGTGTGAATTCAAAGAGGAGATACTGGCCATGTGTCCACTAAATGTATGGAAAGTTCACAAAATCCCAGGTACATCCTTCCAGGATGCTGATGTACCTTCCCATATTGGTTTTAATTCTAGCAACCCTTTAGTTTCAATTATTGGTGTCAAACGGTATAACAGTTCAAATTTGCTGTGTTTTGGCAAACGTAGGTGTGTCTGGAAATGAAGAGGCAAATTCACGGGCAAAGAGTGCTGGAGTCAAGTTGCTACCAAGAAGGTATCCCATTCTCTGTAATGACTTTTTACAAGCATTTAAGAATTTTATTTATAACAATTGGCAACAGCGTTGGGATAGTTTAACGGAAAATAAGATGAAAGAAATTGCGATTCTCATATCCCCTTGGAGGTATAATGGGATGCCCCGATAATAGGAGAGTACTTTTTGTCGTCTCCGCATTGGTCACACTCAGATGACACATGAATTTCTACTGGCTGGCCAACACCAACCATAATGTGACGACTGTTTGATACCCTTGACAGTGAGGCATTTGTTGACTGAATGCCCCCCTTATAGCACAGAAAGAAATAGATATCTGTTTGAGGCTTGGGGTGAAGATGGCAGGTTCATTCTTGCCAAGATCCTTGACATGTGTCATACAATGCTAGTGGTATTTTTAAATTTATATCAGAAGCAGGTCTTCTTAATGCTATTTAGGTTTTATAACATATTTACTTTTCTGGTTTTAATTGAATATTCTTTTAATCTTTGTTTAAAATAAACAGTATCGGCGTCTATGATTTTCAATGTCAAGATGCCAGAGAACTTCAAATCATTCTTTCATTCATTGAGATTCCTCTTCTGGCAAGAGCCAAATTTGGATGGTATCAGTTTAAACTGTTTGGTAATCAGTTAGGAGTGGATTAACTTCTGGACAATGATATACCTTGGAAGGTGAACTACAAGTTCAGAAGCATCATACCTTCGTGCTCATTGTTCCCACACAAATATAAATCTTAGTAAGACTCAGTTTTGTATTGTTAATAAAAATAAAAATTACTTAAAAATTTGTAATTTTTTCTTCTATTTATTGTGGCAATCAGGAGTCTTTTGGCTCAAGTCTGAAGCATATCTCTGACCCTGTCTTCATTCATCTTTTGCCAGCTCGAAAGTCTGTTTTCAGGGCAGCTCTTTGCCTAAAGAAACTTGTTCACGTCAAACAGAGTCACAGTACTGAGGTGAGGAGTGTATCCCATCCCTTGTTCATTTTGAATGGCAATACTGTTATCTTCCTCTCAAACTACCCAGTTAAGGGTAGTGCTCAGGATACGGGGGTTGGGTGTCATTGAGGCCATTCGATTGAAAGCTGACCTCTCCTTGCCTTTTGTCGACTAAAAGGGACGGGACGAAGGGGCTGGGAACCACCTCTCCTGTATAAAATCCTGCGAGACATAAAAAAGAGATGGAGCTGGGGGGAGAGTGACTGCTCCCCGCACTCTAGTTTTGGGGTGTTTGAATGTGTGTGGATGTAGTACGATATAGAGGAAAACATGTGAGATTGGAAGTATGTTTATGAATGGAAGGATGGATGTATTGGCCTTGTGTGAGACAAAGATGAAAGAAAAGGGTGAAGTGATGTTTGGTGAAATGTCTGGTAGTGTCTGGGATTGAAAGGGGAAGAGCGAGAGAGGGTGTGGCTTTATTGCTGAGTGAATGGATGACAGGTAAAGTAGTGGAATGGAAGGAGATATCATCTAGATTAATTTGGGTAAGGGTTAGGTTGGGTAGGGAATGTTGGGCGTTTGTCAGTGCGTATGGGCCAGGTAGTGAGAAAAGTGAAGAAGAGTGGAATGAGTTCTGGAATGAATTAACTAGGTGTGTAGAAGGACTGGGTAGAAGGAATTATGTAGTTGTCATGGGTGACTTAAATGCTATAGTGGGCGCTGGAGAGGTAGAAGGTGTCATTGGGAAGTATGACGTACCAGGTGAAAATGAGAGTGGTGAGAGACTGGTAGATATGTGTGTTGAACAAGAGATAGTAATAAGTGCTAGCTTTTTCAAAAAGAAAGATAAGAACAAGCATACATGGGTAAGAGTGGCAAATGGAAGTGTAGTAGAAAGGGCATTAATGGATTACGTGTTGATAACTAAAAGAATGTTTGGAAGATTGAAAGACGTGCACGTGTTTAGGGGTATGGCTAACGGTATGTTTGATCATTTTTTGGTGGAAGGAAAATTAGTTGTAGCAAAAGAAAGGGGGAATAGAGTCGTTGGATGTAAAAGGGAGCTAGTGAGGGTTGAAGAGCTAATAAAACCGGGGGTAAAAAGTAAATATCAGGAAAGGTTGAAATGGCATATGACGAAGTGAGAGTAAGAGAAACTGGTAATTTAGAGGAGGAGTGGAAGTTAATAAAAGAAAATTTTGTTGGGATTGCAAGTGATGTGTGTGGCAAGAAGGTTGTTGGAGGCAGCATGAGGAAGGGTAGTGAATGGTGGAATGAAGGAGTGAAGGTAAAAGTGGAAGAGAAAAAGAGGGCTTTTGAAGAATGGCAGCAAAGTAATAGTATAGAGAAGTATGAAAAATATAGAGAGAAAAATGTAGAAGTAAAGTGCAAGGTACGTGAGGCAAAGAGGGCAGCTGACCTGAGGTGGGGTCAGGGATTGGGTCAGTCATATGAAGAGAATCAGAAGATTTTTTGGAAATAAGTGAAGAGAGTAAGGAAGGCTGGCTCAGGAATTGAAGAGACAGTGAAAGATGGAAATGGAAGGTTGTTAAAAGGAGAGGAGGCAAGGAAAAGGTGGTCAGAATATTTTGAAAGTTTGCTGAATGTTGAGGATAATAGGGAGGCAGATATGATTGCTGTTGCAAGTGTTGAGGTGCCGGTGATGGGAGTGAGAATGAGAGAGAGAGATTACAATAGAGGAAGTGAGGAGAGCACTGGATGAAACGAGAGTAGGAAAAGCATCTGGTATGGATGGTGTGAAAGCTGAGATGTTGAAGGAAGGGGGTGTGACTGTACTTGAATGGTTGGTGAGATTGTTTAATATGTGTTTTATGTTGTCAATGGTACCAGTAGATTGGGTTTTGGCATGTATTGTACCACTATATAAGGGTAAGGTAGATATGCATGAGTGTTGTAATTCAAGAGGTATCAGTGTGTTGAGTGTAGTTGGAAAAGTGTATGGTAGAGTAATTATTAATAGGATTAAGGATAAAACAGAGAATGCAATCTTAGAAGTACAGGGTGGTTTTAGAAGAGGTAGGGGTTGTATGAATCAGATTTTTACAGTTAGGCAGATATGCGAGAAATATTTAGCAAAAGGTAAGGAGGTGTATGTTGCGTTTATGGATCTGGAGAAAGCGTATGATAGAGTTGATAGGGAAGCAATGTGGAATGTGATGAGGTTATATGGAGTTGGTGGAAGGTTGTTACAAGCAGTGAAAAGTTTCTACAAAGGTAGTAAAGCATGTGTTAGAATAGGAAATGAAGTGAGTGATTGGTTTCCGGTGAGAGTGGGGCTGAGGCAGGGATGTGTGATGTCGCCGTGGTTGTTTAACTTGTATGTTGATGGAGTGGTGAGAGAGGTGAATGCTCGAGTGCTTGGTATAAGATTAAAACTGGTAGACGAGAATGACCATGAATGAGAGGTAAATCAGTTGTTGTTTGCGGATGATACTGTACTGGTTGCAGACACAGAAGAGAAGCTTGACCGACTAGTGACAGAATTTGGAAGGGTGTGTGAGAGAAGGAAGTTGAGAGTTAATGTGGGTAAGAGTAAGGTTTGAATGTACGAGAAGGGAAGGTGGTGCAAGGTTGAATGTCATGTTGAATGGAGAGTTACTCGAGGAGGTGGATCCATTTAAGTACTTGGGGTCTGTTGTTGCAGCAAATGGTGGAGTGGAAGCAGATGTACGTCAGAGAGTGAATGAAGGTTGCAAAGTGTTGGTGGCAGTTAAGGGAGTAGTAATAAATAGAGGGTTGGGCATGAATGTAAAGAGATTTCTATATGCGAAATTGATTGTACCAACTGTTATGTATGGATCGGAGCTGTGGGGAATGAAAGTGATGGAGAGACAAATTGCATGTGTTTGAGATGAAGTGTCTAAGGAGTATGGCTGGTGTATCTCAAGTAGATAGGGTTAGGAACGAAGTGGTGAAGGTGAGAACGGGTGTAAGAAATGAGTTAGCAGCTAGAGTGGATATGAATGTGTTGAGGTGGTTTAGCCATGTTGAGAGAATGGAAAATGGCTGTCTGCTAAAGAAGGTGATGAATGCAAGAGTTGATGGGAGAAGTACAAGAGGAAGGCCAAGGTTTGGGTGCATGGATGGAGTGAAGAAAGTTCTAGGTGATAGGAGGATAGATGTGAGAGAGGCAAGAGAGTGTGCTAGAAATAGGAATGAATGGCGAGCGATTGTGACGCAGTTCCGGTAGGCTCTGCTGCTTCCTTCGGTGCCTTAGATGACCTCGGAGGTAGCAGCAGTAGGGGATTCAGCGTTATGAAGCTTCATCTGTGGTGGATAATGTGGGAGGGTGGGCTGTGGCACCCTAGCAGTACCAGCTGAACTCGGTTGAGTCCCTTGTCAGGCTGGGAGAAACGTAGAGAGTAGAGGTCCCATTTTTGTTTTATTTCATTTGTTGATGTTGGCTACCCCCCAAAATTGGGGGAAGTGCCTTGGTATATGTATGTATGTATGTATCCAACCTCTATCCCCCATTACAAAGGACAGTACTAACCTCTCTCAGGCAGTGTCCTTGCCTGATTTGATGGAGGTTTCACTTTAAAATGTTATCAGGTGCACCTGAAGTGGGGAAGATGCTTAACCCTGTGTACAGCGCGTCACACACGCTCGTGTGCTGTATATATGCTTATGCTCGGTCCAAATATAATTAGTTGCATTCGCTCCACTTTTCAGTTAATACCTAACTGGTGCATCGGCACATTGGTGACCATTGGAGTGTCCAGCTCCCTCCTGCTTTCCCCTACATTGTTATGTGTTATTGTTTGATGATATCACCCTCAGACACTGACTTTACTATCAACGTGGCCCCTGAAACTACTATCCCTCGCCAGTGGAGAGGCATTTGCCTGCTGCTAGCATTGAAGTCCAGTTTTGCATTAAGGGCATGACTCAGTCAAGTACTAAAACAGATTACGTTTTTGCGGCGATCCCCAAGGACACTTTCCCGGGAATTTCTTATTGGCTCTGTGAACAAGGGTACACTCAATTAACGTACGACACCTTCAAATCCTACCTCCTTGAGCAGTACTCACCAAAGCCAGCTGCCCGTATGATGAAAATGTTTCCGCTCTCTCATTATCCATTGGGGAACAAAAAGCTTTGCTCGCCCTCCAGGAAATGACCAGTCTGGATTGTCTTCAACTTGCCGTAGACGTCTCGTCTTGTGAATTGAACCTACTGCATGCCCTTTTGGTACAGCTCCTACCCAAACCTGTACGTGTTGCCATCCCTGATGTCAATATTTTTCCCATGAAGGACATGATAAACAATGTCGACACCCTTATGGATAGCCACTTTACCACCTTCAAGTCTTCTATTAATGCCTCCACTCCTGACAAAGTAGAGAACTACTCAACATCTACTGAAAATGATGTGAATGCAGTAGGACACATACGCTCACCCGTGATGTGCCTGAGCGACGACAAAACTGGCCACCACTCACTTACGCCTCAACCAACTGGGATAGATTTTGTGAGCTAAGTAAAATTAGAGGGAATGCAGTGCAGTTTGAAAGTGTTGATGATGCCATAGACTTAATGAATGAAATTCACCATACAGCAGGAGTCTTATTTGTTTCCCAAAACTGCTGGGTTATTCAAAAGCTGACCACTCCATTGCTGATCTTTAGAACTAAATTTCTTGCTCAGACCCACAAGAAAATAATTAACTCGATTGCATAGACACCATAAAGAGGAGAATTTGATAATAAAAAAAATATAGAGCACAGTTCCATCGTGCCATGAAAGAAGTTAGGTGCCTGTCTTGGATAACATTTGTTTCCTCAGTCAACAGTAGAACACTATAATCTAGTGTATGGAGGAAAGTAAAAAAGACAGCAGGCAAATTCACCCCAAACCCACCACCTGTGTTGAAGTGGAAGGGTCAGTTTGTGACTGGAGCAACTGAGGTTAGCAAGTCCTTGGCTGATCATTGTTCTAATGTATCATGCAAGTGTGACGCAGCTCCTAGTCACTAGTATATAAGAATGGAAAATCCTAAATTTTCCAAAAAAAAAAGAAAAAAAGGAGGATCTTACAATGCTCCTTTTAGTGAAATGTACCTGTTAATACTAAGTTATTTATTTTAAGCATTATTAACAATATGGCATGATCATAATCATCCAAGTGTTTGGGAACTAGCCATTATTTTAGCCTTTTTAAAACCTGGTAAGGATAAGTTTTTAGCAGCAACCTATCGACCCATTGCATTGATATCTTGTTTATGTAAGATCATGGAAAAGATGGTCAATGCAAGACTAGTGTGGTACCTGGAGAGGATATGTATTTTATCACGTATCCAATGTGGATTTAGGAAGATTCCCTCATAGACTGATGTGTTGGTACGACTTTAGTCCTCTATGAAAAATTTGCTTTGAAACAGCACCATATAACAATCTTTTTTTTTCCTTGAAAATACATATGATACTGCATGGAGATATGGTATACTTAAAACCTTTCCTAATTTGGGATTAATAGGAGAGCTACCATTGTTCATTCCATTATTAGTTTCACATAGATTAGTTCAAGTGAGAGTTGGGGAAACTGTCAGAGAGGAAATGTCAGGAAGGAGATCCCCATGGTAGTGTGCTAAGTGTAACCCCATTTTCACAAGCCATAAATGGGATATTTTCTGTCATTCCCCAAGATATTCTCTCAACACTATTTATAGATAATCTCTCCATATCACTTGCTGGAGCTAAAATGGCAATGGTTGAGAGAAAACTACAACTGAATTGTCAGATTTATTCTGTGGGCTAATATGAATGGATTTAAGTTTTTAACAAGCAAAACTGCTGTACATTTCTGCTGTATTCGGGAGGTACATTCAGACCCTGATATGTATAGTACAAAAGAAGGTCAATGGATTCTGTGTGTAATTGAAGCTAGGTTTTTATGATTGATATTTAAATGAAGGCTGACATGGGTTCCCCACTTAAAAAAAAATAAAAGTAAATTCTCTTGATGCCCAGAAGTTTAAAAAGTTTTGTCCCTTTTATCATGGGAGGCAGACCACAAAACTATTTTGAGGTTATACAAAGCTTTAATTAAAAGATAAAAAAAGTTATGAGTTTGAAATATAGTCCTCAGCCACCCCAAGCTAATAAAAATTTTAGCTTCTATACACCATACGGATATCAGATTGGCAACTGAAGCATTTAGAACTTTGCCTTTCCCAAGCCTCCTGGTTGACACTGCAGAATTACTGTTAGACCTTGAACTTCTACTATTCGGTATTGGTTTAGGTTTTAAAGACTTCCTAATTTTCTAGCCTATCAGACTGCACTCCTAGTAAGACATTGTAGATATTTAGAGTTGCACCCAAAATATCCTGAACCTTATGGGTTCCGTGTAAAACAATTGCTAAGACAGTCGTGATATGGTTAGAATCAACACACTTCCATTCAAGATATCATCAACCGCATGCCTGACTTGAAAGCCAAGTCTCTCTTTGTGGAACATGTTTCAGAACATAGGGGAAAAAAAGAGAAAAGAGGGACAAAAGTAAACTCATATTTTCTATGAAAACATTTTTTTTTTCTTATTTTCAGTTGAGGTAGACAGAAGACTTGTAAGTTTTATCTGACAGCAGGATGGACCACTACAATCACTTTTCAGTGGAAGACCCTCTTAACGAGATAATACCTTGACGTGGTCATATGGTTTCTTCATATTGTTAAAGAATTGTGACGGGGATGAGGGCTCTTGAACTTGGGGAAATTGCTGCCCAACTTCAAATCTGTATTTCTCTCACTTTCCTCTATTTCTTCTGCTCAATATTATTTCGACCTTCTTCTGATTTTATCCAATTGTTTTTGTCTTGCTGTCCTTAGTATTATTTCTCTAAAGTGTATGTATATATATATATATATATATATATATATATATATATATATATATATATATATATATATATATATATATATATATATATGTGTGTGTGTGTATACACGTATATACATATACATATATATATATATATATATATATATATATATATATATATATATATATATATATATATATATATATATATATATAGTAGATGTATGCATACATCTACATATATATATATATATATATATATATAGATGTATGCATACATCTACACACACACACACACACATATATATATATATATATATATATATATATATATATATATATATATGAGAGAGAGAGAGAGAGAGAGAGAGAGAGAGATGTAGAGTATGCATATATATATATATATATATATATATATATATATATATATATATATATATATATATATATATATATATATATATATATATATATATATATATATATATATATATATATATATATATATATATATATATATATATATGTATATATATAAATATATATATATATATATATATATATATATACGTGTTTGTTTACTTATTTATTTATTTATATTTCATTTAAATGGCGTGGATATTTCCACATTCGTTATTACTGCCTGCTTAGATGAATGGGAGAAGGGATCACGGTTGGGAGGTATTTGCATTCAAAGCTATATATGATAGTATTGGATGATGTCAGCCATCCCGAAGATGGTTTGGACCTTTTTGGCGGAACTACTATCAAGGGTTGGGTCATTGGAATCCGGGGGGATCCAATCCTTGAGGTGGGACTCTTGGCTTCTGGCCAGAAGCGCATTATTACAGATAGGGGAGGATGATTCCATATTTTCTTAGTCTCAGTCCTAGCAGGCAGGTTTAGCTTACACCTGTGCCTCTATATTTATTTTGGTGCTTTCATTCGGGGAGGGTATGGAGTGGACCATATGGGAAGTACACTCTCATTGTGCCGATAGTGGTGAATGCAAATTTCCTTTCCAACGAATGATGCTTTCTCGAAATTCTTAAGCAGGTAAAACAAGACAACCAGCTAAAAACTTTTAAAAAATGCCACCCTTAACTATGGACCCTTCAAACACTGATTCCCCATCCCCTGGATATGCTGACTCCCCCCGGCACTGTTGATGACCTCTGATAGTTTGAATAGGGGAAGTTCTGTTGCTGACCTCGGAACGGGAAAGGACCAGTCCACTGATATTCCAAAATCAAGTAATTTTGGTAACACGAGGAAACTTTGAATCCGTAATGTTACCCAAATTCCAATAGAGACAAAGTATGATGATCTATATAAAGAATTTGAGTGCTATGGATGTATAAAAGAATAAGGATGAAACTTCAAGATGAAAAATGGGTTTCATGGAAATATTACAGTAGTTATGATGAAGCATTTACTGCAATAAGTAACACGAATAATATGAAAATTAATACCTTTAATGTCACGGCTGCTCTCTGCGACAAGGTCCCAAAGGATTTGGATGTATATAGGCCTGGCGATTGGTTGGAAAAAGACGCGGACTTAGTTATTGTTTCCCAGAGAAAGCCAAAACCCCCAATGTGGCTTATAGCCTAGTCAAAGGGGTTACAGGGAATTATTCTAAAATATGCAAATTAGTTCAGAAAAAAGTAGGAATTACTGCACCAGGCGATATATCTCGTTTATGAAAAAATAGTTTCCTTATCCATACCAAATTAAGTACACAGTCTGTAATACTGTCCAACATAAAAACAACTAATGATATTAATTTAGATGTCATACCCCTCCTAATTTTTAGCCACGGAAGGTGAGTAGTTTTTAAGAGATCCGTATGAATTTACAAAGGAGGAGATACTGGCCATGTGTCCACTAAATATATGGAAAGCTCACAAAATCCCAGGAACATCAATGATAGTCCTTACCTTCCAGGATGCTGATGTACCTTTCCATGTTGTTATTGAAAACGAAATGATTAAAGTAAGTCCATTCAAGCAGAAGCCACAGCAATGCTTTAATTGTTTTAAATTTTGGCACATCTAAAGTTTGCAAAAATTAGAAAATGTTTGGTATTTGCTCAAAATCTTACCCTGGAGAGTGTGCACTTGGAGCCAGGTATTTAAATTGCCACTCGAATCATAAATCCACAGATGAGCTGCGAGCTGTTTAAGTTGGAGGAAGCTGCCGTCAACAAATCAAATTTAGAATATAAGTGTTGGACATGCCAAAAGACTTATGTAAATCAAACACCTATACTAAGTCATTAAAATCGAACCAACTTAGTACTGTCAATAGCTCTAGAAAAAGAAATATACCATCCGATAAAATATCAAATGACGAGGTAAGCATATTATCTCCTGAGGCTTTACCACATTGTATTAACACTAGGGCATTGCCCATTTCTGTACAGCCTTCATCCCCCATTAGACAAATAGTACGTATTAACACTAGGGCATTGCCCATTTCTGTACAGCCTTCATCCCCCATTAGACAAATAGTACAAACCTCTCTCAAGCCATTTCATTGCCTGATTTGATGGAGGTTCCACTTAAGACCAACCTACCTGATGCAACTGTTGTGGGAAAGGTGCAAAAACATAGAACCCCACCATATATTAATCGTAAAAGAGAGAGACCTCCATCTCTCTCTCCCCCTCCATTAGAAACATTAAAGTTATGATATCAAATAAATTTGATATTTTGTCTGTTTATGTTTCTAATGAACCAGAAGATAAACTGAATAAATCAGAAATTCAAATTGAGGTCTACCATCCGCCTCAACAAATAGATGAAAAGGACACAAAGAAAAACCCCAACCGTAAAACCCAGCATATCAAGACCATTTCTTTAGAAACCTACAGATAATAATGTTAGATTAAAAACTGCTAGTGGGAAGACCTCATCCAAGAGGTCTTCTAGAAATAATCCATAGTTTTCTCCTTCCTTGTGCAATGAAATTGTCAGGTTTTAAGGGCCAAATATGAAGAACTTAAGCTCCTAATTCATGAACATTGCCCCCATAATTGTATGTCTACTGGAAAGTAAGCTTGATGCTAACACTACTAGTCCTCGATAGTATATTAGCTATAGAACAACATATAATCAACAAGCAGGGAGCCCCGGGGAAGTCTCATGTACGTTCGTCGATATGTTCCCCTAATACCTTTGTCTATTCCTACACCCCTGCAGGTAGTGGTTGTACAATTTGATATAGGGAGAAAATATACAATATGCTCTTTGTACTTGCATCCAAATGATATTTTTTATGATGATTTAGTAGAGGTCATTCAACAACTCCCTCAACCTTTTCTCTCACTTGAAGATATGAATGGTAGACATCCTTTATGGGGTGATGTTGTAGCAAACACATGGGTCAATATTATCTCATCAATTGTGGAGAATGAGGATGTCGGACTCCTCAATATAGGAGAGTCCACGCACTTCCATGGTCAGACAGGTACCTTATCATGCATTGACCTTTTAATGTTTGTTTTTTCGTCCCCATTTACAGTTGTTAATTTATATTTGGCAGTATATTTTCTTGATCTTTTCTCCATAGTGAACAAGAGTATAGAGTCAAAATGTCAGTCTTATGCTACTTTGTTTATTGTGTTACGATGATCGGTATGCAAGCAAAGCAACTGCTATTTGATTTAATTATTCATAACAAAACTACGTTTTTTTTTCTTTTTGGTGAGTTATTGTGGCTGTATGAGTTTAGGCAATGATTATAATGTTACTTCCGATACTTTTATCCTTATCTCTTAATTTTCTAACCCATTGAAGTGGGAGAAGTGATAAAGAAATGAAGTGTAAATGTTAGTTTGTTGTAATTTGGTATCTCAAATGATTGTATCAATCCCTGGAATGGGAAATAAAGGATAGATTGTGTACAGTAACAAAATGTAAGCGAGTGCATCCATGTTCGCAAACGCGTGTCTTTCCATCAGAAGGAATTTTATCAATTCAGTCAAAATATTTCATTACTTTCTTACACTTAGATTATGTTCGTTATGATGGACTTATAAAGATGGGCTGAGGGAAGCACCGTAGTATCGAAACACCATAGTATCGAAAGAAGCTGCTAGGCAATATAAACATTAGAGAGAGAGAGAGAGAGAGAGAGATCAGCTGACTTATGCTTGCGAGTTGCTCATTTATCGTATATTTTTAAAATTTATATGGCAAATTATATAATATATTATCATAAGTTGATGGTCCATTTGTAAAATTGTAAATTTTGTGAGCAAGGTGGAATGTAAGACTGCGTGAGTGATACATAAAATGGCATGTAAGAAACAACATTCTAAAGGAAAAGAGGCACTCTATGAACTAGCAACACTCATGTCAAAGCTACCAGCTTTGATATGGAATTAACGAACCAGAGGCGCCTCAACCGCCAGCCAAAGAAACTAGAAGCACTGATGGTGCAAAAGTAGACTTTGATTCCTACTATGGGCCAATAGAACAAACACGTTAAACATCGTCGAAGCGAAGATGCAACTGCCACCAAGATGATGAAATTAAAACAAGATTTCTCTGATGCTTTGAATGAAATAGAAAAGTTTGATTGATCTATGAAATTGACAGTAGAAGAAGCCATCCAAGCTTATCTAAAGGTCATCTGTGATGTAGCTAGACCTCTGACAGCAATGCCATCCACCCAAGTCAGTGGGGGAAAGACTTTTCTTCACTGAAAAGGATCAGATCAGATCTAAAGGCTTCAATAAATGAAGACCTGACTAAGGCAATTTTGTTCCTAAGAACAAATATTTAAATCTTATCAAATTCCATAGGAGTTCAGTAATATCATCATTTTTATTTTTTCATATGTGTGATTTTATTTATTTAGCTATTTAGTGACTTCATACCACTAAAAAAAGATTAATTTGAAGTTTCAGTTTTCATTTAATTTTGAATATTGAAAATGTTTACCAAGGTGGAGCTGGCTTTCTTAATAATACAACGTTCGTTTGATAAGAGTACGGGTTTATTTTTCCTAAATCTGTGTCGTCATCAGTTTCATTTTACCAGGACTGTACAATGGACATTAATTTAAAAAAGGCAGTTACCGTATATACTCGCGTAACATGCGAGTTTTGAAGACTAATTTTAAAGCTAAATTCAAAGGGGGGGTCGCATCATACACGAGATATCATATTAGCGTATGCACTCTTAGACTAGCCTACGTCATAATTCAAATTGTATATCCATTTACTGGGGTAAAAAAAATACAGCTCTATTTGAAAAAACCCAGATTTTTGTTAAACTGATGTTATGCTTAACTTTATCCAATAATAATGCATGTAATATTCATATTTTAGTAACATATTTATTAATAAAATCATGCAAATTATAATCCTTTCCATTGTTTACGTTTGAAAGTCAATCGACACTCCTGTACGCTTTCCAAATCAGCTGATTAAGACAGACTGTCGAAGAATATTTCATATTTCATAAAAGAAACTATCATTACTTGATTTATTATTTTCCAAATAGCATACTAATTTCAGTAGTTTCATTTGAAATACTCTCATATTTTATTTAGGGTTGAGGTAAATCGCATATACAGTACAGGTTAACCAATTTCGTTTATGTTGCCGATACGATAATTTATGTTTTTTATCAGCGCTGAGATACTTGATTATAAAGATTAACAAATCGTTTATATCCTATTATAACAAATACATATTTTCAGACACTTTGTAACTTTATCTTCGAAATTCGGCATTTACATTTAATTATGCGATTTGCTATTTCCTAGCTTCCCATAAATTTCTCTTTTGTTTCCCCCGCTTCGAACACAGCTTTCCCCCATTCCTAACAGAATAGCGACTATGAATACTGTTTGTTTTCTTGCCTTCATTTACAGCTTGTTAATTTGTATATGGCAGTACATTTTCTTAATCTTTTCTCCATAATGAATAAGGGTGTAATTTAATAATGTTAGTCTTTATACTTTTACTACTGTACAATATTGATATGCAAACAGAACAGCTGCTATCTGATTCGAGTGTTCATAATGAAACAACTGTTTTTTTTGTTCAGTTGTTATTGTGGCTGTATGCGTTTACGCAATGATTTTAACGTTACTAACGATACTTTTAACCTTGACTTTTAATTTTCTAATCCATTGAAGTAGAAAATAGAATAATGAAATGGAATAAAAATGTTAGTCTATAGTAATTTAGTTTCTCATAAAGTAACTCGCATGATACACGAGATATATGATAAAATCATAGTTTATGGGTGAAAATTTGAGGGGTCACACAATACGAGAGATCAGCTGTTACACGAGTATATACGGTACTTAGCCACAGATATGTCAATAGTATACTAACGCATAGTAAAAAAATATTTTGATTTCTTGCAATTATCAGGGTATAATTGATTTTGGAGTAAATAATGTATAAAGGTGTCGGAGTCGTAGGTACCAAAAAGAGAGGAGTCGGAGTAGGAGTCGAAAGGTTTTGGTACAGGCTCCTCTGCCCTGGGTTCCAGCATATCTAGGTATGTCTGGAAATAAGAACGCCGATTTACTGGCAAAGAATGCTGCAGTTGAGTTGCTATCGAGAAGGTATCCCAATTCTCAGTAATGATTTTATACCTAACAGTAAAAATTTTATATAAAATAATTGGATGAAAATATGATGAGAGAAATAAATGTTATATTCCTTTGAAGTCTAACATGATGGCTCAAAAGTGGAAGACTTATTTGTTGTCTCCGCATTCGTCACACTCAGTTGACACGTGAGTTTCTCGTGGTTGGCCAATACCAACCATATTGCAAGATAGTGAGGTATTTGTTAACCGAATGCCCCACGTATAGTACCGAAAGAAATAGATATCTGTTTGAGACTCGAAGTGAAGATGGCAAGTTCATCTTTACCAAGATTCTTGTGCAGGATATGTTTCACTATGCCAGTTGTGTTTTTTATTTATTTCCAACGCAGGTCTTCTGAAAGCTATTTAAGTTTCTCAAGGATATCCTCGTTTTTATGGTTTTAAATTGAATACTCTTATATTCTTTATAACAGATGTTATTGGTGTCAATGACCTTCAATGTTAGGATGCCAGTGAATTTTAAAACAAAAAATCAACCATAGTAAAGAGCTCAGGTTTGTATAGTTCAGAAAAGATACAAATTACTTCCAGATTTGTTATTTGTTTTGTAATCATATCATATATATTGGATTCCCTGTTCTAGCCTTTCACAGTAAAGTCATTTAAGACCATACACCACTTGAAAGTATATAAAAATTTTCATATCCTAATGTTTTTCAGATGCGAGTGTAACACCATTACATAAGGAGAATTATTTATATGCAAAAATGCCCTGACAAGAGCTGAAGTGTGGTGAAATTTGCCTCTAAATCAACCTGTGACTAAATTGTAAGTGAAGCTACTCACACATTTATTAACTGATTCCTAGAATACTTACAAGATTATTTGGTAGAATATGGTATGAAGAAGTAAAACCTGATGAATGGGAGCTAGGAGTGTTGGTGAAAATGGCAAATTAGGTGATCAGACTGGTTGCAATGATTACAGATTCATCACACTTACGTCAGTTGTCATGAAAATATGTAGTATCTTCATCTTAAAAAGTCTAGAGTGAAAGATTGATGAGCAAGCGGGATTTCAAAAAAGTAGTAGTAGTACTGACCAAATTTTTACAGGAATGTGTAGAACACAGAAATCCACTTTTGATGGCATTTGTTGACTGGAAAAATCTTTGACAGTGTGCACTTAACAATTTTGCAAAAGTCTTGCATTGTTATGGAGTTCCTCTTAAAAGTATAAATTTGATTAAGTCTGTTCATGAGCATAGCAAGTGCAAAGCTCATGTTAATGGAGTCCTATAAAATGAATTTCCAGTGAACAGTGGAGAACTCCAAGGGAATGTGTTGTCATCTATGTTGTGTATCCTCGTAGATTTTGTAATGCAAAAAACAGTTAGGAATGGCGAAAAAGGACTGGACTGGATTGGTCACAGGAAGTCAGTGGACTTAGAGTATGCTGATGATGCTGTCTTTATTAGCAAAACGCCACAGGATTTGCAAAGCTTGCTTACCATAATGCATGAAATATCACATGAGGTTGGGCTAAAAATAAATAAAAGAAAGACAGATAAGATGAGAAAGCAATATGCACTGGAAGATGAAATATCATTGGAAGGAGAAAGGATAAATGAGGTGGAATCATTCAGTTATTTAGGAACTGATTACTAATTCAGCGTCTTTGGAATTGAAGTTTAATGAAAGATTGAAATAAGCAAATTAGACAATGGCAAGGTTAGGTAAAATTGGGAAATCAAATCACCTGAGTTTACATATAAAAATCAGGTTAACATAAGATTAGTGAGATTGGTTTTACTGTATGGACATGAGTCGTGGTATGACAATGAAACTATATCCAACAGATTTTGTAGATTTAAGAACAAAGCCTTCAGAAGAATATTGGGAGTTGAATGGCATGACAGAATTAGAAATGAAACAATAAGAGAGATTACTCAAGAACCATATGTGGATGAGATCATGTTGAGTGGTACATGAAGATGGTTTGGGCATGCTCTTTGCACTCCTCAAGAGAGATTAGTTCATTAAACTTTCAACTGGGCTCCTCCTCTTAATGAGAGAATGCCTTGATGAAGTTATTGAGCTTCAGCACGGCATATCATTCTTGTGCTGGAACTTGGTGATGGGCAAGATTGCTCTCGAACTTGGGGAAATTGCTGCCCCAGTTCGAATCTAAATTTCTCTATCTCATCTTTTTCTTCTTCCTAATATTACTTTGGTCTTCTAATTTTAAAAACTTTCGTGTTGTCCCAACTCTGTGAAAAAAAGTTTCCCTTATATATGTATATGTATATATATATATATATATATATATATATATATATATATATATATATATATATGCATATATATATATATATATATATATATATATATATATATATATATATATATATATATAAATATATGTAAGTATATATATATATATATATATATATATATATATATATGTAAGTATATATATATATATATATATATATATATATATATATATATATATATATATGTATACATTTTTCTTTCTTTTTTATTTTGGTTTGGATTTGTCTACATCCATTATAGCCACTGGCGTGGATGTTTCTACATCAGTTATTGCTGCCTGCTCCAATGAATGTGAGGAGGTATCATGGTGAAATCGAGGGGAGTGCAGAACAGTTTGAAAGTATTGATGATGCCATAGACTTACTGAATGGAACAATTCATACAACAGGAATCAATTCGATTACCAAAACACCAGGATTATTCAAACGACGACCAGTCCTGTGGTGGTCATCAGAATTGACTATCTTGTACAGAGCCACCAGAAAATCTCTTGACTAGATTGCGTAGACGGTGTACTGAGGAAAATTTGATAACATACAAAAAGTGTAGAGCACAGTTACCTCCTGCCATGAAAGAAGCTAGGTGCCAATCTTGGACATCTTTTGTTTCCTCAGTCAACAGTATAACCACCATCTTCTGTATGGATGAAAATAAAAAAAGATTGTATTCAAATTTATACCAAAGCCACTACCAATGTTGAAGATGAACGATCATTATGTGACTGAAGCAAATGATGTTAGCAATGCCCTGGCTGATCATTTCTCAAATATATTATGCAAGTGTGAAGCAGCTCCTGGTCACCAGTATAGGAGCATTGAAGGAAAGAAATTTTTAAATTTTACAACAGGAAGGTATGTTGTATAATTGTCCTTTTACTGAAAGAAAATTTATTTCTGCACTTACTACTTGTAACGATACAGGCCCTGGACCCGATGGAATTCCATATGCAATGATTAAACATATACCTTTTAATAAAAAAGTTATTTATTTTAAGCATTATTATTAGAATAGGGCATGATTATAGTTATCCAAGTGTTTGTTAACTTGCCATTATTTTAGTCTATAAAACCCAGTATGGACACGTTTTTAGCTACAAACTATCGACCAATTGCATTGACATCTTGCTTATGTAAAATCATGGTCAATGGAAGACTGATGTGGTACCTGGAAAAGAAGGGTATTTTATCACCTATTCAATGTGGATTTAGAAAAATGCACTCGACGACTGATGTGTTGATACGACTTGAGTCCTCTTATTTGTGAAGCCTTTGATTCCATACTGCACCATACAACAGTCTTTTTTTTACCTTGAAAAGGCATATGATACTACATGGAGATATGGTATACTTAAAACCATTCATAATTTGGGATTATGAGGAGAGCCACCATTGTTCATTCAAGCTTTTATTTCTCATAGATTTTTTTCAACTGAGATTGGGAGAAGCTCTATCTGAGAGGAAATGTCAGGAAGCAGGCGTTCCCCAGGGATATCCTCTGTCATTCCTCAAGATATTTTCTCAACACTAGTTTTTGATGATCTCTCCATATCATTTGTTGGAGCTAGACTGACGATGGCTGAGAGAAAACTACAACTCTCCATTGAAAAGAATTATTCATTGGACTGATATGAATGGGTTTAAGTTTTCCACAAGCAAAACTGTTGTCCATTTCTGTCGTATTCGGGGAATACACTCAGACCCGGATACATACATTAAAGGTCAACGGATCCCATGTGTAAGTGAAGCTAAATTTTAAGGCTTGATATTTGATTGTAGGCTTACATGTGTTTCTCACTTAAAAGTGTTATAAGCTCAATGTCTTGAGGCTTTTAATCTTTTAAAAGTATTCTCCCATACATCATTTGGGGGTAGACCTCAATACTATTTTGAAATTATATAAGACCCTGATTTAAAAAAAGAATTAGTTATGGATGTGAAATATACTTCTCAGCCACCCCAAGATGATTAAAGATAACAAATTCAATACATCATGCTGCTATTAGACGGGCCAAAGGAGCGTTTAGAACTTCGCCTATCCCAAGTCTCCTAATTGATGCTGGAGAATTACCTTAGAGCTTTACCGAAAGCTTTCTATTGTTCGGTACTGGTTTAGGTTACAAAGACTTAATAATTCTTTAGCCTATCAATCAGACTGCAAGCTTTGTAAAGCACACATCAAATTTTGAGTTGCACACAAAATCTCCGCAATCTTATTGTTTTCAGGTTAAACAGTTAATATTGAGTCTTGATATGATTAGAAGTAAGGAGTTTTCATTTAAGGTATCATCAATGCCTCCATGGAAATTGCCAGAGGTATCTTTTTGTAAATACTTTATAGGAATTGAAAAGAATATGACTGACTTAGAAGCCAGGTCGCTATTTATGGAGCATGTTGCAGAACATAAGGGATTGAGTTTTACATATACTGATGGCTCCAAATCTGATGCTGGCGTTGGATTTGGAGTACATAGTAATGGTTTTTATTTTAGAGGTGTCCATCCTCTAACAACTTCCTTATTTACTGCCGAACTTTATAGCATATTAACCGCTGCTGAGAAAATAGCATTGGAGAAGGAGGGTAATTTTAACATTTGTAGTGATGCAAGGAGTGTCCTTCAAGCTTTAGAAGTTCTTAATTCTATTAACCCTCTTGTTTTAAAGATTTTAGAATGGCTTTTTGTTATTGGACTTAGAGGTATAATGGTTCGATTTTGCTAGGTTCCAGGACATGTAGGTGTGTCTGGGAATGAGAAGGCCGATTTACTAGTGAAGAATGCTGCATACGAGTTGCTACCGAGAAGGTATCCCATTCCCTATAAGGATTTCTTACCTACTATCAAGAAAATTTTTTATTATGATTAGCAACAGCATTGGGATAGTCTAGATGGCAATAAAATGAAAGAAATAACAAATGTCATATCTCTTAGAAGTATAACTTGATGCCCCGAAAGTAGATGTTTTTTTTTGTCATCTCCGCATTGGTCACAATTGTTTGACACACGAGTTTCTGCTGAAGTTCCAACACCAACCATATTGTGACAACTGTTTGGTACCCTTGACAGTAAGACATTTGTTGATCGAATGCCCCACTTATGGTACTGGAAGAAGTACACATCTGTTTGAGGCTCAAGATGAGGATGGCAGGTTCATCCTTGCCAAGATTCTTGGACACGATGTGTCGTACAATAATAGTGGTATTTTCAAATTTATTACAGAAGCACGTCTTCTGAAAACTATCTAACTGTTATAAGGAATGTTTTTGCTTTTAGTGTTTTAAACTGAATTAATATTTTTATTTCTTTATAAAAATTAATATAGGCGTCAATGACCTTGGATGTCAGGATGCCAGATAACTCATAAACAACCAGTCAATCAATCAACTGGCTCCACATAACATTAGAAGAGTTGGAAGACCCAGATCTACATAGTTGAGGACTCTGAAGCATGATGTAGGAGAAGATGGATGGAGAAATATTGATTTAAAAGCTCAAGAATCTAACTGAGACCCTTTCCGTCAATAGGCTTAGGAGATGAATATCGTGCTAGGTGGTATAACTGTGCTAGGCGGTATGCATCCTGTTAGGTGATATAACTATCATGCTCGGCGGTATATCCACTGTGCTAGGTAGTATACCTTAGCAATCCAAGGTTTCTAATGGCTACATTAGCGGATGAGCAACTTGATGGAGTAACAAGAACTTTGGGTGTGGAGGAAATGTCCCCTAAATCTCGATGAAGTCACAGGCAGCAGGGTGACGAATTGGGTTTAAGGCGATAGACAAACTGTGTCTTCGGCTTCTACTCTTGATGCCTTTGGCAGGGATCACTTGCCTTAGTTAGATAGGTATTGGACATTACAAGGAATTGACTATCCTATGATGAATCTACCCAGAGAATCCTCTATGGATTTAGTCAATCAATGGAAAGAGAAGATGACAGAATGGCCCCCAGTCTTGGGTTTAGCGGTGTGCTAAGAATCTCCCGGTTTATAAATTCTAAAGGAACATGGAAAATTGGTAATTGAAAAGGTAGAACCGTGAAGGAGATTTGAAAGTTACAGCAAGTGGAGAATGAATTCATAAAATATAACTTATATATCTTAGCCTTAAGTGAAACACATAAGGGGATTGAAAATTACTGTGATTTAAATATGTCAAATGTGGCTGAAGGGAGTAAAATCACTAGGTATAGAATAAATTCTATATGATTCTTAAGATTAAATGACTTATTTACTTTTTTTAGGCAAATAAGAAAAAAAACCAAGTAACCAGAAACAGACTTGCTTATTACAATCATTCAAGTTGAAAAGCCTTTTTAAAATAAACTTTTGAAATGTAAGTGTAAAATTTGCAAATAACATTCTCATCTATTCTGTAAGTAGGATAGACGGCCTCTTATGAAAATTGCTGTTTTCACTATCACTGTTAAAAGTAATTATTCAGCGGCATCAGGGATTTGATATTCTCTGTTTATTTCTATTTTTTAAAGGATTTATATTAGAATTTTTCCTGATTATTTTCCAATATTTTTCAGACACCATTTTTTATTATCTGAGTTTACAATTATTCTGCCTGCGTTAAATATTACAGTTTAATTATGCTGCTCTTTTTATTACTATTAGTATCATCTTTGGCATCAATATTTTATGTTAGACAGTTCTAATTGTTTTCTTCCAGGTGATACTTTTCAATGTAAAGACAGGGATTTGGCTAGAGCTAAGAATTAAAGATGTTCTTTGTTGAATCGAATTTTGTTATCGACAACATTGTATGACTGTTTTTTCTCACTTAGTGTCTTATTTCATTTTCAGATCACAGTATTCTAGTTGGAGGGAAAGTGCTTCAGGTCCCTTCCGTGTTGGTTATAATAAATATATGAGGCATATTGTATAAAATGAAATGCATTAAGAAAGACTTTGAATTAACATTTGTTAGTTTTGAAAATAATGCGTTTTAATATTTGCCAACATAACAAGAGAAATTCAATTATTATAGACCTAAAATTCTATCTATGAGAATTAAATCTTAATTATCCTTAACTTTCCTCAAAGAATTGTACATATACACAGAAATCAAGCTTAGACTAGAATTTCTAAAATCTGTAAAGTTGTTGCTGAACATTTGTGCAAATCATTGGTTAAGGTGGTGGAGGAAGAGTGAGTTAAGCTGTGTTGAATTGGAAGTTAAAGATGGTTCGAAAAGAGCTCACATTTGTGAGAAACCAGTAGACCATAAAAATAGTTATAGTAATAACAATAAACTAGTGGAACTCTTGCCCAAAGAAACTACTTGGTGATAGGGCTCGTTGCTTCTACTGTTAGAGGCAGAAAGGTGTCCCAGCACTCCTATCCAACAAGGAACCAAAAATGTTGAAAAATAAGAAGCAATTCACTTGTGAGGAGTGCCAAAGTACGTTTACCAGATTAGATTCTTTGAAAATTCACTTGAGAACTCACACAGGTGAGAAGCCTTTTTCTTGCCCTGAATGTCCAAGTAGATTTTCCCAATCATCTAGTCTTAAAATTCACATGAGAACTCACACAGGTGAGAAGCCTTTTTCTTGCCCTGAATGTCCAAGTAGATTTTCCCAATCATCTGGTCTTGAAATTCACATGAGAACTCACACAGGTGAGAAGCCTTTTTTTTGCCCTAAATGTCCAAGTAGATTTTCTAATTCATCTCATCTTAAAATTCACATGAGAACTCACACGGGTGAGAAGCCTTTTTCTTGCCCTGAATGTCCAAGTAGATTTTCCCAATCATCTAGTCTTAAAATTCACATGAGAACTCACACAGGTGAAAAGCCTGTTTTTTGCCCTGAATGTCCAAGTAGATTTTCTAATTCATCTAATCTTATAATTCACATGAGAACTCACACGGGTGAGAAGCCTTTTTCTTGCCCTGAATGTCCGAGTAGATTTTCCCGATCACATAATCTTAAAATTCACATGAGAACTCACACGGGTGAGAAGCCTTTTTCTTGCCCTGAATGTCCAAGTAGTTTTTCCCAGTCATCTGATCTTAAAATTCACATGAGAACTCACACGGGTGAGAAGCCTTTTTCTTGCCCTGAATGTCCACGTAGTTTTTCCCAGTCATCTAATCTTAAAACTCACACAAGAACTCACTATGGTAAGAAGCCTTTTTCTTGCACTATATGTCCCAGTATTTTTTCCCGATCACATAATCTTAAAATTCACATGAGAACTCACACGGGTGAGAAGCCTTTTTCTTGCCCTGAATGTCCAAGTAGTTTTTCCCAGTCATCTGATCTTAAAATTCACATGAGAACTCACACGGGTGAGAAGCCTTTTTCTTGCCCTGAATGTCCACGTAGTTTTTCCCAGTCATCTAATCTTAAAACTCACACAAGAACTCACTATGGTAAGAAGCCTTTTTCTTGCACTATATGTCCCAGTAGTTTTTCCCGATCACATCATCTTAAAATTCACATGAGAACTCACACGGGTGAGAAGTCTTTTTCTTGCCCTGAATGTCCAAGTCGTTTTTCCCAGTCATCTGATCTTAAAATTCACACAAGAACTCACATGGGTGAGAAGCCTTTTTCTTGCCCTGAATGTCCAAGTCGTTTTTCCCAGTCATCTGATCTTAAAATTCACACAAGAACTCACACGGGTGAGAAGCCTTTTTCTTGCCCTGAATGTCCAAGTCGTTTTTCCCAGTCATCTGATCTAAAAATTCACACAAGAACTCACACGGGTGAGAAGCGTTTTACTTACCCTGAATGTCCAAATAGTTTTTCCCAATCAGGTAGTCTTAAATATCTCAAAACTCACGAAGGTGAGAAACCATTCCTTTGCCCTAAATGTCCCAGTTGTTTTTCCTTGACTGGATCCCACAAGAAGCAAATGTTGTCACCTGAGAGTAGAAAGCTGGTCATTTGTTCAGGATGTGAAAGTAGTTTATCCAAGATAATCTACTACAAACCACCCATGAAAAGAAGGAATGCCATTCGTTTCCCACGGCTGACTAATCTCAAAGTGATGGAACAAATACGTAATAAACATAAGTGAGCCTCTAATACAGAAAGTTAACCAAGCTCATAGGTATTGGAAGTTCTTCTAATTTTGGCAGTCCCATGTTTGAATCCTTGCCTGATTTTGTAGCATTTATCATTAGATTTTATAAGACTTACCTCAACCGTTGCTATATTCTTTTCGTGGTCAGATTTTACTTTTGGGAATAATGATTGGATTTTATGAATTGTAACCCATCCAAGTACTGACCAGAAGTAATGCTCTATGTTTTAAGTGATAGGTTTTTGTCATTGGTAACTGATTTAAGTATCGACCAGATGTAATTGTCTATGTTTTTAAGGATCAAGTTTTATAAGTGTAACCCATTCAAGTTCTGGCCACAATCCGTTTTTAATTTTTTTTATTAGTTAAGTTTTATCATAATTAGCCCATCTAAGTTTTGACCACCAATTGATATGGAGGAATTTAAATGGTAGGCCATTATTTTGTAATTTCAAGTTTCCTTTGAATTTAGAGCCTGCTGATATTAAATCTAGGCAATTATTTTGTAATCCTAAGCTTGCTCTGAATTAATATCATGATTGTTATAATTGTACACCATTATTTTGTAAGTGTATGCCAAAAGCAAATTAATATACGTGTTACTTTAAAGCTAGACCAATAGTTTGTAAATTGAAGCTTGCCTTAAATTGAAATCCTGTCAATGTAAAAGTAAACCATTATTTTGTATTTCTAAGTTTGCTTTTGAATAATATCCGGGCAGATATGTGAAAACAAATAGGGCCTTTGGTGATACATGCATGAAATCTGGCACACTGCTAGGGCAGTATCTTACAAAGAATTTTGAATATAGGCACATTCCAGATATTTTCCAGGGGCAAAATGGCAGCAATTTTATGAAATGGCCGATTTTGTGCTGTACGTGCCTTAGGATACATTTGAATACAACCATATTTACTTATTGAAGAAGCATACTAGCAGTTTTATTCAGCTAAATGTTTATTGTAGCAAATAAGAGACAGCAAATAGAGGTGACCAAATGTAAAGAAACCATTTGTTTGGTTATTTTTGGTGCATTTTTTTTTTGTGTTTTTCTATGGTTTTCTTCAAAAAACTCTTCAAAAAACTGTTATCAAGTACCATGAAATGACTTACTATTTAACACTCTTGAACTCAGAGGAAGTGCTTCTGTTTGAACCTAACATCAACTTACATCATACAAAATTGTGAAAATATACAAATATACAGAAAAAGTCAACATTATAGAGTGAAGTCTCTAGATCCAGGTAACAAAATCTACTATATGCATTGATGCATTTGTACATGTTAATATACATGTAATTAGCATTTGTGATCTTTCTTGTCCCATTACATGGTCCTACTCTCTCGTACACTTCCCACTACAGTGACATAGAGCTGTGCACTGGAGTGCAGCCTTGGCACACTTGCACTGTCCTCTGCATTCCTTTTTGCAGCCACACCTTAGTAGTTGAAGACATGCCTCAGTTGCCTCTGGGAGGGTTGTCCAGTATATGTCCCAGCAATTATCGGTGTGAACCCACCCCCAGTCACTGGGCGATAGGAGCTCTGGTGTGGATACCATCATCTGGCCCCAAGAGTAGCCGGCTCGGTAAGCATCTCTCTTGGTGAACTGTTTCAGGGATTCTCGAGTTGGTGGGAGAGCATCTATTGATCTGCCAGTGTGGGTGAAGAGGTGCTTGCGACACTCATTGACATGTTCCTGACTACTGTTGCGATCATAGAGCAAAAGAACAAAACTCTCCAGGGCAACCATTTGGTCATCTATGGCTGAAGAAGTTGGGGAGGCAGCCAAAGCACAGAATGCTGCAGTGATATCAGTGCCTTCGTCACAGGCTTTCCAAGTTCCAATGCTTTTCTATTATGCAATTATGAAAAATAGTACAGTGAGTACGTCAATATCGATTTCGCAAATTTGTGCATTTAGTCACGACATTCCTAGCTACTGGTATGTAATTATTAATGGAGATATTCATGGGGTCTATGTTCCTTTTACCAAGTTTGATTTTTTTATCCTTTTATATATCCAGGAAAAATATTTTAAGTATGGTTTGAATGGATGTCCTGATTAATGTAAATTTAGACCATTATTTTGTAATTTTAAGCCTCACTAAATGAATATGTTGGTTATTTTGAAGTTGTATTATTATTTTGTAACTCTATGTTGCTTTGAATTAATATCCTGGTTAATGTAAATGTAGATCAATATTTTGACATTTTAGGCTTGCTCTGAAATAATAACCTACTTACTGTAAAGTTAGACCATTATTTTGTAATTTTAAGCTTGCTTTGAATTAATGTCCTTGTTTTTTCAAAAGTAGATTATTATCTTATAATCTTAATAATGCTTTGAAGTGAAATCCTGGTTAGTTTGAAAGTAGATTATTATTTTGTAATTTTAAGCTTGTTTTGAATTATTATCCTGGTTTATAAAGAGGCAGATCATTATTTTGGAATTTTAAGGATTCTCTCAAATAATATCCTGGTTATTTTAAAGGTAGAGCATTATATCATATTTTTAAGTTTGCTTCAAACTAATGCAATGGTTATTGTTGAAGTAGATTATTATTCAGAGTATAAAGCTTCCTTTGAAATAATATCCTGTAATTAAACTACAATAAAAATTAATGTGATTTTCCTTTTCTTTATCCATTTGATTAATTTCCTATGATTATAATCCGCCTTTGCACGTTCAAGTAATGATTTTTCACAAATTACTGCAGACCTCCATCTTTTATATGGAAATATTCCCTGGCCCAGCTGGAAAGGAACTTTGAAGTTCTGTAATGAGGTGGTTTGTCAATAAGTTATAAGTAGTCTTTCATCTGTCAGCTATCAGTTTCTTGATCCATAATTAGTCAAATTTTAGAAAAGAGGATAATACTGGATTAATAGAAAACAGATTATGGATTAGGTTTAAAATGTTACTTTCGTTACAGGTAATTGAAAAAGATTTGACAATATTTCTTAGGGTAATGTCATTAAACTGGATTACTGCCTCTGTGTATGACCAACTGATTCTAAGACTTAATCCTATATAATGTCATTTTGTTATGACAGTAATGCTTTTAGAAGTTTGGCCAACAGAACAAGTATTACTGGTCAGGGCTTATCTCCTTCCCTCATTCATCTTCTACTTAGGAACACTCCCAAAATAATATGGTGACACCAGCTTGAGCTTTAAATTTTGGCAGAAGAGATTGTGGAGGATTAATTTTTGTTTTTATTTTTATTAATTTTTTGTTTGCCAAAGAGAGAGAGAGAGAGAGTTGATTGTTTGTTTTGAGAAAGACTGTTGGAATAAATGAGATTGTTCTTTTATGTTTTAACTAGGTTAGGACAGTGGTGCATGTCTTTGGTAAATGATTATTTTGATTTGACTGCAGCAAGAGGCAGTTGTGTGAATGTTGGACTACTATTATTATTCTTTTACCAGCGTGGAAGTGTTTGTTTATTTCTAAAGTAAGTACATTTAATTTATCTTTACTAAGTGTGATTCTGAATGATAGACAGTTTCTTATTTATCTTTGATTATAGTGCGATCGTTTAGTTAGCTAGGAGTGTTCGTAAGTGGTTTTCTTTTTTATTTTGCAGGCCGTACTTCCACCTTTGAGAGTGGGTTTTTTTTTTTTGTGGAATTAACTGTTGATGACCTGGCTTGTTTATCAAGATTGCGTATGATGATAATGATCTTGACACCCGTGACCCAAGGAGTTAAGGCCGTTATGGCAAATTATGAGACTCCCCTGTTCATCTTATAGTGATGTTGTGTTGATAAAGAAAGTTGGCTAAGTGAACGATTATTCAAGTGTTTTTTTTATCTTGCGAAAGTGTTCGTGAACTCACAATATATATATATATATATATATATATCTATATATATATATGTATATATATATATATATATATATATATATATATATATATATATATATATATATATATATATATATATATATATATATATATATATATGTATGTATGTATATATATATATATATATATATATATATTTATATAGAAATATATATATATATATATATATATATATATTTATATAGAAATATATATATATATATATATATATATATATATATATATATATATATATATATATATATAGACATATATGTATATAGATATAGATATATATATATATATATATATATATATATATATATATATATATATATATATATATATATTATATATATATATAATATATATATATATATATATGAGTTATATGTACCTGCTCAAGAATACTAAGGCCTCAAACGTCAGAGAGGAAATTTGCACTCTCCACTATCGGTACAATGAGAGTATACTTCACAAATGGTCCACTCCATACCCTACCCAAAGGATAGTATCAAAACAGATATAGAAGCACAGGGGTAAGCTGAACCCACCTGTTAGGACTGAGACCAAGAAACTATGGAGTCATTCTCTGCTATTATGGAATTCCAGCCAAAACCTGAGGGTGCTACCCCAAGCATTGGATGTCCCTGGATTCCAAAGACCCAACACTTGATAGTTTCGCCAAAAAAAGGTCCAAACCATCTTCGGGTTGGCTGAGATCATCCAATAATCTCACATATATCTTTGATTGCAAAATACCTTCCAACTGAGACACCACCTCCCATTCATCAAAGCAGGCAGCAATAATAGGTGTAGAAACATCCACGCAGCCCCCCCCCCCCCCCAAAAAAAAATAAAAAATAAAAAGACAAATACATATATATGTACATATATACACATATCAATATGGGATATTTCACTCAGACTTGGGACACAACACGAAATAAAGTTTATAAAATTAGCAGAAGGTCGAGGTAATATTAAGAAGAAAAAGATGAGACAGAGAAATTTAGATTCGGAATGGGGGGGGGGGCAATTCCCCCAAGTTCGAGAGCCCTCTTGCCTATCACCAAGTTTCAGCACGGGAATGATATGCCATGCTGAAGCTCAATGACTTCATTAGGGCATTCTCTCATTATGAGGGAGAGGAAGCTAAAACTGGAATACACTGTCTATTACTGGTTTCCAGACTCTAGATAAACTAACTTTTGAAGGAGAATCTAGGGTTGAAAAGGGTTGGAGATGTGATCTCTCCACTCTAGAAATGTGTGTTGCCTGAATGTCAGGGGATGTTCATGACTTCTGACAATAAGGCTCCCGCCAAGGTGATGAATAAAAAGGGTTAAAAAGAGCGAAGAATATAGATTACTTCTGCATTTCCTCTAAACAATGGTGAAGCACTGTGATTTTATGTGTAAAAAGAAACTTATTTTGTAATAACGCCATG
>NC_090749.1:87633440-87643440 GCF_036898095.1 Palaemon carinicauda | reverse complement strand
TGGGTGGCCCATAGTGCGAGCGTAATATACGCCTTTTAGTCACCTGCCTCTGCCTGAACACTGCGCCCTTGGAGTCGTGAGGAGGCCCTTTAGTGGCGAAGAAGAGTAAGCCCACTTTATTGTTATTAACATTTTTTATATTTTCTTCATGTGGTGGTACAGCAACCCCTTATTTAGTTAGTGTCAGTGTCTACACTTAACTAAATAGAGACGTCCTTGGATGATTTTTCGTGCGTCAATTAATGGATTCTACTTGAGTTATATGAGTTTTATATTGTTAAATGAGTATGCCTTTAGTACAATGTACTTTGTTTGTAAAAATTTAGGTTAAGTTATAGGTTAAGGTTCCCCCCCCCCTTTTGAGTCTCCACCTATCGTATGTTAGGGAAAGAGTGTTTTTCTTTCTTCCACTGAATACTTTCTCTTATTCCTTAGCATGTTAGTTAGGTAGGCAATTGAAGGAGTGACTGCTTTGGCATTGTGTGTGCTTGTATTTTTCTCCCCATTATTCAGTTTTCAGAGGAGTTCTTTTATTATAATAAATTTTTGATGTAATAAATTATTGTTAATCTATAGTTTCTCGTTTTGTGTATCCTCTTTGAGATTATACTCTTTGAGTGTTGTTTTTGTCAAGGATCATACCCTTTTTGTGGTACTGATCTGAAATATCAGGTCCGTAAGAACTTTAACTTCAGACCATCTTGAAGTTCATAACAAAATTTGGCGACCGTGACAGGATCCTGACTGACATTCCAACCTCTGGGAGTTTCTCTTAGAGAGGTGTGATAGGGAGAATTTGATAGTTGGGGGAAAATTAACCTATTTGTTTTTTGTTACTTTTGCATTGGTTTAGGAAGATGTCTTTAGTAGGGGATAAATTTGAGGAAGCGGCAGCGCTATTTTTAGATAGGTCTGACTGGGAGAAGGAGATTTTTGATCTTAAAAGAGATGAGTTATGGTGTTTAGCAGAGCACTTGAACTTAGGATTACCAACAGAATTCAAGAAGGGTCATTTGTTGCGTGAAGTTCTTAAAGCTATTAAGAGTAGTAAAGGTAACACAAAGAAAGCAGTAACGTCTGGTGATCTGGATTTTGTAAATAGCGATAGTGACGAGGAGATAGGGGATTCAGGTAGCCAGGAGGTGAATAAATTAAGATTGAGTATCCTTTCTCAGGAGTTTGAGCTTAAGGAGATGGAATATAAAACTTGGCAATTGAGGGCGGAAGAGCGCGAAAAAGAGCGAAAATTTGAGTTGCGAATGCGTGAGCTTGACAATAATAATAATAGTGGTGATAGATACAATAGCTATAATAATCGTTTTAACCTAATGAGTGCTTTGAAGTTAATGCTAGTATTCGATGAGGAAGATGTTCCTGATTTCTTTATTTCGTTTGAACGAATAGCAAGGAAATTATCTTGGCCCAAGGTTATGTGGACCACTATGGTTCAGTGTAAATTGAAAGGGAAAGCTCAGAGAGTATATAATACTTTAAGCGAGGATTTGTCGGCAGATTATGATTCGGTCAAGACCATTATCCTTAAGGCATAGGATTTGGTTCCGGAGGCTTATCGACAGAAGTTCCGTAACCTTAATAAAGAACCCGGTATGACTTTTGTAGAGTTTGCAAGGAGAAAGGAACAATTCTTTGATGACTGGCTTAAGTCTAAGAAGACTGACTCTTTCGAGAAATTAAAAGAATTAATTTTAGTCGAAGAGTTCAAAAGAATGGTAGTTAGGGAACTAAAAATTCATTTAGATGAACTTAAATTGGATTCGCTTCAAGAGATCGCTATTGCATCTGATAAGTATTCTCTTGCTCATCGTCAGGACTGTGTAAAAGAGGTTAACGGTAAGAGGTTCCCTCCTCGAGCTAATGGTTAGAGGGGGAATAACCAGAATCAAGCAGATCATGGTACTTTTATTGACAGTTCGGTGGGTGACCGAAGAAAGAGGAAGAATGAAAATGACAATAAGAGTAATGGTAACGAAACACGTAATTTTGTAAATAGCAGTAGGAACAGTAGTAGTAGTAATGATAGTAGGTCCTCTAGGTCCAATGTAGTTTGTTTTTGGTGCCACCGCCGCGGACATTTTAAGGCGGACTGTTTTGTGTGTCGTAAATTTTTAGAAAAGAATAAAGAACCTGTGACATTGGTATCGGCGGAACAAGCGCAGAAGGAGGAGTCAAAATGACTAAGATTTAAGAAGTATATATCTGATGGTACTGTTTATGTTGATAACACTATGCAAATGGGTCGTAGAGTGAGGATTTTGAGAGACACTGGTGCCGCTCAGTCGTTGATATTGCGAAGGTCAGTTCCCGAGGGTGTTGTCTTTAAGAATAAGAACTTTGTCTTGTTGGGTGGATTTCCTATACGGTGGCCTCTTATCCACTAGAAGAGTTATATTTGAAGACTAAGAATTTTCAGGGTATGGTTAATTTGGCCATAGTAGATACTTTGCCTATTCCTGATATAGACATTATATTTGCCAATGATTTAGCCCCTGAAGCTGAATGTGACGTATTGCCTATTTTGACGTTGATAGATCTGGCAGGTGACCAGATACGCATAGATGATTCGTTGAATCCTGTGTCTGTGGTTACGCGTTCTCAATCTAAAGAGGTTGACCTTGCGGAGGTAGAACTCGATGCAGAGTTAATTAATAGACAAGTGACTGACATTGTGACTGATGTTAATAATGGTAATGAGGTAAAACATTGACAATTATGGTCATTTCTCTTTTCAGGGCCATGATAATGAATCTTTTCAGGGTATTAATTGGAATACAAAAGTTTTTAAGGAAACCCAAGGAAATTAATTTAATCATTTGGAACTTAGTAATGGTAGCGATCTTTCTAAACCTGTATTTATGAAACAAAAAGGTTTGCTCATCCGTGTGAGTAGGTCGGTTAATGTACCTGCTGACCAGGTAGAGGTAATTCGGCAGCTAGTTGTGCTGGAAAGGTATAGGAGTAAGTTATCATATTTCGGGGTTAGGAAGACCTTTCAGAAATTGGCACGGCATTTCTTTTGGCCCCAGATGCGTCGTGAGGGTAAGAAACATGTGTTATCTTGTAAGGTGTGTCAGATTGTGGGGAAACCGAATCAAAAGATCCTTAAAGCCCCTCTTATTCCCATTCCCTCAGTAGGTGAACCTTTCAAGGAGGTAGTTATAGATGTAGTGGGCCCTCTTCCGCGGACGCGCGGAGGTAATGAATATCTTTTAACCATGTTTGACAGGGTAACGCGTTTTCCTGAGGCTATCCCTCTGAGGAGTATTCGGGGTGAGAAGGTGGTGGAAGCATTAATTGGATTTTTCACTAAATTTGGGATTCCAAAGGTTTTACAATCAGATTGTGGCACTAATTTTACAAGTAAGTTTTTTTTAGAAAGAAAATGGTTGAACTTGGTGTTAATCATGTTACTTCTTCTCCTTACCATCTAGAGAGTCAGGGTCAGGTGGAAAGGTTCCACCAGACTTTGAAGTCTGTATTAAAGAAGTTTTGTTACGAAACGGGAAATGAGTGGGACAAGGAGGTTCCTTATGCCCTATTTGCTATACGGTCTGTACCTAATGAGTCTTTGGGTTTCTCTCCTTTCGAACTTGTATTTGCCCATAGTACACACGGTCCTCTTGACGTGGTAAGAAAACATTGGGAAGGAGAGACATCTGAAGTTAATGTTTTAGATTACGTTTCTAATTTACAGGGGAAACTGAGGAAAGCTTGGGATTTTGCTCAAAAGAATTTGCATAAAAGTCAGTCTGTGATAAAGTCTAATTATGACATAGGTACCAAGGTTCGTATCTTTAAGCCTGGAGATCGTGTGTTAGTGTTATTACCTATACCAGGTAACCCACTGAAAGCACAGTCTTCAGGTCCATGGAGAGTGCTAAAAAAGGTGAATGATGTAAATTATTTGATTGAAACTCCTGGTAGGAGACGAAATTCTCGTATTTGTCATGTAAATATGTTAAAACCTTTTATTAGTAGAGATGTAGATCAGGTAGCACCAGTAGTAGATGCAATTGCAGTAGTGTCTGTAGAAGTAGAGGAGAATCTAATGACTAACAAGAGAATGTCTGTTAATCCTGATGCTTTGTCAAGTAATTCTGATATTTTAAATCACATTGATGTTAAATTTCAACATTTGAATTCTGAGAGATCAGAACTTTTAATCAATATAATCCACAGGTATAAAAATTTGTTTCAGGACGCGCTAGGTAGAACAAATGTTTTGTATCACGATGTAGATGTTGGGGACGCTAAGCCCATTAAACAGTGTCCATATAGGCTTAACCCTGTTAATTGCACAAAAAATAGGCTTATTGAGAAAGTCTTTCAAGATTTTCGGTGATCAATCTATTCTGAAGAAGTGTTTTAATTCTTTCATTCTACCTTGTTTTGAGTATTGTTCTCCTGTCTGGTCTTCAGCTGCTGATTTTCATCTTAATTTGTTGGACAGAAACTTAGGGTCTATTAAATTTCTTATTCCTGATCTAGATATTAATCTCTGGCACCGTCGTTCAATTAGTTCATTATGCATGTTGCATAAGATTTTTCATAACTCTGACCATCCTTTACATTCAGATCTCCCTGGACAATTCTATCCTGTTCGTAATACTAGGCAGGCAGTTAATTCTAATAGCCAGGCCTTCTCCATCATGAGGCTCAATACTACGCAGTACTCTAGAAGTTTTATTCCAGCTGTTACCAAGTTGTGGAATGATCTTCCTAATTGGGTGGTTGAATCAGTAGAACTTCAAAAGTTCAAAGTTGGAGCAAATGCTTTTTTGTTGACCAGGCGGACATGAGTCTTTTTATAGTTTATTTATGACATATTTGTTTTTGATGTTGTTAATAGTTTATATATGACATGTCTGTTTTGGCGTTGTTACTTATTTTAGAATGATTTATTGTTAATTTGTTCTCTTCATTTATTTATTTCCTTATTTCCTTTCCTCACTGGGCTATTTTTCCCTGTTGGAGCCCCTGGGCTTATAGCATCTTGCTTTTCCAACTAGGGTTGTAGCTTGGATAGTAATAATAATAATAATAATAATAATAAGAGGAAGATTGTTCAGGACGAGGTTCGCTATATGTTAGACCATGATTTAATTAAACCAAGTTGTAGTCTATGGAGTTCCCCTGTTGTGTTGGTTAAGAAGGAGGGGGCCAACACCGACTTTGCTTTGATTACAGGAAGGTTAATGAGATAACCAAGACAGATTCGTTTCCTTTGCCGAGGGTGGAAGATTGTATAGACCGAATCGGGTCTGCCAAGTTTATTACAAAGCTGGATTTGCTGAAAGAGTATTGGCAGGTTGGTCTTTCCCCTCGTGCGAAAGAAATATCTGCTTTCGTTACAGGTGATGGTTTGTATGAATGCCAAGTCATGCCCTTCGGAATGAAGAGTGCGGCTGCCACCTTCCAAAGATTGATGAATCGGATCACTCAGGATTTGGAAGGGTGCGTTGTATACATTGATGATTTGGTAATATATAGTACTGATTGGGAGTGTCATTTGGTAAGACTTGAAGCTTTGTTTAAGGCTTTGAGGAAAGCCGGTTTGGTAATTAACTTGAAGAAGAGTGATTTTGCTCAGGCCACAGTTTTATACCTGGGACATGAGGTAGGCCTAGGCAAAGTTGCTCCTAAGAAAGCTAATGTAGAGGCTGTAGCTAGCTTTCCGGTTCCTCAAAATAGGAGAGGGGTTAAGAGGTTCCTAGGAATGGTCGGATACTACAGGAGGTTTATAAAGAACTTCTCTGATATTCCAACTTCTTTAACAAATTTATTAAAGAAGGGAGTAAGGTTTGTATGGTCCAAGGAGTGCCAAGAAGCTTTTGAAAAGTTAAAGGTAGTCTTGACTAGTTATCCTTTGCTACAATCTACAAATTTTAATCTGCCCTTTAGATTAGCGACAGATGCAAGTGACATGGGACTTGGAGCAGTTCTCCTCCAGGAGGAGGATGCAGGGAGGGTATACCCCGTTGCTTACTTTTCGAGGAGGTTATCACCGGCAGAGACGAGATATTCAACTATTGAAAAAGAAGCCTTATGTTTAATAAAAGCTATAACTCATTTTTCAGTTTATTTGAGTTCATCACTTCATCCTATTTTGGTCTACACAGACCATAATCCTCTAGTATTTATCCAATGGTTTAAGGACAAAAATATGAGGTTGCTTAGGTGGAGTCTCTTTTTGCAGGAATATGACCTTCAAATTAGGCATATAGCAGGGAAGGATAATGTTACACCAGATGTTTTATCTAGGTCTTTTTAGGAGTAGGGAGTAGCTGTAGTTTGGTCTATACGTTATTTATTAATGACTTTTCCTTTCCAGGCTTTGGTTTAATTTCTCTTGTTTGCTCTGTATTAGTTATTTGATTTAATTCTAGTATTTAAAGTAACTAAATTGAGTATTTGAAGTAAGTAATTTAAGTTTTGCAATTTCTTTTAATTTTGACCTTTGGAGAAAAAAAATATCTTTTTTTTCTTTTTGGTGGGGAGGTATTATAATTTAACGTAATTTATTCAGTTTTGATGACCTTTTCAACGTAAGTTTTTCTAGTTTAATCCAGTTTCCTTTGAGTTTCTCCCTGAACGCTGGATATGGGTCTTTTGCCTCTCATTAATGGTTGTTATTAGTTTATATTGGTACTCCGCCAATGAAGCTAGTTTCTTTTTTTTTAATGTTTGTGATGGTGGTTTGGCTTCATCGTCTGTGCCACGTCATATTTTGACCCTTTCCCGGAGTTTCCGAGGGGGCCTTGTGATATTTGTTCGGCAGTTCTGTACTCGGCTCCATTATAGAAGGACCAGTGTTCTATATTTCAGTTTATTAGTGGTATAGAGTCCCTTAAGATAAAAACTAATCCTCTTATTCCACTAACAACTTCTGTGTAGGTGCATGTGCTGAGAAGTAGCCGAATTGGTGGGCGTGGCTGATACAGCTAGTTGTCAAACTAATATAAAAAAAATGCAATGGTTATTTCTTAAAGCAAAATAACTGTAGCTTTTATATTTTTCTCAAGGATTGTATTCATTTGAATCCAACCGAATGATGTGTGTGTATTCATTCAGTATGTATATGCCAAGTTATAAAGAACTAATTTTGTGTATTAATGAAATAATGATTTTGTAAGAATGTTGAGTTGTTCATTGAATTATATTTTTGGTCAACGAACAAATAACTTTCCAACACACGTGACCTGAAACACTCGTTTCCTGATTACACTTTTGCAATGCAAAGACTTTTACAAATTACAGTTTTCACTATAATTTACACCATCATATTCACACCTTTTAAAATGCGAAAAAAAATCTTCAATCAAATTTCTTACCAGATTAAATCAAAGTATGTGATTAAAACAGATTTCTGCCATTTTTTAATAAAATGTTGAGCAGATATTAAAGTGATAAGACCCTCTATTTCAATCACGGGAACAAAAATCCATAGAATGTAGATATCGATATTTGATATAGATGATAAAATCACCTAAAGCTATACGCATTAGTATTATCTCAATTCATTCTTATAGTAACAAATACGCCTATAGGTGATAACAGCGGTCCCCTTGGAAACTCAAAACCACACAGCTATAATTATACACCATCCTATTGTTAATTGAAAAGTTAAAGTCACATCTAGAAACAATCTCATTTAATAACCTTTCAATAATCAAGGGAATTACCACCACACGATAAAAAGGATATTTTTGGGGAATTTCTCATGAAACTTCTTCACCAATTCCATGATTTACTATCATTCATGGAAACCTACAACACCTATGAGATTTTCGAATTTCCAGTATTTTGAGAAATACAAAATCCGCGTCAAGGATATGATAGAAACAGTAAAACCATGAGAAGTTTGTTCATTCTTACCCATTAAAGCCTTCATTGTTCACAGAAGAATCACAAGTTCAAAGACATGACTTAAAATTCCTTCTTCCTCTCTCTGTGTCTGGGACAGAAATGAATCATATTCTACAGTCTACACTATCAGGGACATCCCTAGATGGTCCCTAAAAGTTCCCCAGATCAGAAGAAATCTCTCTTGGTATTTTTAAACACAATTAAATCTGTAGCCTATTAAATACTGTACTATGTACTCCTGTATCTTCTATGATTATAATATATTCTGTATTTACTTTTAATTATGGGATTTGTGAAACCACAAACAGTAAAATTTTGTTTGTGAATGATGAACTCATTTCCTGATTCCAGCTTCTGCTCTGAAAGATATATTAATCAAATTATAATTATATTGAATGTCATACCAAAGGAAAAATTAATAAAACCCATTTAAGTCATTCACAGTAATTATAAATCTAATTGAAGACTGAATAATTTTCCATAAGTGTTTTACAATTACCAGACGGATAAGAATTCCCAGACTCGATTTCCCTGAAAACCTCTATAAATTCCCAGGTTTGGGGACAAATTCCCAAAAAGTTGGCCCCCTGGTTAAAGAATTGTTTCAAGCAATCAGATACCTCCATCATGGTTTGCGTTTGATAGCCTTTTCATCATTTAAAATTCCATTGTTTAGTTCAGGATAAATTTAAGAAATTTTAAGATAGATTAACTAAACTGTAAAAGGAGTTCAACAAATATATAATAAGGAAATATACAAGCAAGCTGCCCCTGGATCAGCCGACTTAAAAAAGAAAACGGTACAATTTTGGATTTAGAGAAAACGTTTCTAAGGTTAACTATAATATATTTAACCACCACGGATTTTTTTTCCTTAGGGTTATAACGTCATCTTAGCACATTTGTGAGTTAATGCCTATAGAAATATTATCTTACATAACTTATATAACTGTACGATATGAAATGAGTAAGGTTTACTTAAGAATAGTAAAATTATTACCATAATCTTAAAATCTAGGATTTATAGTTTGGCTATGGTTGGCTTTAAAATATCATTATTTCGGCATAGGCCTACTACGCTATCATACTTTCTATTCCATCGAGTTAGAAGTATTATGTTAGCTTAGATATGTTTACAAATCTTTCTTTTTCTTTTAAATAAAGCAAGATGTTATGTAAATACACTTCTAATAGTTTTAACGAGTTAAAGAAGCAGTTAAACAATATAACTGTGAATTTTCTCATTGCCCATAGTTACTATTAGAGTATTATCATTATTTTCTAAGCTATAGCCCTAGTTGGAAAAGGAATATACTATAAGCCCAAGGGCTCCAACAGGGAAATAGCCCAGCGAGGAAAAGATATAAGGAAACAAATAGAATATTGTGCCCGTGTACCCTCAAGCAGGAGAACTCGAACCTAAGACAGTGGGAAAGACCATGATACAGAGGTTATGTCACTACCCAAGACTAGAGAACAATGATTTGGTTTAGGAACGCTCTTCTCCAAGAAGAGCTGCTTAACACAGATGATGCCAGTATAACAAAGGCCACTCAAATATAGATTGGCGTACTACTATAATTGTGAATGTAGCATTTGATAATGATAAATGCTGACAAACACGAGATGAACCTCAAACTGCATTAGAATAGTTAATTCTAATTTTGGACACTTAAGAATTATGCTTCATCAGCAGATAATGGCAGAAGAGATTACAAAGTTCTCTTCCCTTTTTTTTTTTTTTTTTTTTTTTGTAGTTTTTATAATTTATATATGAAAGATCTATTTTAATGTTGTTACTGTTATTTAAATACTTTATATTATTTGGTAATTACTTCTCTTGTAGTTTATTTATTTTCTTGTTCTGTTCTCTTTCCTCACAGCTATTTTTCCCTGTTGGAACCCTTCGGCTTATAGAATCCTGCTTTTCCAACTTGGGTTGTAGAATAGCTAATAATGATGATAATAATTATATTAATAGGTGGACTTGACACTAAGAAGCAGTAATAATAATGAAGACAAGGTTGAATATGATAAACTTAATAATCAAGGAAAAAAGGAACATTCAAATGCATAGGGTACAGACATGCATCAGGTACCATGTAAATCACATTGC
>NC_090749.1:87595940-87628440 GCF_036898095.1 Palaemon carinicauda | reverse complement strand
TTATCAATTTTTCTTTAGTATTTACAAAGCGGGAGATTCTTAGCACCCCTCTACGCCCAAGACTTGGAGTCATTCTCTCTTTTTCGCTTTCCCTAGACTGACTAAATCCAGAGAGGATTCATTAACTATATACATCAAAGGATAGCCAGTTCCTTGTGATGCGCAGTGCCTGTCTAACTAAGACAAGTGACTCCTGCCCGTCCATACTTATTCTGGTAAGATCAACCGCCAGGTATCAGGTGTGAAAGCCAAAAAGGCATCTTATCTATTGCCTTAAACCCAATCAGTCACCCTGCTGCTAGTGACTTCATCGAGATTTAAGGGGGCATTTCCTCCACACACAAAGTTCCTCTTACTTCACCAAGATGCTCATCCGCTTATATAACCATTGGCAAACATGGATCGCTAAGATATTCTACCTAGCACAGTATATATATATATATATATATATATATATATATATATATATATATATATATATATATATATATATATATATATATATATATATATATCAAACGCAGCCGTTTCTACTCCACTGCAGTTCAAATGCCTCAGGCATGACCTTATTCATGTTTGTGGTTTTGACAGTTTTCGTCCCCACATAGGCCAACAGCAGATTAGTGATGGTGGAAGACCTTTGTCAGATCGCTCATAGGAAGCCAACCTAGTATTAGTTACCCAGAAAGATGAACTATAAATAGTCTTCTGGGGGGAAGATTTTGATCTAAAATCTTGTAGCATGCAACAAGATATTTCAATTTTTATCATTCATAAAACATGAAGATAGAAATTGCAGATAAAATCATTCAGATAGAATTATAGATGATTGATTTTATTCCTATGAAAAGGAGAAATTATAAAGGTGTTTTCATAAGTAAATTAGGTAAAAGAAGAATTTTACCAGACATGTTTTTTTAAAAATACCTTTAAGATTTAATATTTTTACAAATAACCAAATGAATTTAAGACATTTTTACATCTTTTGTTCAATAATTCATCATATTTTTCAGTCAATTTTGATTAAAATATATTTCATACACAAAAAGTTTAAAGTACAAATGATAGTTGTAAATTAGGTAATCAGTCTACAATGAGTTTCTAGATACTCTATTGAAATAGGTTTATTTTCTATTTAATCTTAATATCATATTGATCCATTAAGATTGGATGCAACCTAAGGTATATTTTTATAAAATATATATTTTTGCCAAAAATTTGCAAATTTTTGCAAGATATCAAAGGCAAAATCTCCATTCTTTACAGAGAAAGTTGACAAATAGTCTTTATTTTATTGTTATTATTCATAGTTATTTTAACTCTTAATAGCCTTCGTCTAAGTCATTATTTTCACTTGAAAATTTGGGGCTAAATTCAAACTCGAAGAAAAGATCTTAATTTTTCAAAATATATAGATTTTCTTGAGCAAAATAAAACTTTTATCACATCTAAGGTAATTTTATTGAGAATTTCACTGTTTTATCTAAAAAAAAGATTCATATTTTACCACGTGTTCTTGCTAAAAATCAGCTGAGTTAGTTTTTACCGACTAAAATTTTCATTGTACCTACTTTAATATATCGTGTTTTAAAGGTGAACTATGAATTATTTTTATAAAGTCTATACTAGTACTGATTTTAAAGACTCATTAACTACATATTCTATAAAATCAACATCCATTGAGCCTAAATTAAAAGCTTATACAAAAGGTATATTACCAGCAAGATAACATGTGCAATTTTAGCTGTTTTTACTGGCTATATATATATATATATATATATATATATATATATATATATATATATATATATATATATATATATATATATATATATATATATATATATATATATATATATATATATATATATATATATATATATATATATATATATATATATATATATATATATATATATATATATATATATATATATATGCTAAGCTACAACCCTAGTTGGAAAAGCAGGATGCTATAAGCCCAGGGGCCCCAACCGGGAAAATAGCCCAGTGAGGAAAGGAAATAAGGAAATAAGGAAAAATAGAACATTTTAGGAATAGTAACAATATTAAAATAAATATTTCCTATTCAAACTATAAAAACTTTAACTGAACAAGAAGAAGAGAAACTAGATAGAAAAGTGTGCCCAAGTGTACCCTCAAGCAAGAGAACTCTAACCCAAGGCAGTGTAAGACCATGGTACAGAGGCTATGGCACTACCCAAGAATAGAGAACAATGGTTTGATTTTGGAGTGTCCTTCTCCTAGAAGAGCTGCTTACCATAGCTAAAGAGTCTCTTCTACCCTTACCAAGAGGAAAGTAGCCGCTGAACAATTACAGTGCAGTAGTTAACCCCTTGGGTGAAGAAGAATTGTCTAGTAATCACAGTGTTGTCAGGTGTATGAGGACAGAGGAGAATCTGTAAAGGATAGGCCAGACTATTCGGTGTCTGTGTAGGCAAAGGGAAAGAACCGTAACCAGAGAGAAGGGTCCTATGTAGTACTGTCGGGCCAGTCAAAGGACCCCATAACACTCTAGCGGTAGTATCTCAATGGGCGGCTGGTGCCCAGGCCAACCTACTATATATATATATATATATATATATATATATATATATATATATATATATATATATATATATATATATATATATATATATATATATATATATATATATATATATATATGTGTGTGTGTGTGTGTGTGTGTTTGTGTGAAGTATAAAAAAATTTAATATATATTGCTAGTGTTTAATAGTTATATTAAGTATTTATACAATGTTTGTAATTTGATATTTTGTCTTTAGGCTTGTTGACACGGATTCTTATAGGTCTTTCTGCTATAGCGTCTGCGTATAGGTAAATTGTCCAAAAATTTGGAAAATCTGGTAAATTCAGGGCCGAGTTTTGTTTAATCAGTATGCTGCATTAAACCAAATCTTAGTGTTTAACGTTACAGAAAGGAAAACTATGAAATCAATTAAAATGTAACTTAGTGAACTGTGTTATGAGAACATAAGCTGAAATGGTAATATCATTACCTTGTACACAATGCTATCGAACTATGCGAGAGATAATGGGGAATCACAATAGGATTGATGTATGCTGTATTATCTACCCTTCAGACATGAGGGTATTCAATAATATGGTATGGAATTATCCAACAATACAACATTAACTTAGGTCAATGTTGTTGTTGTTGTTGTTGGGGTATTAAAGCCAACACTTGTTGTTGGCACGGGCCTTTCCCTTGGTTGGCCCGTAGAAGGTCAATGTGCCAATGAACTTCAGCAGCCTCTTTTTAAAATCCGGATTTCCTTTTCTTTAACTATATATGTAAATTTTCACTGAATTTTCCACATGATATAAAAGTTCTCATTCAAAAATTTTTAAAATAATTATAAACACAAAATCATATTCTTAAAAGGTTAAATAACCCAAAATATTTGAAAACAAAAAATCATTATGATGATAAAATATCTGACCCAAATTTGTCAGGAATTTGCGTAATATTGAAAGTTCACTGAGACTGGAGGAAGCCTTTCCTGCTCCATCAGTAATCAATAAGTAAAGAAACTGAATAATGGAATTTAACCTGAAAACTTTATTCTCGTTGACTATAAAGAAGATTGATTAATGCAATTTTCTATAGATTTTGTGGAAAATAGAAATCGCAACACAGTTTTCTTTCGATTACTGTCTTCACTTTCGAGGGGGACTAAAATAAATCTAATACTATGTCATTCCTTTATCTAAGTCCATATGTTAATGAATGTTGCATTTTTATTCCTTCTTATTCTAAAATGACATTTGTTTTTTTTTTCTAATTAGGTTTGAGGGGAAACAGGAAGATCTGCTCTTCTTTTCTGTCATAAGATTTCATAAAAACAGTTATATTTACAAAAACTATCTCTTATTTTTAATATTACATTTAGAGGGAGAAAGAAAAGATAGCGAGTAGTGGAAAACTATAGCAATTATAAATTAATTTCTTCCTGATTTATAGTGGCAATTTAGTCTGATTGAGAGAGAGAGAGAGAGAGAGAGAGAGAGAGAGAGAGAGAGAGAGAGAGAGAGAGAGAGAGAGAGAGAGAGAGAGAGAGAGAGAAGTGGAAATTATGAACAGCAAATGGTTCTGTTCGCTATTTTTTTTTTCTGTAGATTCTGAGTGATGCTTATATAAGTACCAACAGTATTCTTGCAGCTCCAGGTTAAACCAAATCCAAAGAAAATCCTACCGTCTGGCATGATAAAATAAATACATACAAAAGGATTAACATTCATTGGTTGTTACAGTCAACAATTCTAGGTAATCACACCTGTAAATAAGTACAGAAATGTAAGTAATTACAAGCTTAAATTAATGAGGTAAGTAAATGAACGAGTTACTTAAATACAAACCAGACAGCTTTAACATCCAATGTTGCATAAGCGTTTGGAACAGAAAGCAATACAGCGGCTCCTTTTACTAATCCTTGGTATTTAGCATAGCTAAAACGCACATACCAAAGCTCAAGAACACATTCAGGGTAGAAATTTCTGGCTAAAAATGCTTGGTTATAGATTTGCCTTTATTCGTTAAAGGATGCCACAAGTATTACGCCCTAATACACCTCTTTGTCTATCAAATTAAGGACTTCATCATTCTCCAAAATGGCCAGTGTGCGAGTTTAATGGACGACTTGACCAAATGCTCAGTAGTATCCTCTGCCTCCCTATACAAAACACAAAGGGTATCCTTATCATTCCTGTTTCTATCATTTTCTTTTAATTCTCGCATATTTAACCTTGTTTTCATAAATATTACTGCCGCATTAGTGTCAACTTCTCCTCTGTATTCTCTTCTGCCATTACTATTCACAAACCAGAGTTTGATCATGTATGCTTTCCTTGCTTCTATTTTTCTTTCAATTTCATTTGCTACTTTACTTTTGTTTCTTTTTTATTTCTTGTTTTTAAACTTTCTTACTTCTTCAATTTCAATATAATATTCATTGCAAATTTCTTTAATACTTTTTTCCCCAACATTCCCCATACGGTTCTCTTATTTGATCTTCCACTACTTTCTCAACTAGCCGTTTGTCATCCCACGTTATGAAATAACATCACATTTTTCATACTCTATTCTATTTTCAACTGGCCATATTCCCATTTCTGCTATTAGCCTCCAGTATGGTGTGGTAGATACCTGTTTAAACATTCCTTTCATAATTTTGTACTGTTTACTCTATAGTTCTTCCATTTCTTTTATTACACCTCAGGTCTCAATATTTGCAAACATTGTAGGTACTACTACTGTCTCATAGATATTTATTGTCACTAGCAGTGCCAAATCTCCTACTCTCTTACTAACTTCCTGTACCATGTAGCCTATTCTATTATTGCTTCCCTTTTGTTTATGCTGTTTCTATCCTTCAGAGTTTCTTAAAACCTCGTCCTTTTAGTTCCATGGTTGATTTGTTATCGGTGGAAATTGGGAGAAACAAAAATCCATGAAAGGACTCATTCATATCTTATACACTCAAAACAATACATCTCCCTGAAGTGCAAAGAATGTACAGATATAATTGTGTGCGTTTGGTGGTGCATATCTTTTTAAGCTTAATTCTAAAAGCTTTTTGTTGTCTTATAGAGAGGAAGAATGAGTCGACAAACTGAAGAGAAATGAGCTGAGAGAAAACTTAATCAGGACGGATGGATGTGATGGCCATTGCAAGTTGCTTCATCATGACGATGTTGTCAACATATTTTATATCGTCTGGTCTTTGAGAAATGATAACAAGTGAAGCAGATGTCTGCATTGACATTATCAATGCCATGCTGTTATGAAACCCAAGAGACAGTATAACATTTCCCCTATTTGTTGTTAAAGTTTCCTTAACAACCAAGTAACGAAGCCAGGTTTGGTTTACAGTGAACGCTGTTATGCATTATTGTAATAATGTACTATATTACCTCAAATGTTACGTGTATTGAGCGCAACATTGCATCATATTGCATTGATAAAAACAGGTTTAACATTGTACTTAACTGAAATAATGTATTTTGATATTAGGGTTTAAGAATTTATTGATTACCTCAAAGATAGGATGTGATTCTTTCTATTTTTGTACTGCAGTAGGATTTAAGTCTTTTGAGAGTGATGCTCTTATGTTTGTTATGAGGTTTTGGTTTTTGAGATTGTTTACAAGACGCATGACGCTCAGTTGGGAGTTGGTTGTTGGAAGTCCAGAGCCAAGAGCAATGTAGACTCTTATTATACATTAAAGGGTTATGTATACACCTGCTTTTGATTCAACATATCAACAATAAAAAATTGACAACGCAGATGGGATACCCCTGGATAATTACTAATAATTTTTACTCATTTACAGGTGAGTAATATACTGAAATCACCAGACAATCAACCAACAAAAAAAAAAAAAAAAAAAATGGATAAAAAATGGGTGGGGCTGACCAACCTCAAGATCTTCATTGTCTTTCTAGCCCGATAAAGGTACCGAAATCCAATTTTATGAGGGACTTTACATTAAAATTTTTCTTTCACCCCCATAAATAAACAAAAAACGATTGCTTTTATTTTTGGGATTTTTATTACAAACTTTCCCCAACCCACAATAAAAATAAGCATCAAAGCACAAACCGAAACTACAGCCCTGATTAGGTCTGTATGTCTTTTTTTACTATAATTTTTAAAACTATTAAACATATGGGAAAGAATAGAATGAGGATTTTATGCAAAATTTGCTATGGGTAATCTTTCATGGTTTTGTATAAATCCAATGAATAATCAAATCCACGCTACAGCAAATAAACTAAGATCAATGAAGTCCTTGAACAAAATATGAAGAAGAAGATACCAATAGCAAAGGGTAGTTGGTAGATCTCGTCCAAGGATGCTGTCAATGCTGCATTGAGCATACAGTAGATGTCCCAGCCCAGGCGAGTAATAACTGTAAGTTACACTTCTCGTAGTTCGGGGTGCTTATGCCAGAGAGAGAGAGAGAGAGAGAGAGAGAGAGAGAGAGAGAGAGAGAGAGAGAGAGAGTAGTGAGAGGGAGAGAGAGAGAAAGAGAGAGAGAGAGAGAGAGAGGGAGTGAGAGGGAGAGAGAGAGAAAGAGAGAGAGAGAGAGAGTCTGCCCTATGCATCCATTTACTCATGAAGAGGAATATTACATTCAACTTTTGTTTTTATAGTTGAATCCCATTAAAAGTCTCAATGAATATACATCTCCCTTATATCTTAACAACCTTGACATGATCAAGCTTTCGTCTTCAAATTATAAAACAGCGAAAAGAAAAGAGTCAAATCCTAATTTTGCTTTCATGAAGAAAATTACCAAGTGTCAATTGTCTCACTTCCTAAGTCTCTCAGTGGCAAACAACATTTAAGATCAGGTCTTGTGGCAGCATTAGGTTTGTTGTTTTATAAGTTAGTTATCTGAAATACTCTAACTTACAGTTCTTTCAAGAATACAACTTAAATAGTTTAAAGAGTAAATAATGAGCAGACTTAAGGGGGTGACAGTTATAGAAAACGGATTTTGACACAGGAAAAATAATCTTGTTGTGTGAGATAGTCATGTCGTCCTGATGGAAGTTCCTCATTAGCTGCTTCTACTTGGGATATTTCTGTGAATGATATACCAGAGACATTTTACCCTAGAGGTATCAATGTGAGACATCGTATCCATTCCTGTTGTTTCCGGATCTAAGTTTACTGCTACATACAGGGGAAGCTTCTTGTTGAAACTCGTGGTAAAGAGATCGATTTGCAGTTAGGGAACTTGCTCTAGAATGAAACAGAATGATTTTGTGTCCACAGATCATTCTGTTTCCTGAGGCTTGAATCTCAACAGGGCATCCACTGTCACATTGCAAATCCCTTCGAGGTGAACTGATGAAAAATGAAATTTCCTCCTTTGCGCTAAAGAGAGAATGGCTAGAATTACATGGTTGATATGAGGAGATCTGGAGCCCTGTCTGTTGATACAGTGTACTATTGTATTGTTGTCGATGACCAATTTTTATGTGATTTCGTCTGGGGGCATAGTCTCTTCAGAGTCGGACACAATGCCATAGCTTCCTGAACATTGATGAAAAACTTCTGAAATGCAATCAAACACTGACCCTGCACTTTTTTGGAAGAAACATACTGCTGGGGTACCATGTACACAGTTTGAAGGATGGCGGCAACTGAGGCAAAGCGACAGGAAAAGATTTCCTTCCCTTAAAGTGACTTCTGGGCTTCTTGCCTTTAGGTTGAGGTCCTTCATTGGGGATAAATTTTGGTTTAGAGGACATAACCCACTTGTCTATAAGGCTCTTATTCTCCTGAGCTGCTTGGTCCATGACTTCTTCAACCAATTTCTCCCAGATATTAGAGTTGATCAGCTTTCTAGGTTCGTGTCTGATTGTAGCAGCGGCTAGGACGTGTTCTCTACATTTTCTCCTGGCTAGGAAGAAAGCATTGAGAACCCTATGAAAACATGATCATGTGAGTCTTCACCAAGACAGGAAAGAGATCAGATTTGGAATAGTTTCTAATAAGCATCTCTAGATAAGATTGGAAGGCTTAAGAGGCAGAAAGTCTCTCTTTAGCTTCCGATTCTCTATTCAATATGGATTTGAGAATCCAAGGCAGTTTCTCATTAAGTAGTTTGCCTCCGATGTCTTTATCTAGTTTTCCAACAGCAAAGGTATGTTAGACACCCTTCCAGTTTTTCAATTTATAAGGAAGGGCTAGAGAGACAGGTTTACATTCCTGTAGCACTGGGAATGGCCTGCTCTCCACTATTGCTTTCATCACGGCCTCTAAGCTTTTAGAGGCAAAAGGGAAGACAATATCCTTGGGTGCCCAAAAGGTGGCCTGTTTCCTGCCAAAGGCAAAAAGTTGAATTCAGCAGTCTCTAACTAACTAACCAAAAGAGATTGAGCCTTGCTATGGTCAAGAATGATTGTTTCCTTAGGATTCATAGCATCACTAATGGACGCTTCCGAATACCTAGCAGTAAGGATAACTATTGATCGATGTAAAGCATTACAAGTCCAAAACTGGCTTGGAACCCAAACCATCCCCGATATGGAGGAACCCTTCAGATAAGGCCATATGCTCAGCCAAGGGATCTTAACTGTGCATTTTGGTAGGCTCAAAGCTGGGATACCTTAGAAAAAGGTGCCTTTTGTAAAGCTTCTATCATTGTTGTTAGGCCGCTTGAGAACGTTCATATTTGGCGGTTAGGTTCATAAAAGCTTTCTTGAACGCCATCGGTTCCAAGTTACTAGAAAGGGAAGGCTTGTCTAAAGTTGGAATCATGTTGGAGGCGGAAGCTGGTGCTTGAGTAGCAGTGATGGGGGAAAGTGAAGAGGCACTGGGAGCTGTACTCACATGATGTACATTCAATGACTCTTCTGAGGCTTCTGTGGTCAGCAGGATCCTCTCCCTCTCTGATGACACAGAAGAAGTAGTCGACATGTTTTCAGCATCCAGGCTCATGACTTGCAAAGCATCAGGGACTTCATCATATGCATGATCTGCTGGTACCGTTGGGAATTGAGCCGTCGGTAATTGATTACCAAACACAGAAGTCACCTCAGCCTTAGGAAAGAAAAGGTCCTTCAGATCCAGAGAAGGAAGATAAGGAGCATCTTGTTGAGAGTTCTTCTGGAAGACTCTTACCCAGTGTCAGAGAATCCTCCGACTTCGATTTTGAACGTCCAAGGAGACGTCAGTGGCATAGATACGGTGTTAAGCAGATCCATGCAAACCTGTCATTTGGTAGGTTCCAAGAATACAATGGATCCCCTGAGTGATTACTCAAAAGTATCACTATTTGTAAATTGCATATTTTATGGACACTTTTGAGTAATTAATCCATTTTTAATTAAGTATATTTTGAATATGCAGTATATCAAATGTACGCTGGCATCACAAACTTCTGTTTATGTACGCTGGCTTCATGAATTCTGTTTGGTTGACTAATTTGACATGTCAGTTCTATTTTGTTTAGTGAGGAAACCGAGCTATTTTCTTTTTATAACCCCTTCCCCCTTCCTCAACATATCTTGCTAACTATTGCTCTCCCAGAATTTAAATAACCACCGAATTACTGTGCAGGAAGATGAGAACTGCAGGATTGCATTATGTAGGAGTAAATGGAGAGTGTGGTGTTGTAAACGATTATCAATACTGTATGTACAATAACCCACCAAGTTATCAGAACCAGGCGTCCAAAATACTTAAGAGAATTGCTACATATTGCGCAGCCAACACGAGAATAGTTACAGATGGCTTCAAAATGTTGGAACCTATATATATGTCTACGTTAGGCACTAGAGCCTTTAAATATGCAGCCCCGAGACTATATAATATGCTCCCACGAAACATTTGAATGATTGAAGACATTAAGGCTTTGAAGAGGTTACTGAAGTCTTTCTTATATCATGAGTCTTATAACAGTGATGATTCAACAGTAACTGAAGAATATGAGACATGAAATGTTAAATACTCTGAACAAATAAGGTAGAACGACAGTGGAGGTCCTGCAGAGAGTGGGGTTCCCCTGCTCTATGACACCGGAAAAGCAACCATCAAAGTAAATAAAGTAAGTAAAGTATGGCTTCTACTTCCAATGATGAATGTTGATTCAGTCTTCTTTGTCTTCTTTAAAATACTTTATCGTTGTGTGTAGTCACTAAAGTCAAGAGTCACAGAGAGTGCAGCTGAAGAATGTCTCTAAACACCAGCATTGTTTTGTCAGGTCTCTCTCGTTTCTGCCTCCCCCTGTCCTATTATATCGGAACAATACTATAGAGAATACAAGAGCATTAAGACTGACATTTCGTAATAGCCAGGTGCCAGGAACCCACTCTTAAATCATCCTATTGAACTCACGTTCGTCAGACGGCTGGCGCCAAAGTACAGCAGGGACGTGTAGAGAACTTTTTCAGAGCAGGTGCTCAAGTGAAAAAAAGGACAAAAATATAGAAATGAATGAGGCTAAATATATACCGGCTCAATATTCTTTCAAATTTATTTAAACTAGCCATTAATAATTCAAGAAAGATATAAACATGATTGTTATCATAGGTACCAGTGGGCTAATGTTTTTTTATGAACATGAAATCTACAGTACTGACTACCAGTAGAACTAGGAAATTTAACAAAAGAAAAATTATATATATTACTTTTACATAATTGACTGCAAGATAATCAATCAGTATGATCAATAACCAGACCTTGTCATTTTATATTTGTGAGAAAACCCTTCTGTGTGCCATTTCTTTGAATATGCTGATAACTTCACTGTTGTTGATTGTGATATCCTTTTCAATGGCTAAATACAAAAGATCAAATAACCTCTCCTCACTGGACAGGCTGCGTAGCTTTGTCTTCACCAACTTGAGTTTGGAGATGGTCCTTTCCACTATTACAGTTGTGATGGGTAGAATGACATAAATTGTTAAGAGTAAAAGCATAAGTGACAATATCTCCTGAACATTGTTTTCTTTCATCAGGTTGAGCATTGTAGCTGCAGTGTTCTGTGGCAGGCAGGGAAATGACGAATAGAAGATCTTTAATTCCAACTGTAGATCGTCTACTTCTTCTAACTCATAAAACTGGCATGATTTTTACAATGATTTGAATGTCTCTTCATTCACAGGTTCTTCCTAGTTATCTTGGACTGTCATACAATGAAAGACATTTAGGATACCTCATGGTGTGTTGTCTCCACCTTTGAATCTTCTTTGTAGCTCTTGTGATATTGTATCTAAAAACACATAAAATACTCTCGCACGGTAGTACTCATCCAAGGATTGATATTGCTGGTCCTCAGTAGCTGATGTAGCACTATACTTGTATCTTTCAGGAATTTTTCTTCTTCTGCCTTGTCCAGAAATCCTGAAACTTCTCACCATTTCTTAATTTTCTCAAACTTCGTAGCACTCCATCCACAGTTCTGTAGGAGGCAGTCAAATCAAAGTCTTTCTGTTGCAGGGCATTAGAGGCACAGGGAGTTTCTTGAAAAACTTGGGTGGCAATCTCAAGACAAACAAGAAATTCAAAGTCAATACTTTGCAGCGATATTGAGGCATCCCCTGCTGATGCATTAAGAAGATGTTCTTACACTATCTCTTCTAGAAATTGCTTCAGAGCTGCGATGACCTTCCTCATAGTTTTAAGAGCTGACTCTCTGCAAGCCCATCTTGTGTCTAATAGCTTCTTAAGTTCATGTGGGCGGTCTTCTGGATACATTGCTTTCTGGATCTCCATGAAAGAAGCATTCCGTTTTGAAGAGTTAGCAATAAAAGTATACAGTTTCTCCACAAAACTGAAGAAGTTATAAACTGAGTACATGATTTTGCACTTTCAATTAACACTGGATTTAGGCTGTGTGCATGGCAGTGTACATAGAATGCCTTTGGGTTAAGTCTTTGCTGTCTGGACTGTAATCTATTATATATTCCACACATATTTGCTGCCCCATCATGGTAGACGAGAATAACCATGAATGGGAGGTAAATCAGTTGTTGTTTGCGGATGATTCTGTACTGGTTGCAGATGCGGAAGAGAAGCTTGGCCGATTTGTGACAGAATTTGGAAGGGTGTGTGAGAGAAGGAAGTTGAGAGTTGATATGGGTAAGAGTAAGTTTATGAGATGTACGAGAAGGGAAGGTGGTGCGAGGTTGAATGTCAAGTTGAATGAAGAGTTACATGAGGAGGTGGATCAGTTTAAGTGCTTTGTGTCTGTTGTTGCAGAAAATGGTGGAGTGAAAGCAGATGTATGTCAGAGAGTGAATGAAGGATGCAAAGTGTTGGGGGCAGTTAAGGGAGTAGTAAAAAATAGAGGGTTGGGCATGAATGCAAAGAGAGGTCTCTATGAGAAAGTGATTGTACCAACTGTGATGTATGGATCGGAGTTGTGAGGAATGAAAGTGATGGAGAGACAGAAATTGAATGTGTTTGAGATGAAGTGTCTAAGGAGTATGGCTGGTGTATCTCGAGTAGATAGGGTTAGGAACGAAGTAGTGAGGGTGAGAACGGGTGTAAGAAATGAGTTAGCAGCTAGAGTGGATATTGATGTGTTAAGGTGGTTTGGCCATGTTGAGAGAATGGAAAATGGCTGTCTGCTAACGAAGGTGATGAATGCAAGAGATGGTGGGAGAAGTACAAGAGGAAGGCCATTTTTTGGGTGGATGGATGGAGTGAAGAAAGCTTTGGGTGATAGGAGGATAGATGTGAGAGAGGCAAGAGACCATGCTAGAAATAGGAATGAAAGGCGAGCGATTGTGACGCAGTTCTGGTAGGCCCTGCTGCTTACTCCGGTGCCTTGGATGACCGCGGAGGTAGCAGCAGTAGGGGATTCAGCGTTATGAAGCTTCATCTGTAGTTGATAACGGGGAAGGGTGGGCTGTGGCACTGTAGCAGTACCAGCTGAACTCGGTTGAGTCCCTTGTCAGGCTGGGAGGAACGTAGAAAGGAGAGGTCCCCCTTTTTGTTTTATTTGTTTGATGTCGACTACCCCCAAAATTATGGGAAGTGCCTGGGTATATGTATGTATGTATTATCATTGACACAAATAGGCAGCATAGGCGGCGGGCCTATAATACATCCCTCTCAAAAGGGCACTTTTAATACAGTAACAAAAAAGCAGGTGCTTGGGCACCCCTAGCAACCCCCCCCCCCTCTCTGCACATCCCTGAAGTACAGTAGTTATGAGAGTATCTAGAACTTCCATTCCACATCAACAACAACAGGCCCTAATAACCAGTCACAATGAAGATCCATACGATGCAAGTGAATGCTAAGATTGCCACCAACCCCACGAACGGGAGCATACTTCTCAATAAACAAATGTTCAATCACAGGGACAAGATCCTTCAAAACAATTGACTGGGCACAACCAGTATCACGCATGATACAAGCAGGGTGTAGTGAACCACCATCAGCAGCAACAAATCCTTTAGCAGTGCATGGCTTGTGAACCTTATCAACAGGTCTGGAATTGACAGGCTCCCTGTCAAAAATGTGGTCATTTCTAGTGTTAACCTCTACTGGTAGCACACCATAACGAGACTTTGGTAGAGTTACAAGAGCCACACTTTTATCCTCTTCTTTCCTTTTCAACCGAAAACATTCAGTCAGTGTGTGACCTGGTTTCTTACAATATTTACATACTACATAACTGCTAGTAATAGAATCAGTATTATTAATTAAAACTGCTTTGAGACATGACAGATGAATCAGAATTAGACCTTTGATGTACATCATCAGTACCTGTGTGCTTATCTGTATCCCTATAGTCTTTTGATCTATTAAACCTTTTATCACTATACTTAGCCTCTTTGTGGGCCAGTACATATTACCAAAACCCTAATATCGCATGAGGGTCTGCCCCTCTCTTTTATTCTTCTCCTGTACTTCTCTTTCTCCCTATTTCCTTAATCTTTCCCATCCCGAGTACCTGCCTTTGAGCTATAAACTGGATGGTATCCAGGGGTACTCTTCCTTTCCCCATATTCCCCACTTCCCTATTGTTATTATTATGGCTTATGGCCAGTACATAACCAGCAGCACATACGGCTTTTCTGCAAAGGGGAGATAACTTTCTTTCATTTGAGTAAACCGTAATGTTCTCATTAACATGATTCTTAAACTGTTCAATTAAAAAAATTTCTCTTAATCTATCAAAATCATCCCTACACTCTGCTGCTTTACTCCATTTATCAAACCAATCTGATTGTTCTCTGCTAAATTCTACTTATGTCTGCTTCTCTTGTTTTGTCCGCGAATTTAGCACCCCCCCCCCATAGGAAACACTGCAATTGCAGTGTCTACAAACGGGTAAATCGATTATTTTTTTTTATTCCAGATTGCAAAGAGACAAAGACCAAACAAACCTTAAAATAACGAAGACAAAAAAGAAAATTGGATGAGATGTGACATAAGTATAAAAAAAATCCTGAAAAAAAAATTTTTCTCTGTTATTTTAACTTGAAGGGAGAAAAATGTGAATCTACTTCGATATCAAAGATTCCTTATTTCTATTTAATACTCTGAGTATTATTCATAAAACAGCTGGTTATATCCCAGAATATTCTCCTCTTCCTTCCTCCCTCCCTCGCTTGCTTGCTTGCTTTCTTTCTTGCTTGCTTGCTTGCTGCCTTCTTTCCTTGCTTCCTTCTTTCCTTCCTTCATTTCTTGCTTGCTTGCTTCCTTCCTTCCTCCCTTGCTTGCTTGCTTGCTTCCTTCCTTCTTTCCTTGCTTCTCTCGATCATCAAACCACAATTAGTCAAAAGCAAAGATTTTCGAAGGCACCAATCTGCTCCGTGCATCTTGCATCCTTCCATCCTAAGTGTTTCATCAAACCATAACAACGTCCATCAAACAGGAAATAAAAACGAGTCTCATGAATTAAGTTTCACAAAAAATGGCTCAGAGTAATTCACATTAATGACATCAAGGCCTATAGTGCTATATGAAAGTAGCAACGTTTTTATTTACAAAGTTTAAATTTCTTTTGGCAGAAGACGATCTCTCGCGCGCTCTCTCTCTCTCCCTCTCTCTCTCTCTCTCTCTCTCTCTCTCTCTCTCTCTCTCTCTCTCTCTCTCTCGTGCAATTGCTATCCAGATTTTCCTCAGTTCTCACCCCACCCTTCTTTTTTTAAAAAAATATATATAATAAAAGTTGTATTACCTGTAAATACTAAAATAATTGAGAGGATCAACTTCAATCAAATAGCTGAATAAAAGTTGAGAAAAGACCTTCGTAACAATTCTTAACTATCAAGCTCAATTGATAGGTTCAACAGAAGATCTTTTCATGAAACACTTCTTGCAATTCAAGCATTTATAAAAAGATACTGATTAAGAGACAGACTGTAGATTTTTTTTCACATTGTATGTCTATTTGTAGAGAGAGAGAGAGAGAGAGAGAGAGAGAGAGAGAGAGAGAGAGAGAGAGAGAGAGAGAGAGAGAGAGAGAGAGAGAGAGTCTTCACTATTTGGAGAGTATAATACCTCATTTACAAAGCAGTTGCGTGCCTAATTATCACAACGTCAAAGACAACTGGATGCAGAATATATACATATGCTAAAGATTGATTCCCAAAAGCAGTTCATGATTGATTAACGATTAGAAATGTCACTGAAAATTCATGAATGGGGAATGAAGAATATTATTCAATAATTGCAGATTATAAGGACTTCTTTTGACTAGCATTCTAAAATTGGGATTTGCTGTATTTCGTTGATGGTCTGACGTCAGAGGAGGTTGAGCAAGCCATGGCTGGTACAGTACCTCGATTTGACCTAAAGTCAATCGTTTATTGAGGTTGTGTTTCATGTACATTAGTATAGTGTTTGTGCATCCGTATGTTACATAAATGCAAATAATATTAGATTAATGTTGTCTGAAATATGTTGACAGAAGACTAAAGGAAATATGAGATTGATTACTTATTCTACCATCTCTCTCTCTCTCTCTCTCTCTCTCTCTCTCTCTCTCTCTCTCTCTCTCTCTCTCTCTCTCTCTCTCTCTAATCCACCGTTTTTACTAGCTTTCTATCCATCTATACCTGGCTACAACCTATCCCAGTTGACTAACGACCAAGTAAACTGTCCCCTGTTTTCATTGAACCATCAGAGGCGCCAAAGTATTGTAAGAACGAACCCAATCCGCCTCTTTTCGTCCATGAATCGAACGCAGTCTCTCTTCGTGGAGGATGGAGTGTCACGGCCACTGCCCAAGACCTACAAACCTCTTTCTGTAGGTCTTGGTTCTGCCTCAAACATATTCATCAACAACTGAATCTCCTTCGTCGTCTTCATCTATTTCAGAGACCAAGTGTCGGACCGTTTCGTCAGTCTCCTTGAAATTTGAAGCATGATTTCAGATGTAAAATTCCTTTATAATAATTTCGAATCTTTGCTTGTTCTCTGCAAAAACCCAAATCATAAGATTAGACAAATAAATGGACATCAACATTTTTCTATTTTGATATTCCCAAAAAAATTTTCATGTTGCTTAGATTTAGAGCAATGGTATAGTTCATATTATTATGAAGGCTCACGTTTGAGGGTCGGGGTTTGCCGTATCTGACACCGCTTGTTTTATTCTGTCTCATTTCCCACTACTTTCTATTATAATTTTTAGGTTTTTCGAAATAGAACGTTGAAGATTGGAGGTTTTATTTTAGCGATAGAGATGGAAGGGTTGATTAGTAAACCTCTCTCTCTCTCTCTCTCTCTCTCTCTCTCTCTCTCTCTCTCTCTCTCTCTCTCTATCTCTCTCTCTCTCTCTTTATATATATATATATATATATATATATATATATATATATATATATATATATATATATATATATATATATATATATATATATATATATATATATATATATATATATATATATATATATATATATATATATATATATATATATATATATATATATATATCCAACTAAATTACCGCTGTGAATAAGGAAGAAAGTAATCTATACATGCTATAGTTCTCCACAAGTCGCTATCTTTTCTCTCTCCCTATATATCTAATATTAAAAATTTGAGATAATTTTCATAAATATAACAGTTTTTATGAAATATTATGACAGAATAGAAGAGCAGATCTCCCTGTTTCCCCTAAACTTAATAAAAAAAACCCCAAAGCTCATTATAGAATCAGAAGAATTAAAAATGCAACATTTATTAACATATAAACTTTAATAAAGGTATTATAAAGAATTGGGTTTTATTTAGTCCCCCTCGAAAATCAAGACAGAAAACGAAAGAGGACTGTGTTGATGGTTTTTCTATTTTCTGCTAATTCTATAAAAAGTTCCATTGCATAAATAGTAATAATAGTAAATGAGAATAAATTTTTGACGTTTGTATTCTATCATTCAGTTTCTCTACTTATTAATTAATGATGGAGCAGGAAAGGCTTCCTGCAATCTCAGCGAACTTTCAATATCAAACAAATTCATGACTATGGAAAGATATTTTTTCATCATGAGTATGTATTTACAAATGATTTGAGCATTTTCACCTTTTAAAATTTTTATTTTTGTGTTTATAATTATTTTCAATAACTGTAAATGAAAAATTTTATATCGTGTAGAAGATTTAGTGAAAATTTACATATGTAGCCTAGTGATAGAAAAAGAAATCAGAATTTTAAAAAGAGGATCATCACGTTGATTGTAAATTGGAGCTAATAATTTATATAGGTAATCGTCCTGGTATTATTGAATACCCCCACGTCTGAGGGGTAGACATTATATTCATTAACTATCTTTTCTTAACCATCAATACATTGTTCCTACAGTTGATCAGATCGCATTGATATTATGTAACGTAGGTGTTCAGGTTCCGGAGCGAGGCATAGCCTCTACAATGGCGCCACCAAAGTTTATCTTGTGTACTGTTTTGTCTTTTCTTCCACATCAGGTTTAATACTTCTTTTTTCTTTTCTATATTTATTTCACTAAATAAAAATAATCCTACTATCTACTTTAATCTTCGTGTTATTGTTGTTGTAACTCAATTACTTCATTCCTTTCTTTTCTATATTCCTGTCAAAACAAAGATGCATCAAATCTTCCTCTTCATTTTCACAAAAATGAGTTTACATCCCCCTCATTGTGTCTATTTACAATATTTAGTTTCAACGTATTAGTTCTTGCTCTAAAAAATATCACTGAAGCAAATATATTGTCATAAGCAACTCTTCTTTCATTTCTTTCTTCCACGTTCTATATATTTCTAAGCTTATTTTACTTTCTATTTCTTCTTTCCACTTTTCAGTATCCCACTTTCTGGTTTCCGTTTTTGTTTCTGCCTTGTTCATTCTTCTTATCTGTCTTATGCCTAAACTTAATTCTTCCAAATACTTTGCAGGTTGTTTCCACCATCTTCCTTCTTTTTCTTGAATATCCTGGATAAATATTTTCAGTATTTCGTTCTTTCCATTCAGGGTACGATTTAAGTACTGCAGCTTCCCATAGTGTTACCATTTCAACTACTGGGCTCCAGTGTGCTCTCACAGCTCGGCTCAGTGCTCACTCTACTTTAACTGTGAAATTACATTGCCCCTGTCAACGACTGATAAGTTATGTTACATTTCTTACTTTAATATTATTGTAACAACTAGATATTGTTTTCCCACATTGGAGAAAAGACCAATATATATATATATATATATATATATATATATATATATATATATATATATATATATATATATATATATATATATATATATATATGACATTTAATAGCATTTAATAACATTATTTCATAGAAGATATTCAGCAATGCTTGGTTCTGTAAGAGAAGGGTTGATGGATATTCTGAAAACTATGTTGAATTTAGATAATTATGCTTTTTGTAACTCTCACAATCCTTTGTACTTTATTGGATCTTCCAAAGAGAACCGGATTTAATTGGTTATTCCATTTGGCTAGAATCCAATCCCAGTAATTATAAGTTGTGGTGGCCTATTGGAAGTGTCCTTGCCTGGCACTCCCTGGACTGGGGTTCAAGTCCCCCTCAAACAGAAAACTTTCTTTAGTGTCTGCAACCTCACCTTCCTTGCTGAGTCATCAGCAGCCATTGCCTGGTCCTAGGTTGAGTAGAGGGTGTTTGGCCGTTGATCATATGTGTATATGGTCAGTCTCTAAGGCAATGTCCGTCATGATTGCGAGGGCAAATTCAATTTCCTTTGCCTCTGTCACTTATAAGCAGCCTTTAAACCCTAATTGGGTTCCTTCACCCTGGCATCACTGTATGATTCGTCTCTCGAATTAAATTTTTTATTGTAAGGAATGATATCTACTTTCAAGTATAATAAAGAACATCCCACACTGGTAACATTGTTAAGATAACTTTTGAATGAAACCTCTCGCCTACATCGATGTAGTCAGTTACTACACTACTTCACTATCAGTTATAGATGAAAATTCTTTTTCTTTCTTTCATGTTCACAATCCGTAATAAACTATTAATCTTTTTTTTCCTCTCAGTCTCTTGAAGCCTTCAAGTTGACTCCAGAGGGAAAATTAACGCCAAAAGGCTCTTCCCTTCCTCTTCTAGATTCCCCCTGCTGACCCCAATTAATAATCACATCATCTTCAAACCCACAATAAGTATCCTTTAACAACGTTATTGTCTGAGATACCTTAAAAGAAAATCCCCGTTTTCCTCCCAATTGACTTTACACAGGACGAATCTTTTCCTTCACAATTCTCTTCGCATCAGAGCCTTCTTTTTTTGCCTGGAATACTGGAAGATTCTGGAAGATTATAAATCTCCTTTCAAATAACGTTTTCTGGTAAAACCTTAATAAATGACCTGGAAAACAATCTTTCAAGAACTGCGATTGTCTTAAGGCAGTCTCCATCTGTCTACCCAAAACAACAACAAAAACAAAGTTCTAAACAAAATTTGAGGCATCGCTACCAACTTCCTTTTCAGGACTAATAATAGATCCAGGAAGTAAGCTAAGGCTCTTTATTGTTTTGCAATGAATTTATACTCTCAAGTGTTATATGTTACGTTAAATTTATGTACATTGTTGTGGAAATTCTTTCCATGCTGTATTTTAGTCACCCCTGTTATTCCATTTTTTATTTTTTGTTTGTTGTATTCTGGGTTTTACGCATCTCGTTTTTCTTTTGTTTCCTTTATAGCCTTCATTATTATACCCTTAAATATTCATTGCTGCTAACATGTCCATCATTCCCCTATAATGCTTTACCTTTCATCACCTCATTCCTCTGTAGAGGTATTTATCTCATTTCCTGAGCTCACAGTACATTGCTTGACGATGCAGCCGACCGTCGACAGTTTTTAAAAACAGCTCTTGGTTGCATTCTGTTCCAAATGCTCTTGAAGCTTTGGATGTCTAACCCCAATTGGTTTGTATTTAAGTAACTCTTTAATTTACGTAACTCATTGATCTTAGCTTATTGCTATTTACATCTTGGTACCTATTTATAAGTCTATTTAGCTAGAATTGTTTCCTGTGTTATTGAACATCACTAAACGCCACTTAATTTTTTTGTATATATATATTAATTTTTACAAGCCAGATAGTAGGTGAAGGAATGTGGTTTCTCTCTCTCTCTCTCTCTCTCTCTCTCTCTCTCTCTCTCTCTCTCTCTCTCTCTCTCTCTCTCTTATATCTAAAATCAGATATCAAATCTAATTCAATATAATTTAGTTGAATAAAAATGTTTCATAAAACAATTAAATATCATAAACAATTTTCTTCAAAGACATTTCGTTCTTTTCAGCAGAAAAATTCAAACCAGAAGAATTGAGGAACGATTTTACCTCTTTTTGATCAAAGAGAAAGAAGAAGGAAAGGAAGAATCTTCTCTTCATATTGGATTTGCATCTAAGATAGAACTTGGTTCTTTTATTTTTTTTTTATTAAAAATTTATATAGGAAATTAGTATTATAGTGTATAATCAATTCTTTCAAGCAATATATCTAATAAATTAATCTAGTTTAAAGGGGACTGAGAGAGATGAGAGATGACAGTGGAGTAACAGAATTGTAATTTTAGATCAGAATCAAATATGAGGGGTTTTTTTTATTTTGATTTATTCATTAAAATTTGAATATATAGAGGAATTCTCTCGGGAGGGAGACGTCTTTGATCTACTCTATTTCCTTCAGCTAAGTTTATTGTTTCTTTGATGTTTCTTTATATGTTCTTTCGTTTGTTAAGTCATATCATTTCACCCAAGGGAGGACTCATGTTGATGTAAGAGATATATGTGCTAAGGTCTTCATATTCAAATGAAAAATCCAAAAATAATATTTTCATGGTCCATCAAAGGAATGATATTCGATGGCTGATTTAGGCCTAACTGGATTTTCCTCAATTAAATTCCTATTTCATTTTGCCACCCCCCCCACCCACTCTCGTTTCATAGGCGAAGATGTTATTAGACCTTCTTAGGTGTAGATTAAAAAATTGGATATCATAACGTCTTCAATCACTATTTTATTTTCGACTTTTTGTTTGTAATGTTAGTTTTAAAACATAACTTGGTGTAAGGCCAAATATATTCATTATTCTCTAAGTAACAATTATATATATATATATATATATATATATATATATATATATATATATATATATATATATATATATATATATATATATATATATATGTGTGTGTGTGTGTGTGTGTGTGTGTGTGTGTGTGTGTTTGTGTGTGTGTGTGTAAATATGCCTTTGGGGAAGGGAGAGGAAGTAGCATACCCTGGTAAGACGTGTTGTAGTAAGGAAAGGGATTGGTATGAAAGTGTACCAACCGTGTTTCACACAATTGTACATAATTCCTTTTGTATATATTATGCTTGTATCTTCACTCTTCCCTCGCACTAAAACGAACATGAAAATTCATGTCTGGTTTTTCCTCTGTAATATTGTCTGTCTTGTGAACTTGTTATGTCCTGTTGCCTTGAGGTTTTGTATATAAGGAGAGTGTTCTACAAAAATATAACTCAGTCGTTTCCAACCTGCCTTTGAGTTCACAGCCTTACTCGGCGCCGTCACATTGGTGACCCCGGAAGTAGACTCGCTCCCACTGCCTTCCACCCCCACCTCCCTCGCCCCTCCATCGTTGGTACTATGACGGAGACGGACTCTACTACAGCAGTTGGCACTGCGGCCGCCCCATTGAAACTTTCACCGTTCGCCAGCGGAGAAGTGTTTGTTTGGTTTCAACGCGCTGAAGTCCACTTTCGTATCAGGGGCGTGACTCGCTCAACCACCAAAGCAGATTATGTTCTCGCGGCGATACTCGAGGACACCTTCCCAGAAATATCCGACTGGCTTTGTGAACAAGGAGACACCCCAATAGCGTATGACGCCCTCAAAACATACCTTCTGCAACAGTACTCGCCGTCGCCAGCCGCCCCTATAGCAAAGCTTTTTCAGCTCTCGCAACAACCGTTGGGGGACCAAAGGGCTTCGCTTGCCCTCAGGGAAATGACCAGTATCGCTCGCCTTCAACCTGCCGCAGACGGCTCTCCTCGTGAGGTGAACCTACTTCGTGCCCTTTGGATACGCCGTTTACCCGAACCTGTACGCGCTGCCATACCCGATGTCGATAGTTTACCCATGAAGGACTTGATGGCCAAAGCCGACGCCCTTATGGACAGCCACTTCAAGACCTCCATGAACGCCTCCACCCCTGACGACGAGGATGCCTATTCAACGTCAACCGAAGCTGACATGAATGCTGTAGGACATACACGCCTACCCCGTGACGTGCCGAAGCGGCGACAAAGCTGCCCACCACCCACCAATCGCTCGTGCCCCAACGAACGACTTCTACAGCTACTTACTACCTCCCATCCTCTGCAGTTTTGCTACTACCACTTCAGATTCGGGGCAACTGCGAAGAAATGTGCCAAAGATTGTCAGTGGCCAAAAAACGTGTAAGTAGGCCATCGCTTGTGGCGGTGGCCTCCCATGTTTCTAATCTTTTCTTTTTACAGGATGCAGGAACGGGCGTGCAATTTTTGGTAGACACGGGTGATTGTCGTTCTCTTTTGCCAAGGAAACTCTTCAAGGCACAATGTAGTCTGTCTACATCTGCCGACGTCCGCTTGGTAGCTGCCAACGGATCTGCGATACCCACCTACGGTTACGAGAACCTCACATTATCGTTCTGAAACGGTAAATTCAATTGGAAGTTTCTCGTTGCTGACGTCACAATGCCAATCCTCGGTGCGGATTTCCTCTGTCATTTCCACCTTCTGGTCGATGTCGCCCACCGACGATTGGTCAACGCAGACTCGTACTTGTCAACACCTCTTCAACCCGCCCCCTCTAACCTCGCTCTCCACATCAGCGCACCCACAGATGCCTACGCCCATCTCCTCAAGTCGTACCCGGAAGTTTTCCGTCCAAAACTTCGCCAAACGCCCACGGTTCCTGCCAAGCACGGTATTTATCGCCATATCAAGACGACGGGACCCCCAGTCTTCGCAAAATTCAGACATCTGGCACCGGAACGATTGGCAGCCGCCAAACAGACGTTCGCCGAAATGGAGAAAATGGGCCTTTGCCAAAAGGCCTCCAGCCCTTGGTCATCACCCTTACACATCGTTCTGAAGAAAGACGGCTCCCTCCGTCCGTGCGGGGATTACAGGCGCCTGAACATGCAAACAGAACCGGATCACTACCCCCTCCCAAACATTGCCGATGTAACCTCCTACCTGCACAAAGGGAAGGTTTTCTCTACGCTCGACCTCCTGAAGGGGTATTATCAGGTGCCTATGAACCCAGAAGACATCCCCAAGATCGCCATTACCACTCCGTTTGGCACATACACCTTCAATTACTCCTGTTTTGGCCTTTCTAATGCTGGGGCAACATTTCAACGTCTCATGGATGACATCTTAGGGGACCTCCCTTTTTGTGAATGTTATGTGGACGACATACATGTGTTCTCCTCCTCAAAAGAGGAACACCTCCGTCACCTGCGTATCGTGCTCGACCGCCTGCAACAAAACGGCCTTGTAGTCTGGTACGACAAGTGTACCTTTGGCGCCAACGAAGTGTCGTTCTTAGGGCACCGTATCACTCCTGAAGGAGTCCATCCCCTCCATGAGAAGGTAGCAGCCGTTCAGAATTTCCCCGCGCCCACGACCGTCAAAGCTCTGCAGGAATTCTTGGGCATGATCAACTATTATCACCGTTTTCTGCCAGCCATTGCCGCCACTCTTGCTCCCCTCTACGCCTCCCTCAAGGGCAAGCCGAAGGACCTGAAGTGGGGTCTCCTTCAAGAAGCAGCCTTCTGCAATGCAAAGAAGGCCCTATCAACTGCTGCGGCTCTCACTTTTCCTATCCCACACGCCCCTCTCCTTCTCTCCACCGATGCCAGCGACGTCGCTATTGGTGCAGTACTCGAGCAGGTGGTCAAAGGCTCGCCCCGCCCATTGGCCTTCTTCAGCAGAAAACTGTCCAAGGCAGAATCGGGTTATTCTACCTTCGATCGAGAATTGCTGGCGGTGCACTTGGCTGTCCGTCACTTTCGCCATTTCTTAGAAGGTACGCCCTTCGTCATACGCACAGACCACATGCCTCTGGTGCACGCCTTCACTCGACAGTCTGACGCCTGGTCCGCCCGTCAACGCCGACATCTCTCCGCCGTGGCTGAATACAATTGCACCCTCCAATATGTCCCTGGGAAAATGAATCCCGTTGCCGATGCCCTGTCAAGAAACACGTTGGCTGCCGTTCAACTGGGATTGGATTACAACGCCCTGGCTGAAGCCCAACGACAGGATCCAGAGTATCAAGCTTGTAGGACATCCTGCACGTCCCTCCGTTGGGAAGATTTTCCCCTCAAAGACTCCAATACCACCCTCCTCTGTGACGCCAGTACTGGTAGACCGCGACCTTGGATTCCTGCTCCCATGCGCCGACAGGTGTTTGATTTCATCCACGGCCTTTCACATCCCTCGTGTCGTTCTACTGCACAGCTGCTGAAGGCAAAGTTCATTTGGCACGGCATTTCTAAGGATGCTAAGGATTGGGTCCGCGCCTGTACTTCTTGCCAAACTTCCAAAGTACATCGACACACGGATTCAGGAGTGGGCACCTTTCCTCAAACTCAGCGTCATTTCGCACACATTCACGTCGACGTTGTAGGCCCCCTACCCACATCACAAGGACATCGTTACCTGTTTACCGTCATCGACCGCTCCAATCGTTGGCCTGAAGCCATTCCCATGGAAACTGCAACGTCCGCCTCATGTACATATGCCTTACTCTCTGGATGGATTTCAAGATTCGGTATCCCTGAGCATATTACTTCTGACAGGGGAACCAATACATCTGCCTTACTCTCTGGATGGATTTCAAGATTTGGTATCCCTGAGCATATTACTTCTGACAGGGGAACCACTTTCACCTCTCAATTGGGGACGTCATTAGCGAATCTCCTGGGCATCACCCTACATCAGACAATGGCCTACAACCCCGCTGCCAATGGAAAGGTTGAACGTTTTCATCGCACCCTGAAAGCAGCTTTGATGTCCCACTGCAAGGATTGCAACTGGTTTACTCAGCTTCCCTGGGTCCTCCTGGGACTAAGGACCACTCCTAAAGACGCCCTCGACATCTCGGCAGCTGAAATGGTGTATGGTGACCCGTTGGTCGTCCCTGCCGAATTTTTTCCTTCTACAACCTCCTCCGACGATCTCCAGCGCATACGTCACGTCGTGGGAAAATTTACTCCGTGCCGCCAGACTTACAAGCCCCCAGCGAAGCATCACATACTAACGGAATTGCACTCTGCAACGCACGTCTTCCTGCGCAACGACACCAGCAAGCCACCACTAACACCCCCTTACACGGGCCCTTTCCTTGTGATCCGACGCAGTCCGAAAGCATTCCTCCTAAACACTCGGGGCATAGAAGACTGGGTCTCCATTGATCGTCTAAAACCTGCTTATCTTCTGCCAGATGACCCGCCTACAGTTTGCCTCTCTAGATCAGGCACCCTATTTAACATGTACAGTATGTCATTTTTAGGGGGGGGGAGCCATGTACCAACCGTGTTTCACACAATTGTACATAATTCCTTTTGTATATATTATGCTTGTATCTTCGCTCTTCCCTCGCACTAAAACGAATATGAAAATTCATGTCTAGTTTTTTCTCTGTAATATTGTCTGTCTTGTGAACTTGTTATGTCCTGTTGCCTTGAGGTTTTGTATATAAGGAGAGTGTTCTACAAAAATATAACTCAGTCGTTTCCAACCTGCCTTTGAGTTCACAGCCTTACTCGGCGCCGTCACAAAAGGGTTGAATCTGTTCGCAAACACGTGTGTAAATATCTATCAGAATAATTAGCCGTCCTTTTTGACGGGTCGCTTACATTATTAAATGATAATAGATATATAAATATCACTGGAAAATGTGGATATATAAATTTATTAAAAACGTGAGGCTAAACATCTTATAGCAATGAAAAAGAACTTTCCCTTGAGGAAGGCTAGAAGTTTGCTCTGAGAATATTGAGTCAAAATTCTCTTTCGGACGAAGAAACCTTTTTCAAGAAGCATCCAATGAATGGAAGTTTACCTGGACGATATGAGTTTCGCACAAGACTATATCAGCTTCGGATCAAAATCCTGAGATTGCATCGAATGGAGGGAGGCACATGGGGAAAGTTTTCTCATTTGGGTCGTCCAATAATCTATTGAATGTGAGGTCATTATGCTGACCTATATCGTGATTAGATTGTAGTGTGTTTACAATGAATTTTGTTTTTGGGAATAATTTGATATGGAAGAGATAAGAATATTAACTTTTTGAGTTATTCTTTCAGTAATTCGATTTAGTTGTGATTATGCATTCATATGTGAGATTATACATTTATGCACGCATTGATATGAACACACCCAAACACGCGTATATATATATATATATATATATATATATATATATATATATATATATATATATATATATATATATATATATATATATCTGGTCATGCTGAAAGGCATTGGCAGGTGTACAGCTTTTCTATCTCTCCCCATCCTTTGGGCTATGAGGATAGGGAGTAGGGTAGGCATAGCCTGATTGTAGGGGCTAGCCCTAGAGGTACACTTTGAAACCACAACTGCTGTGTTGTGGTTTGAAAATGGTGAAGTGGTGGGAGGGGTTGAATTATATATTTTCATTCAAATATTTTATGCATGAAACGTATACGATATTTGTTGCATACATATAGTTCAATGAAATCATCAATATAGTTCTATTTCCATGTTTTATCTTACGAATGGAATGGATCAAATAACTGAATGATTTAATGATAAGGAAACGTATCTGTCTTGAGATCGATCTGTTGTACGGATGTGTTGTAGTATCTGACACCTTACCATCCTTGTGAGCTAGGGATAATTGGTGTGGGAGCGATGGGCTCACCTTTTAGGTCATCAGCAACCATTGCCTGGCCTTCCCTGGTCCTAGTTTGGTGGAGAGGAGGGTTAGGCGCTGATCATATGTGCATATGATCAGTCTCTGAGTTATTAGCCGGTCTCTAGGGCATTATCACTGTCCCTTGCGTCTCCCATTATGAGCAACATTTAAATAAACATTTAAACTTTATTATTTTTCAGTGGATTAGTTGTATTAGCAATCACTAGATGGCTCTGGATTATCTTTTTTTTTCTCTCCCAGAGATCACGTTTGTTATTGATTTTTTTGCGAAGAGGCAAAGAAATATTTCTACATCAATTGAATATTTTAGTATAATGATTTTTAAAATATTCATACGATGCCAATTTACTGTACGTAATGATATCACTGCTTAACAAAATTGGCTTTAGTTTCTCTTTACCTTAAATCATAACTTAGAAGAATATTTCTTTTTCAAATATGTCGTACTTCCGGACAAGCAAAGCCATCACATGAGGTATATCCTTTAGGAGTTCCTATTATTCTATCAATTTTGAATATTATTGAATGAACAGTCAGGCAATATAAAGAAATGAATTTATTAATGATCTATTTCCGTTTCAGCAAGCGTGAAAGATATATATATATATATATATATATATATATATATATATATATATATATATATATATATATGTATATATATATATATATATATATATATACATATACATATATATATATATATATATATATATATATATATATATATATATATATATATATATATATATATATATATATATATATACATTATTCCTATTATTATTTAGTTAAACAATTTCAACAATTTATCCTCCCTGAAAGTTAACTAAGTCTATTAAAACTACAAATCCTCATATTTTCACCAACATATGAATCCATAGAACATAAATAAGACTTTTATACAATCTCTTGTGCAAGGGTTCTATGAAAGTGGAAACATCGTAACTCTGGCAGCCACGTAGAGTCATTCATTCATAAAAAGACGATGCCTGTTAAATGAACTGAACGTCAATAAAGAGCCATACTATACCTATTTCCCGGGTATCTAAACACTATAGATATTTTGTATCGATAGGAAGGGAGAATAAATTTCTTCCCTCCATCTCTCCTTATATATATATATATATATATATATATATATATATATATATATATATATATATATATATATATATATAATGTATATATATATATATATATATATATATATATATATATATATATATATATATGTATATATATATGTATATATATATATATATATATATATATATATATATATATATATATATATATTTATATATATAGATATATATATACTTATATATATATATATATATATATATATATATATATATATATATATATATATATATATATATATATATACATATGTGTGTGTGTTTGTGTGTGTGTGTATGTTGACAGGGTTATCTCCCCAGACATGACATACAAAAAAGAGCTAAATAAAGTCAGATGACATGAATGAGCAATATGTTGTCCCTTCTATTGAAGATCATAACAATATATGTGGAAAGATTTCTATATATGATAGAAAAAAGTATCTTAGATAATTCACCTCAGAGACATCCCCTATGCTATAGATATGAAGATTTTATAGTATATAATAAAAGGTGTTTTTGATAAATAAATTTATGGGTGTTCAGTACATTTATCAGGTAAGGTTTTTATGAATGGGCGATGATGAATGGTTGTCATAGTGGCAATGTTTACATTAAGTGATTCTTCTTAGAAAATAAGATTTGTAATTTTACTTCATTTAATTCTTCTTTGAAAGTTTTACAAGGAAAGGATGACTTCAAGTATAGATTATGATATTTATGGAACATTTAGTGCTTATTCACAAGACGATGAAATTTATCTTAGATAAGAAGGTTGTTTATAAAAATAGTATTTTAGATAAGGTAATTAGTAGAAATAACTAGAACACTAAAAATACCATATAACAGAAGCATAGTAATATATATGAATTAAAAGAGCTATGATAATTGAATATTAAAAATGTTAAAATTATATATATATATATATATATATATATATATATATATATACATATATATATATATATATATATATATATATATATATATATATATATATATATATATATATATATATATATATATATATATATATATATACAGTGGTACCTCTACATACGAATTTAATCCGTTCCAGAACCAACTTCGGATGTAGAAAATGTTCGGATGTAGAAACGAATTTTCCCATAAGAATACATGGTAATTCATTTAATTCGTTCCTCAGCCTAAAAACCCATAATAAATCCTTAATAAATGGCTACACATAATTACACATAACAATAACATTACTGCATAATATGTAAGAAGCATGTAAAAAAGATAATTATAAAGAAATAATAAATAAAAAATGTGTTTTATTGCCACTTTACCTTAGAGACAGGCCAACGCAGGTGTAGGATTTGCTACGCCGGAGACGGACGATCGGCGAGAAGGTAGACATGGTGTTAACATGCTCTTTAAATGAATACTCTCTCTCTCTCTCTCTCTCTCTCTCTCTCTCTCTCTCTCTCTCTCTCTCTCTCTCTCTCTTGTTCTTCTTCACTGTTAGTGTTAGAGACGTCTATTAATTTTTTCTGAGAGAGAGAGAGAGAGAGAGAGAGAGAGAGAGAGAGAGAGAGAGAGAGATTAAACAAAAATGAGAGATTAAACAAAAACGTTTTGTGTACATATGATTTTTAACAGCGTTAACGAGTTGAAAGACAGTTAAATGTAACTAAAAAAACAATATCAGTGAATCTGAATTCCTTTATTAACTAAAACAAATATTGATACAAACACACTCGTGTGCGTATGCGCAAACACACACACACGCACGAGGAGACACGATCGGCGAGGAGGTAGAGATGGTGACCGATAACATACCGTAACTTACACTACGGAAATTTTAATCTAACTTAGCTTAATTATTTTTTTTTTTATTTTTATATTTCATATTTTTTACATCTTTTTTCTTTTGATTTTTTATTTTCATCACTTTCAGTGACGAGTTACGGTGTGTTATCGCAGTCACCATCTTTACCTCCTCCCCGACCGTCTCTCTTACTGCGTAGCAATTCCTGTTTTAGTTAATAAAGGAATTCAGATTAGCTGTTATTACTTTCTTAGTTACATTTAATTGTTTTTAAACTCGTTGACGCTGTTAAAAATCATATGTACTCTAAACACATTTTTGTTTAATCTCTCTCTCTCTCTCTCTCTCTCTCTCTCGGAAAAAAATAATAGACGTATCTAACACTATAACAGCGAAGAAGAGAGAGAGAGAGAGAGAGAGAGAGATTTTATTTAAAGAACATGTTAATGCTATGTTTAGAGAGAAAAAGAAAAAGAGAGAAGTCTTATTTAAAAGAGCTTGTTAATGCTATCATGGTTTTCTTTGCTTCACTTTTTTCTTTCTTTCTGTTCATCACGCTGGCCCTTCTCACAAATGATCGTTGCCAACAATCTCTTTGTCCTTTATCCCTATCAACAAAAGGCATTCTATCTCTTCCAGGGTATTGCTAAGATGTCTTGTAATAATGGTGATCCCCTTCGATGGTTATTTGCTTTAATGGCTGCCTTCAGCTTGATGATCATCGAGATCATAGGCCTATTCCGGCCATATTGTTTAGCCATACAGTATCACTCACATGCACACTGCTCTCATGTTTTTCTATAATTTCCTGCTTCAATTCTAATGAAAGAATTGCCTTCTTCCTGTACTGAAACTTAGCTTCTTAGGCACCATGATTATAGGTAAAATCAAAAAGGAAATGTGAAAAAAGGAAGAAAATAAGCAGTGTTAATAACAGACCCAACAGAGGACAACCACACGATACACATAAGAATAGAGAACTGAGCACTCGACGCTCAATGGCGTAATGTTTACTTCGTGTGTCGAAATAAAATTCGGGTGTAGAGTCAAAAATTTGCTCAAATTTTACTTCGGATGTTGGAAAATTCGGATGTAGATACGTTCGTGTGTAGAGGTTCCACTTTATATAATATATATATATATATATATATATATATATATATATATATATATATATATATAGATATATATATATATATATATATATATATATATATATATATATATATATATATATATATATATATATATATATATATATATATGTCCTATATATGCCATATATATATACATACATATATATATATATATATATATATATATATATATATATATATATATATATATATATATATATATATATATATACACTCCTTCAATTTGCAATCCAATTATAACTTGAACATTCCTCCAAACATTTTGAAATTTCTCTTGGAAGTAAATTTTTCCTCTTCACTATAATGCCTCGCTTTGAACCTATTAATATGCAATTGTACATTAATAAGAACGTAAGTGTTATCCCTACCTCAAAACTAATTATTTAACTAATGAAAAGAAATCCCCCCCCCCATTGAAATAACATACAGAAAAACAAGTAAAA
>NC_090749.1:87588440-87590940 GCF_036898095.1 Palaemon carinicauda | reverse complement strand
TTAATCGAAATGCTCCGTAAAAATAAACTTTCCTTAACCGTATTTCCGTATTTAATAGGGTAAAAATCCTGGAATAAATGTTGCCAGACATTTACCGTTTTTTTTTTTTTTTAATACAGTTCTTAACAGTGTATGATAGAGAGAATTGAAGGTAATAATATAAATAAATGAAATCTCAAAAAAAAAGAAAAAATTTATTAGGAATAATAGTTTCTTTTATTTAGTAACGTTACTAAAATACCATAAAGAAAATTAATGAGAATCAGTGACATAATATGTATAATTATAATTTTATCTTAGAAATAAAAATATCGACATGAAATTCTATTTTTATCTTTTCATTCGTATCACAGAAATTAATCCTTTTCATAATGGAAAGTAAACTTTTGGCTTTCAGGTTTTCATACCAAAATGAATAAATGGAGTTTATGTGAAAAAATATTAATTAAAACCTCTTTTCCTGATAATGTCTGATTTCGAAATATTCCTGGAATTTATTTCAATTATCTTTTGATGAGTTTTACTCTGCTGTGATTATCAGAACCGAGGTTTAAAATATTAAGGCTAGGAATTAGGAATTTATATATATATATATATATATATATATATATATATATATATATATATATATATATATATATATATATATATATATATATATATATATATATATATATATACATATATGTATATATGTTTGTGTGTGTGTATGTGTGTGAGTCTGTATATATATCCTGCTTCTGTACTAGTCAATATCTATATCTCTCTAAACAAATGATGGTAAGATGACACCACCTCCAACTATTTACAGACAGCCTGCTTTTATTATCTTTTTTATCATTGTGCATCCCTAGAACCCCATTTGCTAGATCCGAGTACCACTCCTAACTCTCGTGCTTGCCTCCTTGCAGATGCAGCTATGATGGCCTACCCAGTGGTCGTCTTCCTCCAGGGAGAGTCGTTTGAGTGGGGATCTTCAAGTCTCTACGACGGATCAGTTCTGGCAGCTCTGGGCAAGGTCATTGTGGTCACTCTCAACTATCGTCTCGGCATTCCTCTATATTCTTTCTCAGTTAGAATGCATATCCTTAGTAAGTAAGGTTATACATTCATGGAAAGTAAAGTAGCATATTCTTAGTGAATAAGGTTGTATATTATTGGTAAGCAAAGTTGCTGTCTTGGTAAGTAAAGTTGTAATTTTTAATAAGGAAAGTAGTTGTTTTTGGTAATCAAAATAAAATTTTTTAGTAAGTAAGGTTGAGTATTCTTGTGGGTAAGGTTGAATGTTCTTAGTAAGTAAGGTTGTTGCCTTGGTAATTAAAATTACAGTTTCCGTAAGTAAGGCTGTAAATACTTGGTAAGTAAGGTTGCTGGATATTCTTTGCTAAGTAAAGTTTTATATTCTTAGTAAGTAAGGTTATTGTATATTCTTGGTAAGTAAGGTTGTATATTCTTTGGTGAGTATAATGTGCCAGTTTGGTTGTATATTTTTGTTAAGTAACCATTTTGGAGGAAATATTTATTTATTTCCACTGAAATCTTATTTTTCAAAAACTCCTCCTCTAAGATAAATGATACTTCAATCTCATACATCTTGCATATATTTATAAATTTAAGAAAATTATTCTTCCTCTACGATATTATTGTATTATACAAACTTGAATTTCAAATATATTATACGGATCAATAATCGTTGGTTATGAAATATTTTTGCAAAGATATATATTCAAAAAAAAAGAAAAAAAAAACAATAAAACAGGAAAATCCTATTAATCCTGCCGACTCTGAAAGAATCTGTGGCAGCAAGATGAAGACTGGGATATGGCAAAGTTCTCTTCGATAAACTTCTTCTTGTTTCCTGGAAAGAGAGAAACAGGCAGCGAATCAGCCATTGGAAAACACACAGGAATAATTCAGCCTCGGAATCTTTTACAAAAGGCAGACTTAGAAATAAAAACGCTTTCCAGACCAAAGGGATGGTTTTGCCTTTGGCTTTCGAGAAACAAAAGTTTTTTTTTTTTTTTTTTTTTGGCGGGGTGGGGGGTGGGGGGGGGGGCTTCAAGGCTGCAAATGGATGCTGCAGTTTAAAAAATTTTCTTAAAAGGGAGATTAAAGTTATAGCAAGTTACCAGAAATTGTCATGTTACTCTTATGTTGATATGTATGAACATGAAAATATACATTAATTTTTTTTTTACCTGTTGAAAGGTATATCACTTAGCTTGAGGTTGTTATACCAAAGGGTTGCTCCTGCTCTTCCATCAACTAGAGAAATTAGTAGCTGTTGTTAGGAATATAATTAAAACGTTTGTAACAATAATAGCCAAAGAAACAAGATATAACGCACACACACACACAGACACACACACACACATATATATATATATATATATATATATATATACATATATATATATATATATATATATATATATATATATACATATATATATACATATATATATATATATATATATATATATATATATATATATATATA
>NC_090749.1:87578440-87585940 GCF_036898095.1 Palaemon carinicauda | reverse complement strand
GTATATATATATATATATATATATATATATATACAGAATATATATACAGTATATATATATATATATATATATATATATATATATATATATATATATATATATATATATATATATACAGTATATATATACAGTATATATATATATATATATATATATATATATATATATATATATATATATCCTTCGCCTAATCCTTCTCCCCTGGTCATCAGGAGCAAGTCTGTTCAAGCGAGCAATTCTGATGTCAGGATCTGCACTCAGTCCCTGGGCTTCAGTCCGGGACCCATCTGGACACGCCTTCGATGTAGCCACCCAGCTGGACTGCCCTGTTCCAAACGACCTCTTTCGCCCCTATGAAAATCTTCTCCAGTGTCTGAGGAAGAGGCCTCTGCACCACATATTGCAGGTGATCAAGTTGGAGATGTATTGAAAAAGAGTGTGTGATTACCAGTTTACGTGACCCGACAAAATTTCAATTGCTTTATTAGTTTTATAATACAAATTGATATGTTTATTAAAAATAACCATAAGTCCATCGAAAAAAAGGGACGATTATTCAACTTTAGACTATACTATTGTAGCGTATACTATTTCCACTCATATAATATGCTAGAAGTATTGGATTTTTTTTTTATTAATATACTGTCTATTCTAATAATAATAAAAAAAATTGTACATAGTAAATATTGTGGTTTTCAGTGATTATTCTGCCCCTGGTAATATGCTATCACAGAGTTCCCACAAAAAAGTAAGCTAGATGGAATGTAAATAGCTACAAACAATAATAAAAATACAACTGTTTTCTGCTTTTACTTAAAGAATATATTAAATAGAGAAGAAAAATATATGTAACAATAATAATTTCATTCATTGTTAAGGGATTCCCTTAATCATATTCAATTAATTGTACTGTATTTACAGTTTCTTTTTCCATATTTTAGTTGAGTATTATATTCCTGAAAAGTTAGAAAAACTATAAGGGATTAATGATAGAATTAATGTATCTGATAATGATTCTAAGTTACCGGTATCTAAAGAATCTGGAAATTTTATGTTAATTATTACGGATACGTAAAAACTATTTGTAGTAATAATCAGAACTGAATTTTAATCAAAAGTATGTTTTCCTACATAAAGGTGTATTTTAGAAAACCAAAATCTTTTTTTGTAATTTTTAACCTAAAAATTTACAGTATGACTTATATGTTTGCCTGGAAATCATTTTAACTTAAGATAATTTCTTTTCATTAAAGTACTTTAATCATTTTTAGCAAAAATTATCTTGACAATAATTTTCGATCAAAAGTCCATCTTTATACCTAAAGGTGTTTTTTGTAAAACAAAAATATTATTGGTAATTCGATTTTATATTTAACCTAACAATACATAGTCCAAGAGCTAGCAGCCATTTATTTACCGGAGATGACCAAAATTCTAGTGGGCATTTTTGGAAAGGGTCTACCATGGGACATCCAAAAATGGTTATCTTTAAGTTGGGCAATGGTGGGTGTAGATTTTATTAACCCCTTTTGTTCGAAAACGGACTTTTCGTTTTTCGGCAAAATATGGGGGTAGGGGAAAGTAAATTGGCTGCAGCTCCTCTCACACTGGTCCTAGAATAAAGAACTATATACCCAAATAATGCTATTGATCTGTAGATTTTGTTTTATATCAAACAGCATTAATTAAATTATTATTGGGGGTCACCAGGGGTCAAAAGTTCAAGGTCAGCTCTTTAAAACGCTGTTTTTGGGTTTTAGCTGTATTTTGGCTAAATAAGACATCAAAATTTGCCCAAGGTTTACTAAAGATGAATAGAATATAAAGAAGAGACATATATAAAGTTTTTTGAAGAAGATGGGATTTATTCCAGCAATATGACCGACATGACAAAAGTCATTATTAAACGGTTGCTTTGAAATTCACTCGTCAAACCGTTTCAAATTTAGTTGATAGATGGTTTACCTATAATACTGAGATCAGTTTTATTGACTGTGTGTTCACCTGCTTTGTCTTTAAAACAATATAAAAACATTTATTCTTTAATAATTTTAATGAACACCACCCTTCCGCTGTAAATAGTATGCCACTAATGGCTGTAAGCTCTCGTCATGGTCATATGGTATTTCAATGCATATCTTTTTTCACTTTTCAATTGCTTCATCCGCAGTAATGACGTATGTGCAAAGGCCTATTATGTAGATCAAAATCACTGAGGAAATTTCATACAGATTTCCGGCAGTGAGAGATAAATAACCAGTTCAGTTCATATGTGTAATTTCAAAAGTGTTGAGTCACAACTCCTTACACAAATCTATTTTTTTCATGTAAGTAAATGGCTGTTTACAAATAAGTAGAGTCCTAAAAATGAACTATGAGTTTCAATTTCTTCAGGTTGATGTTGCTGTTAACACTGCAACCCTCACAATGGCTAGTGGGACTGGTAATCCGCAGCAAACAAATGACAACTACCCTTACCTTCGCAGCCAATCAGCTATGCTTGCTGTATCAACGTCAGGGGTTTTACCAAATGTCTGCATATTCTGCAGAAAAACTAGAAAGAAAATTCGAGGAAAGGAACAGACACTCACCAAAATGTGCATGTTATTCTGTTGAAAAAATATCAAAGAAGCTGCTCGTGCTCTAAAGTCTAAATGACAGTGAAATGCTTGTGATGATAGGTGACATTGGGTTTCATAGCAAAGAGGTGAAATATCATAATGAATGTAAACGAGCATACCTGAATCAAAAGAGGGACACATTAAAGAGAACAGTGTCTCCTGATTGTGACAATGCAAACTGTATTGCTTTAACAAGTATATTCCAATACATTGAATCCTCAATCATTGACAATTATTGGCCTGAATACCTTGTATTATTACATCGGCATTACCTTAGATTTCTAGAGCAAATATCTGATGTTGAGATTGTACCTCACAAAGTCTCAACTTTAGGGGATAAAATTGTGAAACATTTTGGTGATAGAGTCAAAATAGATTGTTTAAGTAGGAAAGAAGGTTTGGTAGTGTTTTCTAGCATGGTAAATAAAAAACTGGCCCTTTCAACAGATTCAAAATTTAGCAGCTCAGAAGAGCATATTGTGACTGAAGCAGCCTCTACATTGCATTCTAACATCCTTGAAATTTGTAAGTGTGCACCTGAATTGCCTGTGTCCTTGTCACTTACCAAACTATGTCCGTTGGATGTCATTGTATCACCACAATCTGCTCAATATGGAAATGACACATCCTGGAATTTAGCCAAGTTTTGAAATGGGGTGCACTCTCTGTGTGGAGAACTAGGAATACCTTTTCCAGAAGTGCATTTGATATTACTTTACAGCAAACTGTGAATAGGGATGCCGCATCCAGGCAAAAGGGTAATGCTGCATTTACACAGAATGTTGCAGCCCGTAAGAAGGGGACAGTGAAAAGATCTTTTAGGGGAGCAATTGTCAGTTGTCTCCTGGAAATGGCTGGAATCACACTGGTGGATGATGCAATACAGGAACTAAAGCCATCGAGGATAGCCAAAGACAATGCAGACCTTAAGAGCACGATCACAGAGGTGGAGAAAACTCTTAATCCATTCACTGTTAATGATGGTACTCTGTATTGCCTAAGCACTGGCAAAGCTGCCTCGGATGGTGTGAAAGACAGTCTTCTGCAGTCAAAAGAAACTGGATCTACCTGAAATCAAGTTTTTGTTAATGAATGTAAGGTAGATGGTGGGCGTTTTGAACAGGCTGTTAAGCGAAGAAAGGTGATGAATTTCACACAGAATGCAGTAAAAGTTAAATTCACCACAAAGGACAAACAGATCAAGAAGCAAAATGCACCAGAGACATATTTTGGAGGCTGCTGTATTTCTCAGTAACATAAGAACTTGATCCTATCCTCTCACTCCAGTTCCTTTCTCATTGTGTCATATGACTGGTGATATGAACAAGACATCAAAGAGCACATTAATGGAAAAATTAGAAGCAATGGGAACCTTGAATGCCATACCAGACAGGACTGATGTCTATATTATAAATGCTATGTTCTTCTTCCGTGTGCTTTACATGCCATCCATCTATGGGGGATGGCAATATCCATTCTGAAACAAGCTTGTAGCACTGGTGAAATTGTACACATAGTCTGTGACACATATCCTAATGGGCCAAGTATCAAGGACATTGAACATGACTTGCGTGGTAGGACACCCACTACCTATATAATCACTGGCTCGTCACAGAAAAGACCACCAGATCTCAACACGGCTTGGAGCACATCACAATTCAAAACAGAGTTTTTGGCCTTCTTGAAGGATGAATGGTCATCAGATAGATATGCATTGACTCTTCAGGGACATCAGGTCTACTTTGCAGTGGAACATGAATGCTACCTTTGCAGTTCAGCAAGTGGAAATGTCAACAGGGTCCTGGTTCATGAGCTTTAGTGCCGGCATGAAGAAGCCGATACACGGTTACTGTACCATGCAAACTTTGTTGCTGTTAACTATGATGTGGCCCCAGTGATTGTCTTTCGCAGTACCAACACTGACGTCTTCATCCTTATTCTCTACCATGCTAAGTTCTTTAACGCACAGATTTGGATGGATGCTGGCTTGAGTTCTAGAAATTCCAGTCATTTCATAGATATGTCACATCTTGCAACCAAACTGACTGGACCTTTATGCGATGCTCTACCAAACTTCCATGCTCTGACAGGCTGTGATTACACAGCCTCTTTTATGGGAAAAGCAAAGTGGAAGCCATTTGAAATAATGAGAAACAACCCTAGGCTCACATCTGCAATTAGTCACATTGGAGACTCAGATGTCATCGATCCAGATGTTGCTGCTGTAGTTGAAGAGTACTTGTGCATTGTCTATGGAGTTCGGAACCTGACAAGTGTTGATGAAGCCAGGCTTCAATTTTTCCGCAAGTTGTATGCCCCTAAGAAGGAAACTGATCCGTCGATAAAATCAAAACTACAGACCCCTGTTGTCTTCCTCCTTGCCAAAGAGTGTTGCAACAGAAGTTGCTAAGAACTACTTTGTTGCACACATATGGAGGAATGCAAGGGAAGCTGATTCAGTCTCATTTGGTCCTGAAGGACACAGCTGGAAAGTCCAGAATGGCAGATTGATGATTGTCTGGTTCACTAGCTCAAATACTCCTGATAAGTTAACCGTTGAAAAATCCGATGTACAGGAAGATGATAATGATGATGACAATGATGAAAAGGACACAGAGCCAACATTCCTCGGATGAAGGAAAGAATATAGATTTTTAGAGAAGTCCATATTAGCAATATAGCTGGAATAGATCCCACCTTCTTTGAAAAACTTTATTTGTATCTCTTTTTTTATATTTCAAGCATATTTAGTTAACCTTTAGCAAATTTTGATGTCTTATTTAGCCAAACTACAACTAAAACCCAAATCCGGCATTTCAAAGGGCTGACCTTGACCTTTTGACCCCTGGTGACCTCTAATAATAAATTAATTAATTTAGTTTGATATCAAATAAATCTACTGATCAATAGCATCATTTTGGTATATAGTTCGTTATGCTAAGCCCAGTGTGAGAGGAGCTGCAGCCAATTTACTTTCCCTTATCCCTCATATTTTGCCGAATAATGAAAAGTCCGTTTTCAGACAAAAGGGGTTAATAAAATTCACACCCACCACTGCCCAACTTAAAGATACCCATTTTTGGATGTCCCATGGTAGACCCTTTCCAAAAATGCACACTAGAATTTTGGTCATCTCCGGTAAATAAATGGCTGCTGGCTCTCGCTCTAACATGACTTGACTTCACTTATAAATGCTTTTAACTCAAGATGATTTCTTTTCCGTAAAATATTATGAAAGTCAAATGATAAGTTGACCTTAATATTTCTGTCTACATAACAATTATGATTTAGGAAAAATATAACTTTTATGAAAGGAAATAAGATTAACCTAATGTTCTTAAAGGTTCAGCTAAAGATATCCAAGTTTCAAGTGGCTGTTGGCCCCAGCATTGATGGTGTCACTATCAAACCTGACTGGAAAAATCATCAGAGCAAAATATGTGAGTTTAACTTCTGAATTTTCTTAGATGGATTTGATATGTTGATGTCAACTCATACGCAAAAATATTTTATTATTTATAAATGCTATTTAGGGTCGTAATCCATAATACAGCTGAAAACCCTAAATGTATAGTATTACATATATACAACCCTATACACACAGACACATATACATATACATATACATATACATATACATATACATATACATATACATATACATATACATATACATATATATAGGTATTACGACCCTTGTTGGGCCGTGGTGCAGGTTTGTCTGCACTAAAGGATGCACACTCAGTGTTGTTTCAATGTATCTAGCAAAAGATGGTCAATGGAGACAAAAACACTCAGGAATACTCAACAATATTTATTAACAAACAAAGAATAATTAAAGTCAACCTTGTGACTGCCAAGGACAAACACCAGTCCTTAAATAATCCCTTGGGATTCCTAACTACAAAAAAAACTAAACAATAAATAGATATAAAAGAGAGAAACGCATGAATACAAATAAGTCAAAACATACATAACATGACTGGCCAGATCAAAATAAATATAATAAATTATACTTATAACTATTGAGGTGGTGAAGGAAGGTGAAGCGTAACAGGGAGAAAACACTTAATCTCCTACCTATATTTATAATCTAAACTTAATATATAATCAATAATATAAAAACCACGAGGCTGTTAACATTACACGAATTTAGAATAATAACAAAACCAACCAAAAGTGGCAACAAATTAAGACTGTTCCAACAGTTCATTATAGTATATCTATCTACATAAAAATTATATTGAGTAACAACAACAAAAAAATTATCTCCTCACAATCAGAAGAGGAGTCCGTGATCCCAGAATAACACGCGTCTTTCTTTCCAGTAGGCTTTGATCCCAAAACTCTAACAGGGGAACACAAAAGCACCAGGAAGGAGGAGTCGAGAGGTCCTGCACGACCATACAAAATAAAAACGCTTACCTGGGATCTTTCTCCCTACTAGCCTCCTGACGGGCATCAAGGCCTCCACAGCTGCAGTAAATTCAATGACGTCCTGAGAATCAAATGCTCCTAACACCTCAGGAAAAATCTTCCACTGAGGAGGCAGCAAGATAAGGCCGCAGGTGGCTCAAATCACCTGCAACACAAGCAGGACGCAACACCGTAGGTGGCCAGAAGCGTACCTGCGAAGGACAGCACTCAAACTACGTCCAAAGGCGTTGAAAACATTTTTAAAAGCGGCAGCTGGAGGTCAAAAGGGTATAGCCTCTGTAGAAAGCCCGAACTGCCCTTCCAAACACAAGCACTGTCTCTTATAACCTCCCTCACCGAGGTCTCCAGTCACGTGCCCAAAATGTAAACAAAAAAATAAACGAGTGTTAAAAGGGTAATTCGAAAACTTTAACGAGCGGGGAGGAGGCGCAAAATCACCACA
>NC_090749.1:87540615-87557940 GCF_036898095.1 Palaemon carinicauda | reverse complement strand
TAATTACTCCCCTGTCTAAAGATGTTCACGGAGATACAGGTGTGAAGGACATTCGCTAAGCAATTAATATTCACTATTACATATATGAACCTGAATATAATTAAGTCAACGCAGCCTGATATAGAACATCACCATCATCAACAACAACAACAACAAGATCAGCCCTTAACCCCGAAGGAAGTACTCCAGAAATGGTTTGAAATAGGAATCAACATATCAAGGTTACTTGTTGAAGAGCTAAATGGCGACCGATTATAATCGCTCGCCAATCGCCATTTAACTCTTCGCTGTCTGGAATTATATATCTACTGATTTATAATTTTATTTATTTATTAGCTCATTAATCTTTTTCATATTCTTATATATACTGTACGTATTAAAATGTATTCAACTTTTATGTTTCTTCATATTATTCCATTACCAAATATTATAAGATTTCATCATTATAATTAATTTCTATATATTCATTTTTATCATCTGATCTTTTGAAGTTTTTCGGCAAAGTTGTTTTATTTCTCATTATTATTATTATTTTTTTTTTTTTTTTTTTTTTTTTTTACAAAATATTTATATTTGAAAGCAAGACACAGAAAGGAAACCTTCTTTGTTTTAATCAAATCCTTATGGGGGAAGTTGCGAGCCACAAGGAATATTAACTATACTCTATATAAGTAATGCCTAATTAAGAAAAAAAATTATATACGAAAGAACATTCAAATAGATCGAATATTATCTATAAAACGAGACTCATGTCAATTTGTTCAACAGAGAAAAATTTATTAAAAAAGCTTGAAATTATGAAATTCCACAAGTTAAATTATCAAATTATAAAGATTATTCCACAATCTGATTAAAGATGGAATATAACTTCTAAAATAGTGGATGATTTCGGCTTTTGATGGAGAAGGCATGACTGATAAATCACTATTGCACCTACACACAGAAGCCATGAATGGCTACGTAGTGAGTACGGACGGGACAATATGGAGACGATGTAAGCCACTTTTCATTCGGATAGTTTACAAGAGAAGAAAGAAGAAACAAAGCTAGAAATGAGGGTATATGCGAGCATTTCCATGTAATTCCTACGTATCTTCGGCGGATAGAGTACGGATTGTGGCACAGGCTTTTATGTCCTCTGGACGGATTGTCCAGTCCATTGAAGGATGCTAAAACTATTAAAATTCGACTGTGGATGACGGCGGATTACTCTTGATGGAGGTGGACATACGCAAGGATGCTATGGATACAGTACGTATATAATAAGGTTCCTTCACCAATCTCGGCGGATGCTTTATCCTCAGACATCTGGGTGTAGGTGTGATAGTGATTTTAGACTTAACTGCATAACACTCTCTCTCTCTCTCTCTCTCTCTCTCTCTCTCTCTCTCTCTCTCTCTCTCTCTCTCTCTCTCTCTCTCTCTTAATTTAATTAGGGAGAAATAACAAACTTGTTCATAAAATACTTCTGTATTTAATCACGTCCAGAATTCATAATCTGAATAACAGATTAATTAAGATGATCATGATTCATATATAAAATTACCTACTTGTTTTAACTAATCCAAAATTTAAAACGCTTTTGTTGATGAAATCAAATATAATGTTAACATATTTCCTTAAACAGCGAAAATTTGATAGTTATTTCAACTTACTGATAAAATCATTGCATTGTAGTTTGATTAATCCAGATTATAAACACTTATGTTAATGAAATCAAATATGATAACAATTATGATGGTTATTTCAAGTTACTGATTTTTCTATTGTATTATTGTTTGATGGACCACCGATTATTCTTATTACTAGACAGGGAAAAGTTAATGTATTATATTAGATGAAATAATTTATTGCAGGAATATTGTGAATGTACAAAAGAAAAAAAAAATCTTCCGCTTTTGGACTGAAGCATATCAAGCAATTACCGAACATCCTAGCCACAAAATAGTTATTTCAATATTATATGTATATATATATATATATATATATATATATATATATATATATATATATATATATATATATATATATATATATATATATATATATATATATAAATATATATATATATATATATATATATATATATATATATATATATATATATATATATATATATATATATTATCTGTATACAGTATACGCAAATAATATTTGTATAACTTGAAATCTTATGTCAAAAACTTTACTTACCTGTCCCTTCAATAGCCTTTAGATATACCATGCGCACTCACATAGCCCCATAGCCGCTCTCTTACTCTTATGAGGGCCTGCCATTAACTTCTAATCTGTTCTGAAGAATTAGTCAATAAACTAAATAGGTACAAAATTAGCTATTCGTCTCATTACCTAATCTAATTCATCTACTTTGGCTGTAGAGTGTTGGTACATCTCAAGGAATAGTCTAGCCTTATATTTACTCACATAACTATGCAATATATTATAAATCTTTCATTCAGCTTCATATATAGAGAGACATCCTTCTATTAGAGTCTTAATTTCTTTCTATATCTTCATTTTCCCTGACGACTTGGAATTCTGGAAGCAGACTAACACAATATAGATTGAAGTATTCTGAGAAAGGTGAAATTTATGAATAAATTTAACACAAATACAAAACTAATAAGAGTATAACATAGTCTTTTTATTGTAAAGAACTAAATTATTATATGGTTTCCTATTCTGCTATTCTTCTGTATGTACCTATTATGAAAACATATAGAACTGATTTCATATATTCATGAACACAAGCTTTATAATAATGATATTATTCTCAAATCCCGATTTAGGCTCAAATGAAACAAATAACTTGTTTATAATACATTTACCGTGGCCCTGTATAAAATAATTTAACTAAGACTCGATGATTTAAAAGTTCTTTATCAATGGCTATGAAAATACTCGAGTATATATTAATTTTTTCTTAAACTCTAGCAAAACCACATAATATTTAATGTAAACTACTGTACTTGGTGAGACTGCTCTGACCCCCTGACCTCCACAACCCCAATCTAATCCACCCTTTCGCAATACAATTCGAATTCTACAAAAGTGCAAGCTGAGTCCATCTATTGGCAAAACAGAGAAGCAGTCGTGAGATATCCTTGCGAATCTCATGACGTCACAACTTGGTGACACCATTATCAGCTAGTGTCGAAATTACAGCGCACTCAAATGATAAGATTCTTATTAGGAATCAAACTACGTCCATGCATATGCAATATATGCATTTACATAACCAGTATGATTAAGCATTATTATAATTCATATACGATAAACATATCAAGTACAAATAGTAATTTTAAGATAAAATTTACAACCTTACTCCCCCATCTCGTAAAATTGAACCGTCCACCAAGAAGTTGAGTTTGTATAGAGACATCTATTGGTGCCCAAAAGAATCACTTTAAACCAGACTTTAATGTCCTTGCTTCGTAAAACTGAATTATGACGTAGGGTTCTGTCTTGACCCCGAGCGTTGCTCTCCTTACACTTAACTATGGAATGACAATTGGTGTGAAACGATCATTACTTGGATTAGGGGACTTCAGGCTAATCTACTTATATTATAAGATCTCTTTACTTTGAACTCAAAGAAATATCTCGATAAAAGATGTTCTTCAATAAGACGAAGAATCTTAGAATCATAGCTGTTGATTAGTATCGTTATTCCCGATGTAACAATAAAGGGAGCAGTTTAAAGCAATAAGAAATGACATTATGAGTACCCCCCCCCCTCTCTCTCTCTCTCTCTCTCTCTCTCTCTCTCTCTCTCTCTCTCTCTCTCTCTCTCTCTCTCTCTTCAAAACTTAAATATATCGATTCTAGTTTCTACAATAATTATAGTTTGATATGTTTAAAAAAATATTCTTTATTTCTGGACTAACTTAATTTGTCTAATGATTTACAGAACTGAATATTGCCTAGGTGTTGGCGTTGAGAAATCATGAAACCCTCTTATCAACGACAACAACAATAATAATAATAATAATAATAATAATAATAATAATAATAATATTGAAAATAATAATAATAATAATAATAATAATAATAATAATGAGTAATACAATTATATAATAATATCATCTGGTATATACAGGTGTGTTTATGGTCTTAGAAGTATGTTATTTTTTGGGCTCAAGCCATGGCGTCCTGATGGAAGGTTCCTTTTTGGTAGCTTCCTTGGGTATAAGACTACTAAGATATTCCCAGAGAATTTAACCACAGGTTATCACAGAATTCTAACTTCTGGAGCGAGTATCTCAAAGGTTTCCCTTTAAGACATCGTAATACAACAGGGGACGCGCATGTCTGAACGCGCCACATAGCTATCTTCACCCCGAACAGAGTTAATGCTTCGGTGTGTAAGGACTGAGAATAGCTGGGAGCCGTTCCACAGCTAATCTCACTCGTGGCTACTACTGATACTCGAGACGTAAACAAACGGACGCCATTGCTCTAATGACGTCACGCCCGTCTTCATCCTTTGTTTAGTAGCTGCCCTACTTAGACGGATTTTCCCTGTGTTAACTTTATCGTTTTGCATCTTCGCTATGTCGTTACCTTCAGCCTCGCCTTCTTCTGGAAAGTTGAGTACAAGGTTCCAGTATTGTTTAATTAAGCTCTGGCCGTAAAGTAAATATTTCTTTTCGAAATAATTGCTGTTTTGTGGCAGAGCTGTGCCTCTACCGGATCCGCCATTTTATGGCGTCGTTGTTGTTATGCATGTCTTATTTAGTTAGCCACAACAACGTTTCCGGCATTATATACTAATCGAATACATTAGTTTATTTAGTCTTCATAGCTAGGAACTTTTATATCATGTTTAGACGCTTTTTATCGGTCATCGATTGACCTCATACCAGTCGGCTACTATAGCCCCCAGGCCAGGAGCCTACATACAAGTGTTCATGCATGATTTATTAGTGATCCTAGACTAAGTTATGAAGATAGTGGCATTATTATTTTACAATACTTTTGACAGTGATGCAAATGTTTTCGCCTTCAGGGACCATATAGGGGATAGGCTAGTCAGTGACTCTTTCTAGCCTAACCTAATGTTAGGACCCCTATATGCTTCCTTCATCCCCTGCCTTGGCATTCCCTCTATTTAGCCTTGATTCCTTTTCTGAGTAAAGGGATTAATTGTCTAATAGAGTATATATCGCCTCTCTGTCCTCCCTAAAGGAATGAACCCCCTTTAGGGCTGCGTCCGAGAGTGAGGTTAGGCTAGCCTACCTCTATGGCTAGGATAGTCTATGACTTTCCTGCGATAGCGATATGTCTTCTTCCTTTCCTAGTTCAGGACTCTTAGCCCTGTTCTAGGTTAGGTTAGGAAGGTTTCTCTGTTCCATGCTGAAACTGTACTCTTGCACCGTTATAGCTGATCTGCCTGATCTTAGGTTAGGGAGTGTCCTCCCTTTCCTTAGTGGCCGCTCTGGTACAGAAACCCTTCCTGGGAAGACTTCTCTCTTCTCCCTCCCCACCTATCTCTTGTATAGCCTAGCCTATGCTTAGGTTAGTTTATACTCATCTGTCCCCTGTCCTACAACTCCTCCTTAGGGTGGAAGAGTAGGGCTACCCGAGCTTCCTTGTGCAGTCCGCTCCGGTACATATACCTTCATAGTGTCCTATAAGGTTAGTTACTAGTATAGTTCTGCATATGGGAGTCTCCCCCCCCCTCCTCTTTGGGTGTTCCCTAGCCCTCCCTTGGGCTACCTTGCTTCCGGTCCCTAGTGACCCCTGCTCATGGATGTTAGAGCCTGCCTCTATCATGGGTACACCCCCTCAGGGAGGGGGAGGGATGTCTGGAATCCTGATGGTACTTCCTACATCCCTTCCCCCCTCCCCCCTGTCTCTCTCCCTATCCGGGTGCCGGTCTCTTGCCGCCTCTACTGTCGGCAATACCTGCCTCCTACTTGGTGACTCTCCCTACCCTTGCCGCCAGCCCCCCGTGTACGAGGGACTGCCGGCTGCCGCCGGCTACTACCGGCGGCTCTCCTACTCCTATCTAGTCGTCCGCTTGCCGGTCGATCGCCGGAGTTCCGGCATATACTGCCGGCAACCCGATACAGCCTTTACCATCCTTATCCCAGTCACCAACCTGGCATCCTCCGACTGCCGGAGCCGCCGCTCCCTGCCGGCGTGCCGCCGTTGTGCCGGCGGCCGCCATCCTGGTATTTAACTGACTTTTGAAAATTGTCTGTCCTAATGCCAGAATCTATGCTGGAGCGAGCTCCGGCATGCCGGCGGCTTGCCGGATGCCCCGGAGGCGTCAAGAATACTTGCACCCCCTTACTGTAGCTATCATAAGACTATGATAGCCCTATATCGCAAACAGATAAGCTGCTTCTGCTATTAAGATCAGTACCTAGTACTGCTCTATTAGTGATCATGCTGTCTCTTTGCATTCTTCTAATTCCAGCATGCTATGTGCATCTTAGCACGGCTGGTTGCCAGAAGCAGTTACCTTTTAATGAGGCCTTCTGGCCCTTAACTGGGAACCGAATGAATTCGATCCCAATCTTGTCCTTGGTTTTCCATGGAATTCCAAAAATACTTGGAATTCTAGGAAACTATATCCAGTGCCCTCGGTCATTTGGATTATCCAGGGACCAAGCTTATGGTAACCAGCCGGGCGAGATGCATGGAGCATGTTCTCCTTTACTATTTTCATTCTCTATGCATCCCACCTTCTTAAGTTAAAATTAATGATTAATATTAACTTAGTTTAAGAGCCATTCTTATGACTCCCCCATACTCATTTTCTCTTTCTTCCACAGGAGGAGCAGATGAAGTGTGATTTCGCCTTCTGCGCTGTGAAACGCCCGCAGTTTTACGGGCATACGGCTTGCAGGACTCACGCCCCTTGTGCAGACAAGAAAGGGGATTTTAAGTTTTGGAATCCACTGGATTGTACGGTCTGCCAGGCCCACCTAGTTGAGGCCTTCCATAACCCTCCTTCAGCGGAGGTTAGAGACATTTCTCGTGAAAAGCTGCGCAAGTGGGTGCGTGGCTTCCAGAAAAATGCTACCGGACCGTACCTGGCCACCGAAGAACTGAGGTCACTATTGTTCCCTAAGGCCTCCCCTGACTCAGTGGTACCCAAAGATGTGATCCCCACTGTCCAAATTACGGTGGAACCTGATGTGGTCATGGCTCAGTCCATGCACGAGTGTCGTTTAGATTCCGAGGATGATGAACAGATTTCAGACGTCTCGGAGGACACGGAGAAGACGCTTATGGCTCAAGGAGCCGAAGAGGACGAAGACAAGGTGGAGTACACCGAGTCAGAGCTGGAAGCTGCTCCCTCGTCCATCCCCCCTCCTACTCCTACACCGACGGAAATGTCCATTCCGTCTACCTCCTCGACTCCGGATCCTTCTTCTTCTACTCAAGAACTGATCCGGCTGATTAGAGCCGTCATGGACGACAGGCTGAAGGAGAACCAGGAGTCCATCAGGTCGATGATTGGATCCAGAGAGCCGAAAAAGATTTCGGTCAAGGATCTCCCCGCTTGCTCTCATGCCAACCCGTGGAGGTATGCAGAGCATATGGTTATTGCGACCGGCAGGATCTTTGTCAGTGATAAGATTGGCACGGTCCCTTTGGAAGATGTGGAGTTCTTCCCAAGCTTTGAGGCCTACCCGGACTGTTACGTCCGGCTTCGTTCCGAACCTGCCTCGAAGGAAGAGACCGAACCTAAAGAAGAGATAGTGTTCGATCTCACAAAGGCCCAGGCTATGCTAGCCTCCGCATTTAAGAGTAGAGGCTTTACCTGCTCTAAGCTTCCGGCTTTGAGCAAGAAGCACCCTACGTACATTGCACCTGACACTGCGGTTCTTCCATTCTTGGAAAAGGCCTTAGCTGCATGCCTTAAGGCGGCGGAAGAAGGGAAACCCTGCCCTGCACTGGAGGAATGCAGACCCTTCTCCATCGTGACCCCCCCTGACGCTCGACACTGGAAAGATGTTCAGCATACTTTCGTCGTGGGAAGGCTCGATCCTGACGTCGCCGGACGTCAGTTTAATGAAGACCTCCCTAAGCTCAATGATCACCTCCTTCGCCGGGAACAAGACACGAAGGAGAGGCTTGCGGCATCTCTTTCTCATCAAGTCCAACTGGAAGTTATGGCCTGTGACACTAGAGTACCAGATCACTACATGGTACTCTCCAAATCCCACTTACTGACGGTAATGAAGGACTTGTACCACTTCATAAAGGCTCGAAGAGCCTGTCGTGAATTCGTGTTTGCCGGTGCCACCGTGAAACACGAACCCCGGAGGCTGATTTCCTCCAACATCTGGGGAAAGCACCTGTTTCCTTCTGACCTTGTGAAGGAAATAACTGACAGAGCCGCCACGGAGAATAGGAACCTTCTCCACAAGTGGGGCATGTCCAGGAAAAGGAAACCCTCTCAGGACGATGGACCTCAGCCTAAGAGGAAACCTCAGAAGTCAAAACCCCAGCAACGTCAGCAAAGACGTCAGTTTCCGGGACCCGCTACCTCCCAAGTGGTTGCCCAACCACAACAGACCTTTCAATTGGTCCCCCAACCGGTGTTGTCACAGTCACCGATCTTCACCCCTGCCTTTGAGCAACCATCAACTACCTTTCATGCCAAAGGTAGAGGCTCGTTCAGGGGTGCAAGCAGAGACGCATCTCGCCGTCCCTCCAGAGGTAGAGGAGGAAAGGGAGCTAGCGGCCGAGGCAACAAGTCCTCGGGACACCAGAAGCAATGAAGTGCTTCCGGTGGGAGGAAGACTCCGCCAATTCCAGGATCGTTGGACCTTCGATCCCTGGGCACACAGCATCATCAAGAACGGTCTAGGCTGGAGTTGGACGCAACCACCCCCAATCTTCCAGCAGTTCTTCCAGCAATCAACCCCCCTTCTGGAAGAATATGTTCTAGACCTCTTGAACAAGAAGGTGATAAGGAAGGTAAAGTCCACCAGGTTCCAAGGGAGACTGTTTTGCGTTCACAAGAAGGACTCAGACAAACTCAGAGTCATTCTGGACTTATCCCCCCTCAACAAGTTCATAGAGAACAACAAATTCAAGATGCTGACGCTTCAACAAATAAGGACCCTTCTGCCTCAAGGTTCCTACACGGTCTCTATAGACCTGGCGGATGCCTACTGGCACATTCCAATGAACCATCACGCTTCCTCCTACCTAGGATTTCGACTCCAAAGGAAAAGCTACGCCTTCCGGGCCATGCCCTTCGGCCTCAATGTGGCCCCTCGGATCTTCACAAAACTGGCGGATGCCATAGTACAACAGCTCCGCCTAAGAAACGTCCAGGTGATGGCCTACCTCGACGACTGGCTAGTCTGGGCTCCATCGCCCGAAGAGTGTGCAAAGTCTTGCAACGAAGTTACCCAGTACCTAGAACACCTGGGATTCAAGATCAACGAGAAAAAATCTCGCCTCTCTCCAGCTCAGAAGTTTCAGTGGTTGGGAATCCACTGGAATCTTCAGTCACACCGCCTTTCCATCCCCCAGAAGAAAAGGAAGGAAATAGCAGGGTCTGTCAAGCGACTACTGAAATCCAAACGCATTTCAAGACGACAGCAGGAACGAGTTCTAGGCTCTCTACAATTCGCCTCAGTGACAAACCCAGTGCTTCGTGCACAGCTAAAGGATGCCGCGGGAGTCTGGAGACGCTCGGCATCCATCGCTCGAAGAGACCTCAAGAGACGGCTTCCAAACAGACTACGACGCCTCCTAAAGCCGTGGTCGGAAGAAAAGGCCCTGAAAAGGTCCATTCCTCTCCAACACCCTCCTCCATCACTCAACATCCACACGGATGCCTCACTGGAAGGTTGGGGAGGTCACTCCCACCAGAAACAGGTTCAAGGTACCTGGTCTCCACTATTCAAGACGTTCCACATAAACATCTTGGAGGCCATGGCGGTCCTTCTAACTCTGAAGAAGTTATTCCCGCCACCCTCGATCCACATCCGTCTAACCCTAGACAACTCGGTGGTAGTTCGTTGTCTCAATCGCCAGGGCTCAAGATCGCCCCAGATAAATCAGGTGCTTCTCCCAATCTTCCGTCTGGCGGAGAAGAAGAAGTGGCACCTGTCTGCAGTTCACCTACAAGGATTCCGCAATGTGACAGCGGATGCTCTATCTCGGACAAACCCGATAGAGTCGGAATGGTCTCTAGACGCAAGATCGTTCTCCTTCATCTCTCACCAAGTCCCAGAACTTCAGATAGATCTCTTTGCAACGAGCGACAACAATCAACTTCCTCTGTACGTAGCCCCGTACGAGGACCCCAAAGCAGAAGCGGTGGACGCCATGTCACTGGACTGGAACAGGTGGTCCAAGATCTACCTGTTCCCTCCCACCAACCTTCTGTTGAAAGTCCTCTCCAAACTGAGAACCTTCAAAGGGACAGCGGCCCTAGTGGCTCCCAAGTGGCCCCGGAGCAACTGGTACCCCCCTGGTCCTGGAGCTGCAGCCCAAGCTGATCCCTCTCCCGGGCCCAGTTCTCTCTCAACAAGTACAGAAGTCGACTGTCTTCGCTTCATCATCGAAAATCAAGGATCTTCATCTCATGATTTTCTCTCCCTTGCCGCAAAGAAGAGGTTTGGGATCTCGAAGAAAAGTCTAGACTTCCTAGAGGAATACAAGACCGAATCCACGAGACGGCAATATGAATCATCCTGGAGGAAATGGGTCTCCTTTGTCAAGGCAAAAAATCCTAAAGAAATCACAATTGATTTCTGTATGTCCTTCTTCATTCACCTTCATGGACAAGGATTAGCAGCCAATACGATTTCAACCTGCAAATCGGCCTTGGCTAGACCAATTCTATATGCTTTCCAAATTGATCTGTCCAACGACATCTTCAACAAACTACCAAAAGCATGTGCTCGCCTACGTCCAGCACCCCCTCCGAAACCGATCTCCTGGTCACTAGACAAGGTACTCCATTTCGCCTCCAACTTGGACAATGATTCATGCCCCCTCAAGGATCTGACTCAGAAAGTTATATTTTTATTTGCTCTCGCTTCGGGAGCTCGAGTCAGCGAAATAGTGGCATTATCAAGAGAAGAAGGACACATCCTGTTTACCGATTCAGGAGAAGTGACCCTCTCCCCTGATCCGACGTTTCTCGCTAAAAATGAATTACCCACCAAAAGATGGGGCCCTTGGAGAATATGCCCCCTGAAGGAGGATGTCTCTCTATGTCCAGTAGAGAGTCTCAAGGTCTATCTTCGCAGAACTTCGAACTTTGGTGGAGGCCAACTCTTCAAAGGAGAAACATCGGGCAGCGACCTGTCACTGAAACAATTAAGAGCGAAAATCACCTACTTCATTCGCAGAGCGGATCCGAACAGTACACCCGCTGGTCATGATCCTAGAAAAGTGGCATCTTCTCTGAACTTCTTTCAGAGCATGGACTTTGAAAGCCTTAAAAACTTTACGGGCTGGAAGTCCTCGCGAGTTTTCTTTAAACATTATGCGAAACAAGTGCACGAAGTCAAACATTTTGTGGTAGCCGCAGGTAGTGTTATGAAACCTGCACCTAACTCTGCGTAGAACAGTGAGTTACTTGGGACTCTAACTCTTCGGGTGCCTATGTTGACCCTCGAGCGATTCATAGTGATGTCTAAAAACACTTAGTGCTTTTATAACTGTTCTTATCCCAGGTGAAATGTCATAGTGTCACACAAGTGCCGCATGCCTTGAGCATGATGTGTTATTTAAAGACTTGCGTTCCTCGAGAACGAGTACCTACTAATCCTGAAATTCCTTTTCAGATTCAAGAGCAAGCCTTTATTTCTATGTACATTATTATTACTGTAAATGAACTTTACTTTTGCTGTAAATTATTTAATTTCTGCATTGTGAAATAAAATTTCTATTTTATTACTTATGCGTCTCTTTCAGCTCCTACTTACTATGAAATACATACTGTCATAGTTTTATTTATTCCTCCTTTCTTATGGTTATGAAGAATTTAAGATGTTTAATCCTAAATTATATTCACCCTGTCTAAGTAAGGTTCCTACACGAATACTTACTTCTGATAACCAAGAGATGAACTCTATACACAGTGCCCAACCACCACTGGTCTAAATTCAGAATGTTCCTATACAAATACCAAACATTCCGCTTCATCTCTAAGTTCTTCAAGTTCTTCTCTCAGGATGAATAGCCCTTCAATACCACTTTGACGTCGGCATAGCCCATGGGAACTTCCTGCCAAGGGGGGCAGGATACTTCGTTCCTATGGTTCTTTATCTAAGATTACTTTGCTGTTTTGTCAATGCCTAGGCACTTAATACTGGGGGAAAATCTACCACGATACATTAATTCTCTGGTACTCTTCCATCAGGACGCCATGGCTTGAGCCCAAAAAACGGATTTTGAGCGAAGCGAAAAATCTATTTTTGGGTGAGATAGCCATGGCGTCCTGATGGACCCTCCCTACTACTTCGTCCAGTTTTGTTCCCACCCTATGCAACTGTATCATGGTGATGGGCAGCAACTGGCTTCAGGATGAAGACGGGCGTGACGTCATTAGAGCAATGGCGTCCGTTTGTTTACGTCTCGAGTATCAGTAGTAGCCACGAGTGAGATTAGCTGTGGAACGGCTCCCAGCTATTCTCAGTCCTTACACACCGAAGCATTAACTCTGTTCGGGGTGAAGATAGCTATGTGGCGCGTTCAGACATGCGCGTCCCCTGTTGTATTACGATGTCTTAAAGGGAAACCTTTGAGATACTCGCTCCAGAAGTTAGAATTCTGTGATAACCTGTGGTTAAATTCTCTGGGAATATCTTAGTAGTCTTATACCCAAGGAAGCTACCAAAAAGGAACCTTCCATCAGGACGCCATGGCTATCTCACCCAAAAATAGATTTTTCGCTTCGCTCAAAATCCGTTATTTACATACATCAAGGAAGTATTAAGTATTAAGTATTAAGTATTATGTAATAAGTATTACCTAGCTTCAGAGACCCATATTAAAGCCCAAATTGACTTGGCACCTCCCATTTTTTCTCCTCTTTCTCAATGTAACTGAAAGAATAATATTTGAGAATAAAAAGGAATTATTCCTTATGAATTAAGGTATAGAGAAGAACATCTCAGCACAATTCCCTAGAAATGCGTAGCCTTTAAACAAATACCCGACACATTAAGCCCGATTAGATACAGGAAACAGATTTGTTTTAATTATAAAAGTATATTTGTTGAGTAAAGTGAGAAATAAACCTTTTTTGAAGGTGATGAAAGATCGTGAATAAACTCACGTTCGGCTTCTTCCTATATTATTCATCATCCCCCCCCCCCCCAAAAAAAAGCTCTTATGTAAGACCTGTTTTTCCTGCACAAAGTCAATGGAAACACTGTGATTGGTTGGGGGAAGTCGTCTTTCTCAAATGTGATTGGTCGTTGTCCACTTCTGGATTTCTGCAACAGAGAAGGGTGGTTTTTTTTTCAATTATTTAAAACAGCTTCAGTTTAAATCCAAAACGCCATTTGTCCTCAACAAGTAAATGCTTGCAAGGACTCTTATATGGTATAAAAAGCTGTTAAGCAAATGTCACTTTTCAATATCATCTATAAGCTTCTGAAAAATTCTATATCATTAACTATATTTACAGTTCTTTACGCTAAATTTCACAGTTATAGTCCCAAGAGTTACGTAGATATATACCTCTATATGTTTTATTTTGGTTCCGTTGCCATGGTAACTGAGAAGCTTGAAATATGAGTTGAATTGTCCCATTTATTCTGTGGTAGATGGAAGAGAGAGGTTCTTGGAGAAAGGAGACCGTGAATTACATCTATTCATATGATATCAAAATTATGATTTTCAAAGTGTTGAGTGGACCTGAAAAAAAACAATCGAGACTTGTGCAAAACACAATGTACGAGAATCAAGTGAAAGGAAAAGAGGAAAAATAATGCTGAACCGAATCGCCTCTTGATAATAGAAAATAGTGTGAATGAAATTCAGCGACGGGAGGAAGAAAAAGAAAACCCTAAAGTGATTAAATACACAAAAACACACATGAAAATCCATATTTAAATACATACAACAACAAATGCAACCTTTCCTAAGTCCACTGCATGACAAAGGATTCAGACATAACCCTATTTATGGGGTTTGCCCATTTCGTTAACCCGCTGGCCGTTGCGGAATGATGAGACTAGGAGATTTTGGAGTGATCACTCACAGCAAACCAACCTAGTATGGCTGGGATAATAGTGATAAAAACCATATATATATATATATATATATATATATATATATATATATATATATATATATATATATATATACATATATATACACACATATATATATATATATATATATATATATATATATATATATATATATATATATATATATATATATATATATATATATATATATATATATATATATATATATATATATATGGCCTATTTTTCACTTAAAGAATATTTCCAGGTCTTATCGTTTTTCCTTTTTCAATGGAGGTGTTGAATCTAAAGTGATTTTCAAATCCATATACAATTTATGGCAGTATACGTCAAAGGCTTCTTCTATAATTCATATCTTGAATGGGTGGAGAGAAATCAGGTAAGAAATCGCCAGAAATATTTTGCTGGATTTTAAAAAGGGATTTCGTTAGAGTTGGAAATTCTTTTTTCCTTATTACTGCATTGTTATTTTTTTAATCTTGAAATAAATTTAGAATATTTATTGAAAAGGTTTTTTATTTTTTTTTCTTAGTCGTATAAAAACATTTTTTTTATGACAGTTTATCATATGTTTTTATAAAACCTATCAAAGTTATTTATTATTTTAGTTTCCTCTGATGGAGGTTGATAGCCAGTGAGTGTTTCTTTACTTATTTACTTTTAGAAATATTGGCACTTCTTGCACAGGGGTAAAAGGGAGAGGTATGTATGTATGTATGTATGTATGTGTGTATGTATTATTGGATTTGTTAATGCTTGGTCTACATTTAAAGAAGTAAAAAAAAAAAAAACATAGAGACACTAACATTGTAGGGTTAAATGGCTGGCGGAAACTGGTAATGACGTAAATAAAACCAAAAATTTAAATATGCTACAACAATATTGGAATCTATAGTCCTTTTCTTTTAATGAGGCGCATTTGCACAGACTTGCCGCGGTACCTTTTTAGCTCGGAAAAGTTTCCTGATCGCTGATTGGTTAGAATTATCTTGTCCAACCAATCAGCGATCAGGAAGCTTTTCCGAGCTAAAAAGGCACCACGGCGTGTCTGTGCAAATCAGCCTCGCTAGAAAAAAATGACTCTGGTGTACGGAACAAGTCATCTGAAGCTGGAATGGAGAAATATAACGATGGCAAGAAAAGGCCGACGACGAGTTTTACAAAGCTATCCAAGTTTTGCACAGAAAAGATTGGTACGATAAAAGAGTCTGTCAGTTTATATTCATTTGTGAGTCTAATATGATATGACACTATATGTGTATGATGGGAAGGGAAAACAAACTACAATTCTATAGATTCTTTTTTAATTATGAAGTAGAAATGTGTCATATATGTCATATGTAAATAATCATAAGCGAACTCTCTCTCTCTCTCTCTCTCTCTCTCTCTCTCTCTCTCTCTCTCTCTCTCTCTCTCTCTCTCTCTATGAGCTGAATGGTATTTAGATTTGAAAGAATATCCCTTTACTGTTTTACGTGAATAGCTTTAGACCTATAACACTAACACGTATAAATCACTAGGCAATGCCTATTGTCCTTATTCTTCGTCACATATATGATGAATAGGGACACCATCAAAACCTGGAACCACAACAATGATGGAATAATTCAAGGTTATATCAGTCTTCATTATATCTGTCAATTACACTGACATATCACTCTGGAAAGAACATGACAATGATTTATGATGTATGAAACTTAGTTACAATTTCCATTTTGAAACAGAACCATGATATTTCACATATCATCATATATTATCAACATCATCATTTAAAACATCTCACATCCATCAAAATGTGACGTCACTTCGCTATCGATGCTACTGATGTCACAATGCATCAAATATTGGATGATATATTTAACCAGTTATAATTGAATTCGGATACTGTTTTCTGTATCCCTTAGAATGAACAACACTAATCCTTTCAATTTGTTTTTATCTTTTATAACATTATCCTATATAATGCAATTTCCTTTTGCATTCTTATTTCAGAGGAAGGATATCATTTGAAACATTTACATTATTTACAGGATTAAAATAGAATTTAGTAATTTCCTTGTTGTGTAATTGTTATTTTGCTTACAATCTATTTTCTTTATAGAGAATGGTACACATGTATGTTCATATTTCTCCCAAGACTTACTCATCAATAGAGGTACATATAGTACCTTTGAATAGAATATACAATAATGGTCTTATGTCAAAAGGCCTCCTTAGAACTAGTTACATGCTACGCAATGAGTTTTTGTTATTTAATAAATTTCATTGATCTTGAATCAATCCATCGAAGGATATGATTTTAGTTTAGAAATATAGGATAATTATGTAATATTTATCCTCAAAGAAATGTAGGAATGCGGAAAGAGATTGCCAAAGAAACAACACATAAAACTTCTCTCTTAAAGGAGAAAGATTATCTGAACTTATCCATCAACAATTACCTGTTCTTTTAATTCAGCCAAACATTATTCAAAGCACTTAGTCAATCTATTAGCTACAAATGAAAAGATGTCGATAGAATCATAAAACAAAGTAGAAATCACGATGAATAAACAGAGAACAATAATACACTAATCAATCGTATATAAAATCCACTACAATACATTATCTCTAACTACAATGAAATTCAATGCTTAAACAATATTGTGCTTTGTCTTACCAGCATTATAGGAATGATTGTTCATATTTTTTGCATTACTTTTAGCGAAATAAAGTTCACATCTGCAATATTTCAGGACCAATGATGCCAGTTCACTGTTGAAACAGATAAATGATCACTTATCGCTTTTCAAAATCCGGGAAATATTGCCTTTGATTTGTAAACATCAACAGATTCAATGACATTAGCGTTCGAGCAGATTGGTTATTGTTTCGAGTGTATGCATACATATACAAATCGTATACACACATGAATTCACACACAAGCAAGTGTGCAAACACACACATACGGTATACATATAGACACAAGTACGTATTCACCTAATGAAACATCAACACGTAACAGCATACAAACAGATAAACACACGCGCATACACATGTACCATATATATATATATATATATATATATATATATATAATTATATATATATATATATATATATATATGTATAT
>NC_090749.1:87515615-87528115 GCF_036898095.1 Palaemon carinicauda | reverse complement strand
ATGATGTTTCAAGTACATCTTAGTAAATTATATGTTTGATCAATATCATTTGATAACATAACCATTATTCTGAGATTACACTAATAACTAATTATTAAAATAAATGTTTAATGAGTTGGATAGTTTTCTGAAAACCTGTATCTTGGAGCGAGTGTTTTACTATTAGAAAAAATAGTTTTATTAATTAGCCTTTGTTAGGCATAACTTTGAAGACAAGATTGTAATCTTAGAGGGTAATATATAGCTAATGGAATAGATCAAAATTAATCATGGGAATGATTGCCCATATATTCTAGAGTATATCTAACATTGCTTTCAAATGAGTGAGACTTTGAGTATATTACAGAGATATAGATATTACCTACTCCCTAATATACCTCGTAGAAGCACTGCTTGACAAATAATTTGGAATTAGTTGTCCTTCCTTTGGAGAATAACTTATAACTGGTTGGCCTACGCTGGGTGAATAATTTTGGATGAGTTGATTCTTTTTGTTGAATACATATTTACGAGTTGACCATCAACTGGTGAATATGTAGAGACAAGTTGACCATCATTTGGAGATGTGTAGGAAGCCACAGGCTGCTTGAGCATTGTAACTGTTAATATATTTTCTTTTGGTTCGTGTAGCGTTTGCGTATTCGTAATGGTGCCTTGCGTATCTGGAGAGATCCTATTGGATGTTACGCCAGTCATATCATCTATAGTTTGTACGCTGCTAATGTAGTCTAGCGGCCAGTCGTGCTGGGCCTCCTCTTCAAAGGCTGTGGCCAGGTTGCTACGCATTGTGATAGAAGGCCTCAGGGTTCCATAATGCTTTGGGGCATATATTGTCTTACAATTGTCCCCAGACGATCTGAACTGGACGTCATTCCCGCTGTCAATATTCGTGTCCTGCGAGCCTTTGGCAAGGCTCTGGCGGTGTACCTTACGTCGATAATAAGCAATAGTAAGAACCAGGATATTTAGGATTAGTAAAGAGCAGGCAATGGCCACTGTCACGCTGAGTGCAGTCGTGTAGGGGAAATCCTCCCCCATTTGACTCAGCATATCCAAATTAGCTGATTCACTGACTTGGTTTTTGTTAGCCTTAGCTACAATTGTCAAGTTATAGGGTGTATTTGTTGGACCATTGAAGGTTGGAGTCATTGGGCTAGATAGAAAGCCATCTGTTAAGTTATACTGACCTGTTGATTCATGGTATAAACCAGACTGGAGATCAGTTGGTAATCTGGGAAAGTTTTTATCTGGGCCGTACCGAGAACCCACTCGTTCCAGACCAGGTAGTAGCCATGACCACAAGGCTACTTTTCCAGCACGGTAGTGGTCACGTACATAGTTCTGTGTTCCTAGAATGAATAGACATATATAAATAACTAAAAGTAATCAGGTAAAAAAGAGGATACGATATCAATAGAAGCTATATTCCTTGAATATAAAATATATGGTTTTGACTCGTTGTTATGAATAAATATCTTTATCAAATTATCACCGAGTGCGAGTTGTATGTTACAGCTTCATAAGCTATTACAAATACAAGCCAAACACTTGAATTTACCCAAGGAAAGTTGATGATTAGAATGATATCATACAATTTTAGATGCATTTTCATTTATTTGATTAAAACCATCACCAGTTAAATATTAGTATTTTTTAAGGTTCTATAGTTTTTTTTTAAGTACATTGGAGAATTTATGTTTTACTAGTTTAGTTTAATGATATTCATAGGAGTTGGGTTATTGAAGAATTATATATCCATATATATGTACATATGTATATATATATATATATATATATATATATATATACATATATATATGTGTGTATATATATCTATATATATATATATATATATATATATATATATATATATATATACATAGAGAGAGAGAGAGAGAGAGAGAGAGAGAGAGAGAGAGAGAGAGAGAGAGAGAGAGAGAGAGATGTTGAAATCTAGAGAAAAAAGTGATTATTCATTAATATATAAGTTATCAGAGAGAAATAAAATTATTCTAAAAATAGGATTGAATGTAATTTACGGACCTAAGATTATATATCTAGAAAATATTGAAACTCATTGTATCATTATATCTCTGAGTGAAAACAGCCCCACAAAAATAGGAACCTCACCTATTTGAAAGTATCTCTGATAGACTGGATCATATTTGGGCCATATCTGCTCTTCAGAAGTTATGTCGTTTGCACTCTCGGAAATCTTAGCTGTGGAGACTGTGTCTTTTGGATGTCTGGAAAATGAGCATATACTTTTGAAATGATACCATATGTATGATTGATTGATTCATGATATCAATTATATAAACTGTACAGTAATATATACATATATATATATATATATATATATATATATATATATATTTAAATATGTATATTTATATATATATATATATATATATATATATATATATATATACATATTTAAATATGTATATATATGTATATATATATATTTATATATATATATATATATATATATATATATGTATATATATATATAAATTTATATATATATATATATATATATATATATATATGTATGTATATATACAGACATATATATATATATATATATATATATATATATATATTTACATGCATATCCATGTACATATAACAAGGCACTTCCCCTAATTTTGGGGGGTAGCCGACATCAAATAAATGAAAAAAAAGGGGGACCGTTCCTCTCTACGTTCCTCCCAGCCTGACGAGGGACTCAACTGAGTTCCGCAGGTACTACTAGGGTGCCACGGCCCACCGTCCCCCGTTATCAAACACAGATGAAGCTTCATAACCGTGAATCCCCCACTGCTGCTACCTCCGCAGTCATCCAAGGCGACCAGAGGAAGCAGCAAGGCCTACAGGATCTGCGTCACAATCGCTCGCCATTCATTCCTATTTCTAGTACGCTCTCTTGCGTCTCTCACATTTATCCTCCCATTACCCAGAGCTTTTTTCACTCCACCCATCCACCCAAACCTTGACCTTCCTCTTGTACTTCTCCTATCAACTCTTGCATTCATCACCTTCTTTAGCAGACAGCCATTTTCCATTCTCTCAACGTGTCCAAACCACACCAACACAATCATATCCAATCTAGCTGCTAAATCATTTCTTGCACCCGTTCTCACCTTCTTCTCGAGATACACCAGCCATGCTCCTCAGACACTTCATCTCAAACACATTCAATTTCTGTCTACCCATCACTTTCATTTCCCACAACTCCGATCCAAAACATCACATTTGGTACAATCATTCAAAACTCTCTTTACAATCATGCCCAAACCTCTATTCTTTACCACTCCCTTCACTGTCCCCAACACTTTGCATCCTTCATTCCCTCCCTGACGTACATCTGCTTCCACTCAACCATTTGCTGCAACAACAGACCCCAAGTACTTAAACTGATCCACCTCCTCAAGTAACTCTCCGTTTGATATGACATTCAACCTCACACCACCTTCCCTTCTCGTACATCTCATAACCTTACTCTTACCCACAATAACTCTCAACTTCCTTCTCCCACATATCCTTCCAAATTCTATCACTAATCGGCCAAGCTTCTCTTCCGAGTCTGCAACCAGTAGAGTAACATCCGCAAACAATAACTGATTTACCTCCCATTCATGATCATTCTCGTCTGTCAGTTTCAATCCTCGTTCAAGCAGTCGAGAATTCACCTCTCTCACCACTCCATCTACATACAAGTTAAACAACCATGGTGACATCATATATCCCTGTCTCAGCCCCACTCTCACCGGAAACCAATCGCTCACTTCCCTTCCTATCCTAACATACGCTTTACGACCTTTGTAGAAACTTTTCACTGCTTGCAACAACCTTCCACTAATTCTATATAACCTCATCACACTCCACATCACTTCCCTATCAATCCTATTATACGCTTTCTCCAGATCCATAAATGCAACATACACCTCCTCACCTTTTGCTAAATATGTCCCTCATATCAGCCTAACTGTAAAAATATGATTCATACATCCCCTGCCTCTTCTAAAACCACCTTGTACTCACCCTAATTTTATGAAATTACTCCACATTGATATGAACGATTTGCTGAGTGTGATATCCATCTTAGTGAAGTTATAACTTGAGGCCAAAGGTCCAAGAGCGCCCAGAGGACCACCAAAGATGTACGCCAGCTCGTTCAGGAGAAGACTCTCGTTTCCAGACTTTTCGAAAGATAATTTATTCTATTTTAAAACTTTATTCTAGTAATTACTGAATTGAAAAATAATTATTAAAAAAGGTATAGAAGGTTTTATTTTTAGCATTATTCTTTTATTAATATTTATTATTTCATATTTTCTTAAATTTAATTTGTATGATTTGGATATATCTATCTCTAATCTATGGATGACATTAAAATACTTTCTGTTGATTATTAAAGATTCTCATTAATAAAATATACCATATTCTCTATTTCATCTATAAATCCAATCTATCCATATCGACGTACATCTGAAACTTCTTCCTCCAACACGTAGAGATAAGATGATCGGGAAGCCGTGTAGAGCTGCTTTGCAAGATCTGCCATTGGCGAGACGATATTGGCATCGTGAAGGCCTTGGCCGGTTGAGTCCCTGATGCTGATTGGTCGATGGAGGGATCTCGACCAATCAGTGTACTCGGCGGTGATGGCTAACATTATTTCCTGTTGGGAAATGAAAATACTCTTGTGAGGTTCACTTTTATTTAATAAATTGTATAGTTTATATATGTGTGTAGCCCAGGTAATAATAATAATAATAATAATAATAATAATAATAATAATAATAATAATAATAATAACTCCCACCTGCAGATTGTAGCGATAGTTACTGACGACGAAGGATCTCATCAGATCCTCCCTATATTCAGCATCGAATCCCTCCTGGACTTCTTGCTGATTCAGGATGTCAAGGAGGTTGGCAGCTGTCATTCCTAGAAGGAGGTCAACTGGAGTTCGACCTTCCTTGCCTGAGAATTCAAAAGGAAGAGTAAGGATTCTCTCATTTTCTTTTATAGTTGAGTGATTAAGAATATTACTTGGTATAGACAAATGGAGATATTTATGATATACGAATAAGTACTTTTTTCAGTTTAGAAATTAGGAATTTTATTTTGTTATATCTGTGTATATAAATAACAACTACAACAACAACAACAAAAACAACAAAAGCAGGACATTGGCCACATCCCTGTCCTTATTCATGACTGTGGTTTAACTAGTTTTCCTTACCACGCTTGCTAACTGCGGATTGGTGATGGTGGGAGATTTATGTCTGATTGCTCATTTAAACATAGCTATCATGGGTAGCCCTAGTAGAGCTTTGCTGATCATTGCGATACACTAAACCTTTCTTCATGTTAAGGTATCCCTCTCACAAAGGGAGGTGTATCTATATATATATATATATATATATATACATATATATATATATGTATATATATATAAATATATATATATATATATATATATAAATATACACACACACATATATATATATATATATATTACACACACACACACATATATATATATATATATATATATACATATATATATATATGTATATATATATATATATATATGTGTGTGTGTGTGTATATATATATGCAATATATATATATATATATATATATGCCAGTGTGTATAGAGTTGTACATATGTAATATTATACATCTACAGGCTTCAGCTGTATTAGCATTTATAAATAATAAAATATTTTTGCGTATGAGTTGATATTAACAAATCAAATCCAGCTATGAAAATTCAGATGTTAAACTCACCCATTTTGCTCTGATGATTTTTCCAGTCAGGTTTGATAGTGACACCATCAATGCTGGGGCCAACAGCCACTTGGAACTTGGATGTCTTTAGCTGAACCTTTAAGAACATTTGGTTAATCTTTCGTAAAAGTTATATTTTTCCTAAATCATAATTGTTATTTAGATAGAAATAGTTAGGTCAACTTATTATTTTTCTGTTATAATATTAATTGAAATATTATTATACTGAAAAGAAATCATCTTGAATTAAAAACATTTACAATTGAACACTCAAGTCATATATTGTTGGGTTTAATATAAAATTGAATTACCAATAATATTCTTGTTTTACAAAAAACACCTTTAGGTATAAAGATGGATTTTTGATCGAAAATTATTTTCAAGATAATTTTTGCTGAAAATGATTTAAGTACTATAATGAAAAGAAATTATCTTAAGTTAAAATGATTTCCAGGCAAACTTATAAGTCATACTGTAAATTTTTAGGTTCAAGATATACTCAAATTACCAAAAATTATTTGCGTTTTCTAAAATACACCCTTGTGTATGAAAATATACTTTTGATGAAAATTCTTTTCTGATTGTTACTAAAAATAGTTTTTACGTATCCGTAATAATAAATATAAAATTTCCAGATTCTTTAATTACCGGTAAGTAACTTAGAATCATTATCAGATACATTAATTCTATCATTAATCCCTTATATTTTTTTATCTTTTAACTAAAATATGAAAAAAGAAACTGTAAATACAGTACAATCAATTGAATATGATTAAGCAAATCCCTTAACAATTAATGAAATTATTATTGTTACATATATTTTCCTTCTCTATTTAATATTTTCTTTAAGTAAAAGCAGAAAACAGTTATATTTTATTATTGTTTCTAGCTATTTACATTCCATCTAGCTTACTTGCTTTGTGTGAACTCAGTGGAGGCCTATTGCCAGGGGCAGAATAATCACTAAAAACCACAATACTTACTATTTACAATTTTTTTTATTATTTGAATGGACATTATAATAATAAATAAATAAATCCACTACTTCTAGCATATTATATGAGTGGAAATAGTATATGCTACAATAGTATAGTCTAAACTTGAATAATCGTCCCTTTTCTTTTCTTTGGACTTAGGGTTATATTTAAGAAACATATCAATTTGTAATATAAAACTAATAAAGCGATTGAAATTTTGTCTGGTCACGTCAACTGGTAATCAAACACTCATTCTCAATTCATCTCCAACCTAATCACCTGTAATATGTGGTGCAGAGGCCTCTTCCTCAGACACTGGAGAAGATTTTCATAGTGGCGAAAGAGGTCGTTTGGAACAGGGCAGTCCAGCTGGGTGGCTACATCGAAGGCGTGTCCAGATGGGTCCCGGACTGAAGCCCAGGGACTGAGTGCAGATCCTGACATCAGGATTGCTCGCTTGAACAGACCTGCTCCTGGGACCAGGTGAGAAGGATTGGGCGAAGGATAAATATATATATATATATATATATATATAGGTGTGTGTGTGTGTGTGTGTGCGTGTGTGTGTGTCTGTGTCTGTATGTCTTTTTAAACAAATATCCAAGGATTCTGTGAGCCTCAGTGGTAATAAATATCCTAAACTATATTATCTTCATCCCTCTTTTCTCTCAATAATGTTCCAACTCGTTTCGTAAGGTAAAAACAATATCACTTTTTGTAGACCAACAGAGAAAATACGAACATCTAAATAAATGTAGTTTGGCCTTTGTACAAGAACAAGACTCTAATTATAGGATATCTATAAACAAGAGAAATAAACCGTATTGGAAAAGGAATTTCCAATAAAAAAAAATTCAATTAGTGTTTCTTCTTGAGGATAATAGAATAGAATGGGATATATACATTGAAATTTATTAAATCTGACTTCTAAATTAGGAATCACAAGAAATCAACTATGAAGGTATGTATACACAAAACACACACACACACAAACATATATATACATATATATAAAAGTGTATATATATATATATATATATATATATATATGTATATATATATATATATATATATACATATACATATACATATATATGATATATATAAACATATATATGTATATATATATATATATATATATATAAACATATGTCTATATATATATATATATATATATATACATATATATATATACATAGAATTTCCAATAATATTAGAAAAAATCTAAATACCCATAAACTGAATTAAACAGAGATATTAATCAAAACATAAAATTTTCCTTACAAGTTCACAAGTCCAAAACTGAAACCAGAAATGAGAGTTGAAATCAAATGAGGAACTCCCTTGAGGAAACATGAGATAATCCAGGATATAGTAATTCTATTATATGCATTATTTAACTCTCGTTTCCATTATGGGATTTTGAAATAGGTTTCCTTTCAGGAATTTACATTTGTTGAATAGATGGAGGATTTTGTTTGACCTGATTACCTTGTTTAAGAGTAAAAATGCTATGTTTAATATAATATAATATATAATAATATAAATAATAACATAAAAAATATAATAATAATATAAGTAATAATATAAATCATAATAATAATAATAATAATAATAATAATAATAATAATAATAATAATATTAACATTTATTATTATTATTATTATTTGCAGTGTTAGTAATAATAGAATTAGCTAGATTACTGTAACTGCAGTAGCAATACTATCAGCATTAGAAGTAATCATAATATTAAAAGCATCCTTTAGAAATATCAAGAAACAACCATTAACATCACGTCATCCTCCAACCACAAGTAACATCACTTTAACGAATATCTTAAAATCTTTGAAATTTCCCTTTGTCACAGAGAACAAGGTTTACTTACTGACTGACCTGTAGCAGCGGGTGATATGACAAGGAAGTTGAGGCAGGCGGCTCCCATGCCGTGACCCATGACCGTGACCTGACCTGGGTCACCCCCGAAGCGGACAATGTTCTCTTGAACCCAGTGCAAGGCAGCCAGCTGGTCCATCAGGCCGTAGTTAGCTACGGTTGGGCGACCCACTGGGTCAGCGTTCGCATTGAAGAAACCTGGGGTAGATTAAGTAAGAGTTGAAGAGCTCAGATATTGATATACATATGTATATGTATATGATAATTTTGCGCATTTAGATATGTCATTCATATAAGCCATATATTATACTCCTCAATATATCTGGATTCTCTTTACTACGGGATCAGAGACCCAAAGAGTAATCAGCTTTAAGATAATAGCCTCTGATCAACCGGGGAATCGAACCCGGCCTAAGAAACTGAGGTTTCATCGACTTAGTACTTTACCCATGAAGAGCTGCTAAGTCAATGGATCCTCAGTTTCTTCTCAAGGACGACTAGAAGCTATTATCTTTGAATGGATTCCCCCTTGGATGTCTGATCCGAGGCAGAACAAATTCAGACATTAGGTGGAGTATTATTATTATTATTATTATTATTATTATTATTATTATTATCATTATTGCTTATATATATATATATATATATATATATATATATATATATATATATACTGTATTGTTTCTTTGGCAATTAATATTACAAATCTAACATTTATATTCCTAACAACAGCTACTATATGGTCTATTTGATGAAACACCAGGAGCGACTCTTTAGCCTCACAACCTCAAAATATGTATATTTTCATGTTCATATATTTCAAAATAAAGGTAACATGTCAGTTCCTGGTAACATATAATTACTTTAATCTCCATTTTAAGAAAACATTCTGAGCTCCAGCATCCATTTGCAGCCTTGAAGCCAAAAAAAAAAAAAAAAAAAAAACTTTTTTTTTCCTCGGAAGCAAAAGACAAAAACATCCCTTTGGTCTTGATAGCTTTCTTCTTTCTTCATCTGCCTTTTGTAAAGGTTTCGAGACTGAATTATTCCTGTGTGTTTTCCAATGGTTGATTCACTGCCTGTGTCTCTCTTTCCAGGAAACAAGAAGAAGTTTAGCAAAGGGGACTTTACGAAATCCCAGTCTTCTTCATCTTGCTGCCAGGGATTCCTTTATAGTCCACAGGATTAAAAGTTTTTTTTTCTTTTTTTTTTTTTTGGTCTATTCCCATTTGGACATTTATCTTTGGAAAACTATTTCATATCCAAGGATTACACTGGTTTACAAAGAAATTGAGGCAAGCACAAAAATACCCGTTTTTACCTAATTTGGGGGTGCTGAATTCAAATTTGAAATCCGTTTTTACTCATCACCTCTAATTTTTTTTTTAGATATGCATAGTGTGGATTTTGTGCATATACAGTACATAAAGGCGTATATGCATTCAGGGTTAATTCTAATATTGTGAGACTTATGGCTTATTTTTTAGTTATTATGCACTAAATGTAAGTGATTACATTACATTATATTTATAGTTATATATCAGTTAGGGCAGCAGGTCTCAATCCACACTCAGTAGTGCTCTGGCAGTCATTGGAAGAGGTTGTCTCACAGGTGGCACAGGAGATTGGTGTCCCTCAACTATCGTGTTACATATCTTTTGGGTAGCTAAATATTGGTATTACATTTTCCAATACACATTTTATTGCCTTGCATATGATTTAGTTTTACTTTGTTATATTTTCAGATTCTCCAATGGTTTCAAGCACGTCAAAACATCCAGGATGCCTCAACAAGGCCAATTCTTTCTACTACGTGTGTGGGGACTTCACAACAGTTGCACAGCGTCGAACCATCACTTCCCTCCTCAGAACCACCGCCTACTTTCACTATTTTGACTGTAAAATTGGTGATCAGGACTAGTCTTGGGCTCCACACATCTGTTGTAAACCCTGCTACAATGGACTAACTGCATTGTTTAATGGCAAGAAAGCGGCTTTCAACTTTGCAGTCCCGATGGTTTGGAGAGAGCTACGAAGCCATGCAGATGATTGTTATTTTTGTTTAACTAATATAACTGGTTTCAATGCATCTTCTAGGAAAAAGATCAAATATCCCAACCTTCCATTTGCTATGAGACCCGTTCCCCATTCAAATGATCTTCCTGTACCCACACCTCCAGTATCTGTTTCCTCATCAGATGAAGAAATGCCATCAAGGGAGGATTTTGCCGAGTCAATATCTTTGGAAGATATTGAGTCTACATATTCAGGAACAAGTGGCAACGAGCCACACTGGATTATGCAAGAAGACCTGAATGATCTTGCTCGTGATTTGTATCTGTCAAAACAGCAGTCAGAGCTCTTGGCTTCTCGACTTAAACAGTGGAACCTAGTCGAGGAAGATGTAAGGATCACCAGTTTCAGGAATCGGAACAAAGATATTGCTTCTTTTTTCGACATGAAAAAAAGTTGTGCTACTGCACAAACATACCTGGCTTGTTTGCCACATAATCCTTCAGACTAGCATTTTTTCATAGACTCTTCCAAGCGAAGTCTCAAGGCTGTGCTTCTGCACAACGGGAATAAATATCCCAGCATTCCCATTGCACACTCTGATCATCTAAAGAAGTCCTATGATAATATGGAGCTTCTTTTAGAAGCTATTAAGTACAGCGAGTACCAATGGAGTCTGTGCGGGGACCTCAAGGTCATTAGTCTTCTTATGGGTATGCAAGCGGGCTTCACAAAGTACTGTTGTTTTCTCTGTCTCTGGGATAGTCGAGCTGTATTCCAGCATTACAAGCAGAAAGACTGGGGGTCTAGAATCACTTTTGTTCCTGGTAAACACAGCGTCAAGGGGAATCCTCTGGTGGACATGAATAAGGTGCTTCTACCTCCTCTTCACATCAGGCTTGGTTTGAGGAAGAATTTCGTGAAGGCGTTGGACAAAAATGGTGCTGCCTTCCAACACTTGTCTACTGTGTTCCCAGGTGTTAGTGCTGCTAAGCTCAAAGAGGGTATCTTTGTCGGACCTCAGATCCGAGGAGCTTCTTAACTTAAAGGAACTGGGAGCATGGGAAGCATTCAAGTCAGTCTGTAGGGGCTTCCTTGGTAACACACGCGTACCAGATTACCAAGCCTGTATTGAAAAGATGCTAAAGTCTTACGAGGAAAATGGGGTGCCGAATGTCACTCAAGATTCATTTTCTCCATTCCCACCTCAACTTCTTCCCGCCATACCTTGGAGCAGTGAGTGAAGAGCATGGAAAGTGATTCCACCAAGACATTACGAAGATGGAGAGCAACTATCAAGACAAATGGAACCCGGCATGATAGGAAACTTCTGCTGGATGCTCTTGCGTGACATCCCGGAGGCAAAATACACCAGATCTTCTAAGAAAACACACTTTTGACTGTCTGTGGTACTATGAATTGTGTAATTGTGTCATCCAAGTATATTGATTCAATCAGTGATCTTTATCTATCCTGTTTTATCCATTATAAGCTGCTGCAACTCTTGAAATGTGCACATATATTCTCTGTTTATACTAAAATGAGACTATTTGAAAGCCAAAAAACTAGAGGTGATAGAGCAAAACTATTTATGAATTTGAATTCAGCACACCCAAATTAGCAAAAAACACCTATCCCCTTTCTTGCCTCCATATAATATAAATGAAATTCCAGTTTGTATAATACAATAATATCGAAGAGGAAGAATCATTTTTCAAATTTATAAATATGTGCAAGATGTTTGAGATTAAAGTATCATTTTCTTAGAGGAAGAGTTTTTAAATAATAGGATTTCTGTGGAAACAAATATAT
>NC_090749.1:87495615-87510615 GCF_036898095.1 Palaemon carinicauda | reverse complement strand
GAAAATAATGTTCAATGAATAACAAGTAATAAATAAGTGATTTGGACATTGAACTTTATTAAGAAAAATGTTTATCAATTTTCGACAAACTTTGAGCCCTTTGGTGTTTATATTTATATTAATTTGTCAAGAGTGATCTACTGTTCGAAAGATTTTAATCAACTGCGAATAACAATTGAAGGAAAAAAGTTCTTTTGAAGTTTGTTGGTTAATCCTAAGGGAGAAATAAATGTTGAAGATTTTCTATTCAGGTGATACAAAATATCAGTTTTCAGGTCTGCTATTGATGGTTTGTTCAACCTTTTAATAATAAATGGAGGACAAACAGACACACACACAAACACACCACATACATACATATATATTTATGATGTTTAAGTCTATACTCTCTCCCCTATCATGATTTCTCTCTCTCTCTCTCTCTCTCTCTCTCTCTCTCTCTCTCGCTAATAACCCACAAAACCAAATAAATGGAATAAATACATCATCACTTATTCTCACAACAATCCTAGCTTTCTTTTATCTCTCAGACCTTCTTGTGATCTAGCAGCATAAAAGACCGTGAATCAAACAGCCAAGGAGCATCTGCCCTACGGTGGGAAAGAAAGAATGCAAACAGCGCCATCTCGTCCTCGTGGCGGAACTACTGGGGAACACGAGCAGACAAGACCAACTAGACTTCCATCTCGGATGCAATTCCAATATGAGGAAGACCACGGCGTTCCCAAGGACCTATTTCTGGGATGCTTCTTCTTATCATTTCTATTTACTATCGTTTTGATGCATCAAAGAGATCAGAATAGGAAGCCTTATTCTTTTCACTCAGGCGAAGGTACGTTTGATGGTTGGTGAAGGGAATTTCTTTGAAGAATTCATTTTTACTTGTTTTTCTGTATGCTATTTCAATGGGGGGGGGGGGGGATTTCTTTTCATTGGTTAAATAATTAGTTTTGATGTAGGAATAACACTTATGTTCTTATTAATGTACAATTGCATCTTAATAGGTTCAAAGCGAGGCATTATAGTGAAGAGGAAAAATTTGCTTCTAAGAGAAATTTCAAAATGTTTGAAGGAATGTTTAAGTTATAATTGGATAGCAAATTGAAGGAGTATATATATATATATATATATATATGGCATATATATATAATTTTAACATTTTTAATAATCAATTATCATAGCTCTTTTAATTCATATATATTGCTATGCTTCTGGTATATTGTATTTTTAGTGTTTTAGTTATTTCTACTAATTACCTTATCTATAATACTATTTTTATAAACAACCTTCTTATCTAGGATAAATTTCATACTCTTGTGAATAAGCATTAAATGTTCCATAAATATCATAATCTATACTTGAAGTCATCCTTTCCTTGTAAAACTTTCAAAGAAGAATTAAATGAAGTAAAATTACAAATCTTATTTTCTAAGAAGAAACATTGTCACTATGACAACCATTCATCATCGCCCATTCATAAAAACCTTACCTGATAAATGTACTGAACACCCATAAATTTCTTTATCAAAAACACCTTTTATCATATACTATAAAATCTTCATATCTATAGAATAGGGTCTGTCTCTGAGGTGAATTATCTAAGATACTTTTTTATCATATATACAGTAGAAATCTTTCCACATATATTGTTATGATCTTCAATAGAAGGGACAATATATTGCTCATTCATGTCATCTGACTTTATTTAGCTCTTTTTTTGTATGTCATGTCTGGGGAGATAACACACACACACACACACACACACACACATATATATATATATATATATATGTATATAAGGAGAGATAGAGGGAAGAAATTTATTCTCCCTTCCTATCGATACAAAATATCTATAGTATTTAGATACCCGGGAAATAGGTATAGTATGGCCCATTATTTACGTTCAGTTCATTTAACAGGCATCGTCTTTTTATGAATGAATGACTCTACGTGGCTGCCAGAGTTACGATGTTTCCACTTTCATAGAACCCTTGCACAAGAGATTGTATAAAAGTCTTATTTATGTTCTATGGATTCATATGTTGGTGAAAATATGAGGATTTCTAGTTTTAATAGACTTAGTTAACTTTCAGGGAGGATAAATTGTTGAAATTGTTTAACTAAATAATGATAGGAATAATGTATATATATATATATATATGTATACATATATATATATATATATATATGTATATATATATATATATATATATGTGTGTGTGTGTGTGTGTGCATATATATATATATATATATATGTGTGTGTGTGTGTGTGTGCATATATATATATATATATATGTATATATATATGCACACACACACACATATATATATATATATATATATGCATATGTATATATATATATATATATATTTAAATCTTTCACGCTTGCTAAAACGAAAATAGATCATTAACTAAATTCATTTCCTTATATTGCCTGACTGTTCATTCAATAATATTCAAAATTGATAGAATAACAGGAACTCCTTAGGGGTATACCTCATGTGATGGCTTTGCTTGTCCGGAAGTACGGAGATAACACACACACACACACACACACACACACACATATATATATATATATATATATATGTATATAAGGAGAGATAGAGGGAAGAAATTTATTCTCCCTTCCTATCGATACAAAATATCTATAGTATTTAGATACCCGGGAAATAGGTATAGTATGGCCCATTATTTACGTTCAGTTCATTTAACAGGCATCGTCTTTTTATGAATGAATGACTCTACGTGGCTGCCAGAGTTACGATGTTTCCACTTTCATAGAACCCTTGCACAAGAGATTGTATAAAAGTCTTATTTATGTTCTATGGATTCATATGTTGGTGAAAATATGAGGATTTCTAGTTTTAATAGACTTAGTTAACTTTCAGGGAGGTTAAATTGTTGAAATTGTTTAACTAATTAATGATAGGAATAATGTGTGTGTATATATATATATATATATATCTATATATATATATGTATGTATATATATATATATATATATATGTATGTATATATATATATATATATATGCACACACACACACACACACACACATATATATATATATATATATGTATGTATATATATATATATATATATACATATATATATTTAAATCTTTCACGCTTGCTAAAACGAAAATAGATCATTAACTAAATTCATTTCCTTATATTGCCTGACTGCTCATTCAATAATATTCAAAATTGATAGAATAATAGGAACTCCTAAAGGATATACCTCATGTGATGGCTTTGCTTGTCCGGAAATACGACATATTTCAAAGAGAAATATTCTTCTAAGTCATGATGTAAGGTAAAGAGAAACTAAAGCCAATTTTGTTAGGTAGTGATATCATTACGTACAGTAAATTGGCATCGTATGAATTTTTTAGAAATCATTATACAAAATATTCAATTGATGTAGAAATATTTCTTTGCCTGTTCGCAAAAAAAATCAATAACAAACGTGATCTCTGGGAGCATATTAAGAAGAGAAAATAAAAGATAATCCAGAGCCATCTAGTGATTGCTAATACAACTAATCCACTGAAATATAATAAAGTATAAATGTTTATTTAAATGTTGCACATAATGGGAGACGCAAGGGACAGTGATAATGCCCTAGAGACCGGCTAATAACTCAGAGACTGATCATATGCACATATGATCAGCGCCTAACCCTCCTCTCCACCAAACTAGGACTAGGGAAGGCCAGGCAATGGTTGCTGATGACCTAAAAGGTGAGCCCATAGCTCCTACACCAATTATCCCTAGCTCAAAGGATGGTAAGGTGTCAGATACTACAACACATCCGTACAACAGATCGATCTCAAGACAGATACGTTTCCTTATCATTAAATCATTCAGTTATTTGATCCATTCCATTCGTAAGATAAAACATTTAAAGAAAACTATATTGGTGATTTCATTGAACTATGTGTACGCAACAAATATCGTATACGTTTCATGCATAGAATATTTGAATAAAAATATATCATTCAACCCCTCCCACCACTTCACCAGTTTCAAACCACAACACAGCAGTTATGGTTTCAAAGTGTACCTCAAGGGCTAGCCCCTACAATCAGGCTATGCCTACCCTACTCCCTTTCCTCATAGCCCAAAGGATGGGGAGAGATAGGAAAACTGTACACCTGCCAATGCCTTTCAGCATGACCAGATATATATATATATATATATATATATATATACACACACACACGTGTTTGGGTGTGTTTATATCAATGTGTGCATGAATGTATAATCTCACATATGAATGCATAATCACAACTAAATCGAATTACTGAAAGAATAATGCAAAAAAACTAATATTTTTATCTATTCCATATCAAATTATTCCCAAAAACAAAAATCATTGTAAACACAATCCAATCTAATCACGATATAGGTCAGCATAACGACCTCACATCCAATAGATTATTGGACGACCCAAATGAGCAAACTTTCCCCATGTGCCTCCCCATTCGAGGCAATCTCAAGATTTGGTACGAAGCTGATATCGTCTCGTGCGAAACTCATATCGTCCAAGCAAACTTCCATTCATTGGACACTTCTTAAAACAATTTTTTCATCCGGAAGAGAATTTTGACTCAATATTCTCAGGTCAAACTTCTGGCCTTCCTCAAGGGAAAGTTCTTCATTAGCATCACGTTTTTATAAATTTATATATCCACATTTTCCAGTGATATTTATATAACTATTATCCTTTAATAATGTAAGCGACCCGTCAAAAATGATGGCTAATTATTCTGATAGATATTTACACACGTGCTTGCGAACAGATTCAACCCTTTCATACTAATCCCTTTCCTAACTACAACATGTCTTACCAAGGTATGCTACTTCCTCTCCCTTCCCCAAAGATATATTTACACACACACACACAAACACACATATATATATATATATATATATATATATATATAATTGTTACTTAGAGACTAATGAATATTTTTGGCCTCACACCAAGTTATATTTTATAACTAACATTACAAACATAAAAAGTCGAAAATGAAATAGTAATTGAAGACAGTATGATATCCGATTTTTTAATCTACTCCTAAGAAGGTCTAATAACATCTTCGCCTATGAAACGAGAGTGGGTGGTGGGGGCAGTGGGTGGTGGTGGTGGGGGGAGGGGGTAAAATGAAATATGAATATCATTGAGAAAAAACCAGTTAGGCCTAAATCAGCCATCGAATATCATTCCTTTGATGGACCCTGAAAATATTATTTTTGAATTTTTCATTTTCATAAGAATATTATTATCATGACAAGTAAATCATAGACTGATAGGGATAGGACAAGTTCACTAATGCTAACTTTTGAAATATCTCTCTCTCTCTCTCTCTCTCTCTCTCTCTCTCTCTCTCTCTCCCCCTCTTTGAATATGAAGACCTTAGCACATATATCTCTTACATCAACACGAGTCCTCCCATGGGTGAAATGATATGACTTAACAAACGAAAGAACAGATAAAGAAACATTAAAGAAGTAATAAACTTAGCTGAAGGATATAAAGTAGGTCAAAGACGTCTCCCTCCCGAGAGAATTCCTCTCAATATTCAATTTCTAATGAATAAATCAAAATAAAAAAAAACCCTCATATTAGATTCTGATCTAAAATTACAGTTCTGTTACTCCACTGTCATCTCTCGTCTCTGTCATTCCCCTGTAAACTAGAATGATTTATTATATATATTCCTTGAAAGAATTCATTATATAATACTAATTTCAGATAAGAATATATGATAACAGAAAATAAAAGAACCAAGTTCCATCTCAGATGCAAATCCAATATGAAGAGAAGATTCTTCCTTTCCTTCTTCTTTCTCTTCGATCAAAAAGAGGTAAAATCGTTCCTCAATTCTTCTGGTTTGAATTTTTCTGCTGAAAAGAACGAAACGTCTTTGAAGAAATGTGTTTATGCTATTTAATTGTTTTATGAAACATTTTTATTCAACTTAATTATATTGAATTAGATTTGATATCTGATTTTAGATATGAGAGAGAGAGAGAGAGAGAGAGAGAGAGAGAGAGAGAGAGAGAGAGAGACAGAGAGAGAGAGAGAGAGAGAGCACATTCCTTCACAACCCAACTAGAATTCTTCTGTTGCAATACTTTAACTCCGTCCCATATGAGTCAACAATGCCTTTTCGGAGACAACTTTCCTCCCTGTATGATATGACATTGGCCACGGTGCTTTCAGTGCTTGCAGGAACGACTTACTGAATCTCTTTTACTGCTTGATAACAGCAAAGATAATGCTTCAACGCAGTTATGGCAATGTTTACACTCTGTAGATTTGTTTGGGGAATTCTGTTCTATTTTGAGAATGTGTGATAATGCATTAAATTAATATTCAATTTATTTAGTAGTTTATATCATATATTTGTTTATGATACCCAAATACCAAGAATTACTTAGGCTAATTCTAGTATTGTACAATTAAAATTCATTGTGTGGTAAATGTCTATTTTTTTATCGCCAGAATTTTTAAAAGTCTTTATTAGCAAAAATATATTTTTCACGAAGTGATATTAAGAATAGTAAAAGATTTTACTACCCTATTCAAAGCTTTCTACATATTTGTAAATAATTCAAAATAAAATTGTTTCTAACTTGTTAATAGTTTAGTCCAAATTAATTATATTATCAAATTAAGCCTCTTAGAATTGTGCTCATGGCTACAATATTTTGTTGATTAACCATCTATTTAAAAGTATGTATATATATATATATATATATATATATATTTATATATATATATATATATATATATATGTATATATATATATATATATATATATATATTTAATAATTCTAATATTATGGTAGTCATGGAATTATTTAAAAATTGATAAATATTAAAGTTGTATAAGTAAAAAAGAATATTATTATTAATTTGTTATCACAAATTGGTATATAAAATGTTTCACTTCCATTGAATATTGAATATATTTTACTTTCATATAATATATACATTTACAAATTTATGTTATACACTTGGTCATATATAAATACACACACACATACTCATACATACATATATATATATATATATATATATGTATAAATTTATATATATATATATATATATATATCAATTCATATATATATATATATATATATACATATATATATATATATATATATATAAACATACATATATATTTATATACATATATATATACATATATATATATATATATATATTTATATATATATATATATATTTATATATATATATATATATATATCTATTTATATATAAACATATATATATATATATATATATAAATATATATATATATATATATACATATATATCTATATCTATAGATATATCTACTGTGTATATATATACATATATATATATATATATATATATACAATTTTTCATCATCCTGTCTAGATTTGATATTACCTATTTTGTATATTCATATCACGTAAATGGAACTAGGGGTATTTCCAAATATGGCTTCACTGGGAATATATATATATATATATATATATATATTCGAATCATTTACGATACCTTTTAGCTTCCCTGCATCTATTATGAGAGAGAGAGAGAGAGAGAGAGAGAGAGAGAGAGAGTTATCAAGTATATCTTCTCAATGCTAAATCAGCTTCTTGAAATCCCCAGATAAAAGTGATATCTAAGAAATGAATTGTAAAGTTTGTGAACATCCTCTTTAGTCATTGCAGGAGTTAAAAACTCTAATTTTGTATGTGTCTTTTTGTTTGCATACGTGTTTGAGGGTCTTTAGTGTGTTGGTATATACTTTCATGCAATCAAATTAAAAAAAAAAAATAAGGATATTATTATTATTATCAATTACTAAGCTACGACCCTAGTTGGGAAAGCAGAATGCTATAAGCCCAGAGGCCCCAACAGGGAAAATAGGCCAGTGAGAAAAGGAAACAAAGAAAAATCAAATATTTTAAGAACAGTAAGATTAAAATGAATATCTCCTATATTAACTATGAAATATTTAACAAAACAAGAGGAAGAGAAATAAGATATAATAGTGTGCCCGAGTGAACCTTCAAGCAAGAGAACTCTTACCGCAAAAAGTGGAAGACCATGGTACATGGCTATGGCACTATCCAAGACTAGAGAACAATGATTTGATTTTGGAGTGTCCTCCTAGGAGAGTTGCTGACCATGGCTAAAGAGTCTCTTCTACCCTTACCAAAAGGAAAGTGGCCACTGAACAATTACAGTGCAGTAACCCCTTGGATGAAGAAAAATTGTTTATTAACCACAGTGTTGTCAAGTATTAGGACAAAGGAGAATATGTAAAGAATAGGCCAGACTATTCGGTGTCTGTGTAGGCAAAGGGAAAATGTACCGTAACCAGAGAGAAGGATCCAATATAGTACTGTCTGACCAGTCAAAGGACCCCGTAACTCTCTAGCGGTAATATCTCAATGGGTGGTTGGTGCCCTGGCCAACATACTACCCATAAGGAAATTATCAATCAAAGGTCTCAGGTTTTAGTTTGATCAGAACAGATGCTCACCAGAACGTCAGCCGGCCAAGCACAACCTTCCACTGTGGTGCCCAACCACAGCAGTAGCCTCTAAGTAAACAGCTTGAACTCACGGTCCCAAGTGGGGTTGATCTTTTGCCATGCAAATGCTAAGCGAACACGTCACCACTGTACTGGCCAGGATGATAGTACAGCGATTGTATTCTTCAAATAAAAATACACTGTATAAAACTACATCTGTATTCGATATTCAAAAGATAACTGTATTAATTCCCCCCCAAAAAGAATCAATAATCCAATACCAACCGATGCCTTTGCATTCAAATAATCTTTATTCTGGAAAATCCCGAGATGGTCCAAAGTGCAACAGACACCCAATAACTCTGACAAGAGCTGACCAGAGCCTCCCAATAACTCTGGCTGTCAATCAAAATACAGATTTGATAAAGTTACATCAGCAGATCATAAGATTTTATATCTTTCAGAGGGATTTTATCGAAGTCTTCCATATTGATTGATTAATTCATTCAAAGTTTTTTGGCGTCGTGATACTGAAGGTTTTTGACGGCGATAATGTTTATTAAGAATAGGTGATAAGTAATAAAAACATTTATTTCAAAGTTATGTAAACAAAGATATTCTTATAAAAGTTACGTGGTTTTCAGATTTATATATATATATATATATATATAAAAGTTACGTGGTTTTCAGATTTATATATATACATATATATATATATATATATATAAAAGTTACGTGGTTTTCAGATTTATATATATATATATATATATATACATATATATATATATATATATATATGTATATATATATATATATATATATATATATTGTGTACTACAGTGATATTCCCAGAGAATTTTACCTTTAGGTCTCCAGAATTCTAACTCCTGGCGCGAATATCCTTAAAAACTTCTCTCAAGGATATCGCATAATATCAGGGGACATATTCTTGACACGCCACTTAGCAATCTGCGCGCCGAATAGTGTTTACGCTTTGAGGGGAAAAAGGTGGCCGAATTACAAGGGGTGCCGTATCAAGGTTACCCTAGTTCCCATACTATTATTCAATATCGCAACAGTGCCATATCCAAGATGGCGGATATTCCTAATTCTGTAGCGATTTCACGTGGTGGTGTTCCCTGTTGATCTGGCCTTTTCAATTGATTTTCAAGGACTGTTATGCAATCTCCAGCTTCTTTCGCCTCTGAAAAGTAGAGCATTGACTCTTTACAATGTGTGTAATTTAGCTCTTGTTTCACAATGAAATTAGAGTAATTTATTATGACTAGGAGCTAGGCCTGTTACCGAACGACATTCCCGGTTGAGATAGCATTAATTATTTAATCATGAAAGCTATTTAGGCATTTTATACTTGTAAAGATATTTATAAGCATAATTTTCCTTTTTCTATGTCGATCGTATATGTCAGAGTTTCGGTGATTTAGGTAACCGAGATCTCGTCTTGCCTTGGTAACCTAACCTAGGCGATATAGTATACTTTCAACATTTCCCCGGTTACCCTCATGTATTGGTTTATCAATTCAAACGGAGATAGATATCTCCTAGAATTATTATATAATCGATACTCGTCTCTAGTGGAGATTTAAGGGTAATATCTCTTTCCCTCTGAGTGTAGCCTTAGGCTACAACCCTAGAGGGCCGTGCCTCCAGTTTTCATTCAGGCATGACTAGCCTAGGGTTTTCTGTCCCTTCCCTTAACCACAGATAGCAGGTTTTGGGATTTGGCCAGAACTTCAGAGTATTTAGTCTTGTGCCGACAGTCGGCCGGCAGGGTGAATAGTCATTCCCCTCCCGGCTAGGCTGCCGACATAGGAGGCTAGCCCTCCCTATGCCTCACCTGAAGTGGTTGTATGATGCCACCACCTTCTCCCTGTGGTCTAGTAGACTAGTCCTGTGCTCGCAGACCCTAGGCTGAAGAATAGTTATTCTTCTGAGGCCTAGGATGGCGCCGGCACTGGAACTCTGTTTCTCCCTTGTTGAGAGGAGGCGGTACTGCTGCCATCCCCTTAACTGTATTGCAGACCCTAGGTTGGAGAATAGAATTCTCTTGCCACCTAGGATGGCGCCGATACTGAAACAGAGTTTCTTAAGGGTGTGTAGGACCGGCAACCTTGCCGGCTCCTTCCACACCTCATACAGGACACTTTTCCCTCCCCCTCTGTTCTTTTGTGATAGCCGAGCCATTGTCTTTCTTTGAGCCGTCGTCCTGCAATCTCACCGTTGCCAAGGGATTGCGGGGGCCGGCCAGACTCCTACTCTACAGCTGTTGTCCGACTGCCTGCGGATATGCCGGCTGCTGGCAGCCATGACAACTGCCGGTGGCCATGTTGGCTGCCGGCGGTCTTGTTGGCTGCCGGCGGACATGTTTTATACAAACTGTCGGCGGCTATGACGGCTGCTGGCGGCTATGACGGCTGCTGGCGGCTATGCAGGCTGCTGGCAGCCATGTCATCTGTCAGCAGCCATGATTGTTGTGGGAAGTCCCTTTTGTCACCAAGGTTCTACAGTCTTCCCTTTGATTAATGGCCACAAGTTCTGTTGCCGGGGTATTAGCCTGGCCGGCCTAGACCGGCACAGACAGGTGCTGACTCAGCCGGCAGTATGCCAACTGTACCAGTGCTGCCGGGTGCTAGCCTGCCGGCTATGTGCCGATCTGACCTTGCAGGAGATGGTACTTGTGGCTGGATGGAAGCCTGAATGTTCATTCTCCCCTTCCATTTGAACCTTCTTTCTGGAGAAAGGAAGTAAATTGGATATTTACATCCTTAATTAGTGTTTACATATACAGTAATAAGGCAGCCTTCACTCCATGCTGTCTCTCTCTCTTTTAGCTAGCATGCTGGCTGCGCTGGCAGGGACTAGCTATGCCGGCTATATGCCGGCTGAATTACACTATATGTTTATAAGGGTAGTCAGTGTATTTGCAGTAAGATATACTGCAGATAGAAAAACTATTGTATATATCATATTAGTAGTTATTTTTCAATATATCTTGGGTATCCTTGCCAGGGTGTTTGCTGAGACCAATCCTATATTGAAAGAATAGAATTTTTTCAATATTCTGATTAGTAATCAGTTTTCATATTACCCGCCAATATTAAATATTTTATAGGGCTGGTGGTATTACACTTCTAACCCTAAAAGGTTAGAACCCTAATCCTTGAGTTTCCCTGATCAGGAAACTCTATGATTTTAATATTGTAAGGGAAGGTCACAGCAAATGGGCTGGGTAGGATACACAAATATATGTCTTTGATATTTCCTAGTCCAGTCGGCATCATGCCGGCTGGACCGTGCCGTCAGATGCTTGCCACAATGGCAGCACACTGGCTGAACTACATTATATATAATTATACAGTAGTCGGTATTTTGCAGTATAGTATATACTGCAAACAGAAAACTATAGTATGATTATACAGTAGTTAGTTTCTAATATATTTTGGGTACCCTTGTGCGGGCTTCTGCTGAAACCGTTCCTATATTAAAAGAATAGAATTCTTTCAATACTCTGATTAGAAATCAGTCATCCTTACCCCACAGTGTAAAAGAATAAAAAGGGGCAGTGACTTGTACACTTTTCTACCCCTAGGGGTTAGAACCCTTTTGTTAGAGTTCCTTGATAGAGGAATCTCCTTATAGTTAATACTGAGGGGAGGTAACAGCATTTGCTTGCAGGGGATACACAAGTATGAGTCTCCCACTATCCTTTTCTAGCTTACTATCCTAAGCTATTTGAGTTAAAAGATGACTTTTACATATTGCTTATCAGTGAGATAATCAATTGTATACTCATTCTGCTTTCCTTTTTTTTACATTAGATAAAATCGGTTTGACAGTTACTCCCTTTGTCGCATATCTCTTCCGTTTCTTTTGACACTGAACACACAAAGATATGAACAGTTCTATAGTATCTCTAGTTATGTTCGCATATTTTGACAGCTCTTTGACCATTTTGTCTCTTCCGCCATGTCCCGTAGCAATGTGATCACGTTTTATTGTTCAAACATATCCTCAACGTGTACAAAATAAACAATTCCTGGGTTTCATCCTTCTGTTTTTTTATCAAATTTTCAACACCATCACACTGAAGAACTTCGTAACGTCCAAGGATGTAATACTGCCGATTTGATTTGTTTTTGCACTTGATGCAACTCTGAGTTCCTCTATCAGATTGTAATACTCAATTTTAGTTAGTATTAATGACTTTGAATCAGAGTTCTTCAAAAAACATCACTTTCTCATAGAAACTTTCTTCTTGGGAACACGCCATAGCTTCCGCAAATAAATTAGCCTACACCACACGGAAGGACAGTGTCAGGGACAAGGCCAACACACAACTGCTCTGATTAACTGTTTAACCTGCAGACGCCCTGTACCATTTGCCTGTACTGGTCAGTGTCACACACACACACACTGACTGTGAAAATGGCAGTGAGAGGGTAACAGCTAGTTAAAACACACACACATAATGATCATTTCCTCAGGTTCCTCAGGTCATTACTTCATATGAGTCAATATGTCACACACACACACACACACATGATTATTCCAGTCATAATGCCAAGAAAATCTATCAAAATTTCAGTCACTTTGTAAATTGTCTGCGATTTTCCGCTGATTTATGAAATGATTGTGTGAGCTAGGCAGTTCACGAATTACCTGAAATAATGAGTCACTTTACAAATTGTCTGGATTTAGAGATTGACTGTAATATATATATATATATATATATATATATACAAATAATTTTAAGCACTTCTACAAGCAAGAAACAACACAAGTCCAGAACAACAAAAGATTTATCCGAAAATTCATATATATACAAATTCTTCAGAACAGAAGCTATATAAATAAAAAAAAATTATTTATGCGAAAATCCAGATGAAAACAAATAATTTTAAGCACTTCATTAAACTAGAAAAAAATCCAGTCCAGAAAAAAGCTATATAAATTAAACAAATAAGATCTTTGAGAAAATCCATATATATACAAATCATTTTAAGCACTTCATAAAAACAAAAACAAAAGCACAAGTCCATATCAAAATCTAGATCAATAACAGAAAAAAAAATGCAAATATTCAGACAATTACAAATCATTCTAAGCACTTCATAGAAGCAAAAATGAAAAAAAATACAAGTCCGGAACATAATCTAGATAGATAACAAAAAATAACTTTTGAAGAAAATCCAAATATTTACAAATCCTTTCAAGTACTTCATAGAGGCAAAGAAAAAACAAGTCCAGAGCAAATAGTAGATAAATAACAAAAATATATTTTGCGAAAATCGAAATATATACAAATAATTTTAGGCAATTCATAGAAGCAAGTAAAAACCTCAAACCCAGAACAAAAGTTTGATAATTAACAGAAAAGGATTTTTGCAAAAATCCAGATATATACAAATCATTTTAAGAACTTTATGGAAGCAGGGAAAAAACACAAGTCGAGAAAAAATCTAAATAAATAACAAAAAATTTATTTCGGGGAAAAACCAGATATATAAAAGTAATTTTAAGCACTTCATGGAAGCAAGAAAAAACCACAAGTACAGAACAAAGGCTAGATAAAAAATAAAAAAGAATAACAAAAATACAGATGTATACAAATCATTTTAACCACTTTATAGAAGTGAGGAAAAAACACAAGTCCAGAACAAAAGCTACATAAAAAACAAAAGAGATTTTTGCGAAAATCAATATATATATATATATATATATATATATATATATATACAAATCATTTCAAGCACTTCATAGAAGCAAGATAAAACACAAGTCCAGAACAAAAAAAGATTTATGCAAAAATTAATACATATACAAATCATTTTAAGAGTTTCATAGAGGCAAGAAAAAAATACAAGTCCACAACAAAAGTTGGACAAATAAAAAAAAATTTGGAAAAATTCAGATATATACAAATCATATCAAGCACTTAGTAGAAGCAAGAAAAAACACAAGTCCATAACAATAGCTAGATAAATAACAAAAGAAAGATTTGCAAAAATTCAGATATAAACAAATCATTTTAACCAATTTCTAGAAGCGACGAAAAAACACAAGTCCAGAACAAAAGCTATATAAAAAACCAAAAAAGATTTGTGCAAAAATCCATATATATACAAATCATTTTAAGCACTTCATAGAAGCAAGAAAAATCACAAGTCCAGAGAAAACGCAAGATAAATAACAAAAAAAAAAAAAAAAGACTTCCAAAAATTCAGATATATACAAATCATTTTAAGGACTTCAGAGAAACAATAAAAAGCAAAAGTCCAAAACAAAATCTAAATAAAAAAAAAAAAAAAAAAAAAAGATTTTTGCGAGAATCCATATATATATATATATATATATATATATATATAAATCAGTTTAAGTACTTCATAGAAGCAAGAAAAAAACAAAAGTCCAGAACAAAATCTAGACAAAAAAC
>NC_090749.1:87490615-87493115 GCF_036898095.1 Palaemon carinicauda | reverse complement strand
CTCTCTCTCTCTCTCTCTCTCTCTCTCTCTCTCTCCATGAGAAGGGATGAACCCAAATCCTTAATAACATCAGGGAAAGTTAAACGTTTACTGAAATGAAGTTGCTTCATGAAGACTTGAATGTCATTTACTTGAAGAGCGTGGGAAGGGAAGGCCAATTGAAGGGCAGGGGGAGCTTTTGTGAAGGAGTGAAGGGCATGTGAAGTTAAAGTGAAGGGTAATTGAAGGTTCAAGAAGAAGAGGGACAGTGGTATTACGCTGTTGGTGGATAATGTACACACATGTGAATGAATAATAGAATTTGGCATGTTTTTATACATTATTCAATTCAAACACTAAAATTATTGAATTCACTTTGATCATAAATTTATTGAAATGAAGATTTGACTGAGGTGTTTGTGAATTCGAAAGAATATTCTAAAAAACACTCAATGCAGAATGTCTTAAAAATACAAATATTGTTCGACTTATTTGTATATAGCGAAGGGATATATACTTTTCAACTAAAGTAAGGATAGATATAAATTTTCTTTTATGCAGATATCATTTGACATTATTTTCGTCTGCCTATTGGAACATAGTAAAGAAAATATCCAATATTATTCATATTCTTCTAAAACAGGTTAGTTAGAATAGGATTAATAGTCTGATAATAGTATTTGCTCTAAATTTTGTAAACATTTCATTTTTCCATTTTTCTCTCGATGAGGTCATCATTATTTCTTTTTTAAAGTTATTTAATCAATCAGTCCCTCAATATTCCTTCTTGTATAAAGAATGAAGACACATTTTAGGAAAACAGAGAAAAAAATCAATTCCAAATCAAATTTATTACTCTTTGATGAATATTATAAATGTTTGCTTGTCAGTTTGGATGACTCTATTATTATTATTATTATTATTATTACTTGCTGAGCTACAACCCTAGTTGGAGAAACAGGAAGCTATAAGCCAATGGGCTCCAACTGGGGAAATAGCCCAATGACGAAAGGAAACAAGGAAAAATAGAATATTCTAAGAAGAGGAACATCATGAAAATAAATATCTCCTATATAAATCATAAAAGCTTTAACAAAACTAGACGAAGAGAAATGATATAGAATAGTGTGCCCAAGTGTACCCTCAAGCAAAAGAACTATAACCAAAACAGTGGAAAACCATAGTTCAGAGGCTATGGCACTACCCTAGACTAGAGAACAATGGTTAGATTTTGGAGTGTCCCTCTCCTAGAAAATCCGCTTACCATAGCTAAAGAGTCTTTTCTTCCCTTACCACTATTTCGGTGCATCAACCCGTTGGGTGAAGAAGAATTGTTTGGTAATCTCAGTGTTGTCAGGTGAATGAGGACAGAGGAGAATCTGTAAAGAATAGGCCAGACTATTCAGTGTGTGTGTGTGTGTAGGCAAAGGGAAGATGAGCCTTAACCAGAGAGAAGGATCCAACGTAGTACAGTCTGGTCAGTCAAAAGCCCCCTAACTTCAATCGGTAGTATCTCAATGGGTGGCTGGTGCCCTGGCCATCCTACTGCCATTCTTTATATTTAAGGTTCCATGGAGATGACACAAAAACAAATGCAACTGTTTCTAGGACACTTCTGGACAGCGTCCTCAGACATGTCCCCATTTGTGTCTGAGATTTGACCATTTCATCACCACAATGGCCAGTGGGGATTGTGGTAGGGTAGAGGTTATCCTTATCACTTAGAGCAAACCAACCTAGTATTTTGGCCCTGGCTAGTACATCTTTACTGAGCATGGCATTTAACAAACCCTATCAGAAAGGGAAGAAATGCTCGTCAGTGAGGATGATTCTATTCTAGTTATCAGAGGAATAGTGATCCAGTCTTTAAAATGGGGTTACCAATGAGATGATAATAAATGAATAAATGATACCTTATGGAATATGAAGATGGTTGAGTATTTAAGATGAATATAATAAATAAATAAACATAAAATAGAGTCTGACCTTTATGAGGGATGTAGATATTCAGGTAGAGACAATCCTCACTCTGTCTCTTCAACGCCGGCTGGTACTTTCTCAGACGGTCGTACCTGTCCTTCGTCATCCTAGTGAGGGCCTCTGTCTCATTAGCCAGATCTGGGAATCTCTGCGGACATGAAGGACCGAAGTGGGTGGCTTCATGAACGCCCATCCATTGCGATAGCGCCCGCGTCGGGCTGAAGCGGTTAGCTCCTATGGGTGGCGTGGCGTATGGGATACCCAGGTAAGTTGCTACCTGTAATTTTTCGTCAGTTACCTGCCGGTAGAAGCCACGGAGCTGTCCGTACTTCGTGGATATGGCGGGAGTCTTTGGAGGGCCTTCGCAAGAGGTCAGGTCACATAGAATGTAGAAGTTTATCAAGAGGGTCAATGAAAAAACGTTGATTTGTTTACCTGGAGCAACGTTCCCGAGTTTCATTGTTCACTTGGCTCTAACACGAAGGACTCTAATAGTCATAAACGTTTTTGAAGTTGTTTAATTGTAAATGTTTTCTGAGAA
>NC_090749.1:87433115-87483115 GCF_036898095.1 Palaemon carinicauda | reverse complement strand
CACTGTGTCTTCTAACACTATTGTGTTTTCTTGCACATCCCTTTGCTGTTGCCCTACAGATAGGAAGCTGAGTTCTTTCCTGTCTATTATCCAGGATTTTAAAATCATTGCTTAGGTGTGAGCTCCACCTGTTTCCTCTGGAAACCTTGCATTGGTTACTCTAGAAGAGATAAACCATTTTGATTTTATTATCTGGAAGGCTGCAACAATGGGTTGTGAGGGAAACACAAGTGTGTGTCTTTCCTTTCTGAATTGTTATGCTATATTATGCATATCCAGTGATACATAGTTCACTTGATACTCATGGAAATTTCTTCTCTTTACAGAAGGACACTCCGAAGTGGGGAAGTGCTTTCTGCAACGTCCGCAGCAAGAAACTGTACGGACATGAGTTTTGTAGGAGACACGCAGCATACGCTGTCTCCAAGGATGATCTCCGGTATTGGGACCCTCAGGTATGTTTTGTGTGCACTAACCTGATTACTGAGACCTTTAATTCCCCTAGAACAGAGGATTCAAGGGATATAGCTAGGAAGAAGCTTCGTACCTGGGTAAGGGGCTTCCAAAAGAAAACTTCTGGCCCTTATCTTCCAAGTGAGAAGATGAGGGCGTATCTTTTCCCTAAGGCATCGGCTGATGCAGTGATTCCCCAGCCTCAAGAGGAGATCCCCTAAGTTCAGATCCAGGTGGATGCTGAAGTCGCGGTCGCGATGCAAGACATCCAGTTAGATGACAGGATGTCTGATGTGGACGGGTGTCGGGAGGAAGACCTCCTGGCAGAAGCCCAGGATGAAGTTCAAGCCCTAGACGTTGTAGAGGTAGACGTCGACGAGGTGTCGGCTACTCCGGTTCATATTCCGGAGCCTATTCCCTCTACATCGGCCGGTCTCCCAGTAGAGCTGGGACAGGCCCTCTCTTCTATTGTTGGAATGATCCAACAAATGCAGAAGGAGAATCAGGAGAAGGCGGCTGCAATGGAACTGCGAATGCAGTGCCTTGCAGAATCACATGGGCCCCAGAAAAAGCTCAATGTGAAAGACCTTCCCTTGTGCTCAGATGCTAACCCATGGAGGTATGCTGAGCACATGCTGATGACGACTGGAAAGATCGTCATCTCGGATAAGCTGGGCTCAGTTCCCCTGGAGGAGGTGGAATTCTGGCCCAGCAAGGCATCATATCCGGACTATTATGTCCGGCTGAGGAAGGAACCAGCTTCAAAGGAGGAGACAGAGCCGAAGGAGGTCATAGTGATGGACCATGCTAAGGCTCAAGCTCTACTTTCATCCTCGATGAAAGAGAGGGGCTTCTCTAACTCAAAGGTAGCCGCATTGAATAGGAAGCTCCCTTCCTTTGTGTCCTCGCCTACTAGAGCCTTCCCCTTTTTTCAGAAAGGGTTTCTGGCTGTACTAAAAGCAGTCGAGGCCGGCAGGTCTTGCCCCTCCCTAGAGGAGTGTAATCCTTGTCGCTGGCCCTGCCTATGGACCACAAAGACTGGAAGGACGTCCATCTTACGTTCTTAGTTGTAAAGTTGGAGGCTGATATTGCCGGACGTCAGTTCGGCAAGGACCTCCCTAAGCTGTCTGACTTTCTTTTGCGAAGAGAGTTCGATACAAAAGAAAGACTGACTGCCTCAAGGTCTCTTCAGACTACTCTCGAGACGATGGCAAGTGACCCCAAGGTCCATGAAATGTTCATGGTAGTGGCCAAGTCTCATCTGGCCACAGTGACGAAGGACCTTTATGGCTTCATCAAGGCAAGGAGAGCTTGTAGGGAGTTCGTGTTTACCTCGGCTACGGTGAGGCACGAGCCAAAGAAACTAATCTCCTCCAACATTTGGGGAAAAGACCTTTTCCCTACCGACTTGGTCAAAGAAGTTGTTGATAAGGCCGCCTTGGAGAATAGAAACCTTCTCCAGAAGTGGGGCCTGGCTATCAAAAGAAAGTCTTCCCCGGATGAGGGTCCTCAACCAAAGAGGAAGACTATGAGGACTAGGCTACCGTCTCGGCCAGCCAAGCCTCTTAGACAGCAATAGTAACTGCAATTGCCATTGCCCCCGGTGCCCCAGATCGTGGCACAAACCCCGACCACTTTTCAGTGGGTACCCCAGGCCGTGTCGACACAGTCCACGGCATTCACCCCAGCGTTCGAAGGGCAGTCTACTTCCTTTCGAGCAAAGCTTAGAGGAGCAGCCAGAGGCTCGTCTAGACGCCCCTCAAGGGGAAGGGGATTCAGGGGTGGTCGTGGTCAGGAAGGCAAGACCTCAGGACGGCAGTCCAAGTGAGGTGATACCGGTAGGAGGGAGACTTCTGAAATTTCGGGATCGGTGGACCTTCGATCCCTGGGCCTACAGCCTACTCAAGAATGGACTGGGCGGGAGCTGGTACAGCACTCCACCCCCGTGCCTTCGGTTTTTCCAACACTCCACCCCTGTTATGGAGGAGTACGTTCAAGTACTGTTGGAGAAAAAAGGTGATCCGAAGGGTGAAGCCCATTAATTTCTAAGGGAGGCTGTTTTGTGTTCCCAAGAAAGACTCGGAAAAGCTCAGAGTCATTCTGGACTTGTCGCCACTCAACAAGTTCATAGTGAATTGCAAATTCAAGATGCTAACACTGCAACACATATGGACCTTACTGCCCAAAAGGGCATATTCCGTCTCTATAGACTTGTCAGACGCCTATTGGCACATTCCAATTAGCCATCGACTCTCCCCCTACCTAGGGTTAAGGCTACAACGAAGACTATACGCCTTCGGAGCCTTGCCATTCGGGCTAAACATAGCCCCAAGGATTTTTACGAAGCTTGCGAGCGTAGCTCTCAAACAAGTACGCCTAAAGGGAATTCAGGTAGTAGCCTACCTGGACGACTGGTTGGTGTGGGCAGCATCCGAGACAGAATGCTTGCAAGCTTCCAGTCAAGTGATCCAGTTCCTAGAGTACCTAGGCTTCAAGATCAACAGAAAAAGTCTCGACTTTCTCCATCTCAAAAGTTCCAGTGGCTGGGAATCCACTGGGACCTTTTGTCACACCGTTTCTCCATCCCGGCGAAGAAAAGGAAGGAGATAGCGGGTTCTGTCAAGAGACTTCTAGATTCCGAAAGGATATCAAGACGCGAGCAGGAGAGGGTACTGCGCTCTCTCCAGTTTGCTTCGGTGACAGACCCAGTGCTAAGAGCACAGCTAAAGGATGCAATCGTAGTTTGGAGAAGTTATGCATCAAACGCGCGAAGAGATCTGAGAAGACCAGCCGCTTCAGCTAAGTACTCTTCTCAGGCCTCGGTCCCAAGCCAGACATCTAAAGAAGTCGGTTCTTCTTCAGCCACCTCCCCCGTCGGTGACGATTCACTCAGACGCCTCGAAGGAGGGATGGGGAGGTCACTCTCATCGGAAAAAAGTCCAGGGGACTTGGTCCAAGCTATTCAAGACCTTTCACATAAAACTTTCTAGAAGCTAGGGCAGTGCTCCTTACTTAAAGAAAGTCTCCCCGCGTCACTCGATCCACATAAGGTTGGTGATAGACAGGGAGGTAGTTGTGAGATACTTGAATCGACAAGGATCGAGGTCACCACCTCTCAACCAGGTGATGTTGGCCATCTTCCGATTGGCGCAAAAGAAGAAGTGGTACCTGTCGGCAGTTCACCTTCAAGGAGTCCGCAATGTGACAGCGGACGCTCTATCCAGGTTCACACCGATAGAGTCGGAATGGTCCTTAGACGCAGGATCATTCTCCTTCATTCTGAATCAGTCCCAGAACTGCAGATAGACCTCTTTGTGACGAAAGACAACAAGAAGTTGCCCCTGTACGTGCCCCGTACGAGGACCCCTTAGCGGAAGCAGTGGACGCGATGTCCCTCGACTGGAACAGATGGTCCAAGATTTATCTGTTCCCTCCTCACAATCTTCTGTTGAGGGTCCTCAACAAACTGAGATCCTTCAAGGGGTAGCGGCAATAGTGGCCCACAAGTGGCCGAACAGCGTGTGGTTCCTCCTGGCATTGGAACTGTAGCTGAAGTTTGTACCACTACCAGATCCAGTTCTGACTCAGCGAGTCCAGAAGTCAACTGTCTGCGCTTCATTACAGAAAACCCGGACCCTGCAGCTCATGATTTTCTCTCCCTAGCGGTGAGAAAGCGTTTCGGGATTTCGAAAGCCAGCATAGACTTCCTTGAGGAATATAAGTGCAAATCTACTAGAAGGCAATATGAGTCATCTTGGAGAAATGGATGGCCTTTTGTCAAGGCGAAGAATCCGCAGGAGATCTTGACAGACTTCTGCTTATCTTTCTTCTCCACCTCCATGGTCAAGGATTGGCAGCTAACACGATTTCGGCGTGTAAATCAGCTTTGACAAGACCCATTCTATATGCCTTCCAGGTCGACCTAGGTAACGAGATCTTTAATAAAGTCCCGAAAGCCTGTGCTAGGCTCAGACCTTCAGCACCTCCAAAGCCCATTTCATGGTCTTTAGACAAGTTCTTCATTTCGCTTCTCTGTTGAGCGATGAAGAGTGTGCGTTAAAGGATTTGACTCAAAAAGTGATTTTCCTATTTTGCTCTCGCGTCCGGGGCCAGGGTTAGTGAGATTGTAGCCTCTCGAGAGAGGCAGGTCGTGTTCAGTTCCTGGATGGGGGAGAACTGAACCTGTTTCCGGATCCTACGTTTCTCGCCAAGAATGAGTTACCCACCAACAGGTGGGGTCCCTGGAGAATCTGCCCTCTGAAAGAAGATGCATCTCTATGTCCAGTAGAATGCCTAAAGGTCTATCTTCATAGAACTTCATACTTCAAGGGTGGTCAACTATTCAGGGGAGAAACATCAGGCTCAAATTTATCTCTGAATCAACTCAGAGCGAAAATCACATATTTTATTCGCAGAGCGGATCCTGACAATACACCCGCAGGTCACGATCCGAGGAAAAGTTGCCTCATCCTTAAATTTCTTTAATTGTATGGATTTTGAACATCTCCGTTCATACACTGGCTGGAAGTCTTCCAGAGTGTTCTTTCGCCACTATGCGAAGCAAGTAGAGGAACTAAAAGAGATCTGTGGTAGCAGTGGGTCGCGGTGTTAACCCTACTGTTTAACTCTGCGAGGAACAGTGGTCTTAATTGGGACGATTAATTCCAGGGTGAGTGTGTAGTTACATACTGTACTACAAACTAAGTGAGGGCACGGTGTTGCCCATGCAGACTGTTCCATTTCCGAAGGTGAACCTAGCATAAGTGCAGACATGTGTGCCGAGCGTTTCTAACGCTAATGTCATTGATTTGTAATACAGGCTTTTATGACTTTGATACCTCGGTATCTTAAAAGTGGCATTTAATGTTTTTCTTTCAGACAAACAAGCTCTGTTTACTATCATACTTATGCTTAAAGTTTTGGGTTATCCTCTTCTTATGTATATATATATATATATAATTGTGGTTAACCTGTCTATAATCTGGTTCTTGAGAACCTTGCGTCTCCTTCACCTGTGTCAATTTATTGGTATAATTGAGCATTCTTTCTATGTACCTTATCTGGGATAATTCTAATAATATTGTTCCTTTATGCAAGCTATGTTGCATTGGTTTTCCTCTTATGCGGATATAAAACCTTTGTCCAATACAAATATTGTGCGGAGAACTGGTCGATATTTCATATTGACGCAGTGGTTCTTTACAAACTATGCTTTACTTAATATAGGGCGAGACCACTATATTAGCTTGCCTGGTATTCATACATAGGTATATGTACTCTTCGAGACTTTTCCAGAGTCTAGTAGGACTCTTCCCTGTAGGGGGCAGGAAGCTCTAACATGGTTTATAGTTAGTTGAAAAGATGTATAATGGTAACATCTTAGGTCTCTAGGTCTAGTCGACCGGGAAAAAATTACCTCCGGGGAGTACGGCACGTTCTGAGAATCCACAGATACAGTAATGCTCTGGTACACTTCCATCAGGACGACATGGCTTGAGCCCAAAAAACGGATTTTGACCGAAGCGAAAAATCTAGTTTTGGGTGAGATGGCCATGTCGTCCTGATGGACCCGCCCTTGCCTTTCTAAGAAAGGGCTGTAGGACCCCCTCCCTACATACAGTATCTGTAGCACCTCGTGTACGCTACAAGGAATACAGATGGCGCCAGGATTGGCGCCAGGCACGCATACGAATCGGAGGATAGGGAAGCCTTGGGAGCGGCTCCCCTTTTTCTTTCCCGAATTCGTATCTCGCCAATCACCTCCTACGAGACGAAATCTCTGTCCAGGATGTAGATTGCCATGTGGCGTGTCTAGAATACGTCCTCTGATATGTCGCGATATCCCTTTCACGAGGGATACTCGCTCCAGGAGTTAGAATTCTGGTACCTTAAGGTAAATTCTCTGGGAATATCGCCGTAGTTGTAATATACCCTAGGAAGCTACCCTATAGGAACTTCCATCAGGACGACATGGCCATCTCACCCAAAAATAGATTTTTCGCTTCGCTCAAAATCCGTTATATATATATATATATATATATATATATATATATATATATATATATATATATATATATATATATATATATATATATATATATATATAGACAATTAACCATAACAAGATTATGCTGAAATTCCCACTCAAATATGAAATATGAAACGAAAACTATTACCCGTCTCAATATGAAATTGAAGTCTAATTATTGGCAATAATGAACCAGAATATTAGTTCCCAGATGTAACTGACAATTCTGTCAATGTTACAGACTCGCTGAACATCATTTTCGATCATTACGTTTCTCGCTTGATTAAATCTTGCGTAATTTTGCAAAAGTTTTAAGTTCAATAATAAATAAAGATTTTCAACATTTGGCTAATTTTTAAGTATTCGAGGATGTTTAAATGAAATTGTATTTACTTTGACGTGCTTAGGAAAGGTAAAGATCCAAAGGCGAGTTCTCGGATCTCTCTCTCTCTCTCTCTCTCTCTCTCTCTCTCTCTCTCTCTCTCTCTCTATCTCTCTCTCTCTGGAATAGATGTTTAGTTTTACCAATCAGGACTGAAATTATAGAAATACTTATGATAAACTACATCACGGTAATATACTATTTTATTGTTGATATATATATATATATATATATATATATATATATATATATATATATATATATATATATATATGTATGTATATACACACACACACACACACACATATATATATATACATATATATATATATATATATATATATATATATATATATATATATATATATATATATACATATATATATATATATATATATATATATATATATATATATATATATATATATATATATATGTGTGTGTGTGTGTGTGTGTGTGTCTGTGTGTGTGTTCATCTGTGTGTCCAGGTCTGTATGGGTGTGTCTGTGCGTGTATGAGAGAGAGAGAGAGAGAGAGAGAGAGAGAGAGAGAGAGAGAGAGAGAGAGAGAATGTTGGTTTGCTTACATAAGTTTGAATCTACTCGTCATCTTCTACTAAAGAGTTTTATATCTGATTTCAATCTATTGAAAATCTGGCTTTTTGCCCGAAAATAGATCTGACAAAAATAAAAATCTGATTTGGATTGTCAATATTTCCGATATAAATCTAAGTTTCTTTTCGTTGTTTTCTATATCCGATAAAAATCAAAATCTTTTGGATTGTTTTTAGGGTTTCTGATAAAAATAAAAATCTTTTCGGTTGTTTTTAGGTTATCTGATAAAAATAAGAATCTGTTTTGGTAGCTTTCAATATTTCTAAGAAAAAAAATATTGAGCAGTATTTCATGTTTTATCTTCATTTGGTCGATTATTATCACTTTACTTTTTGAGTTTGAAATTACATGGGTGGATTATTAGGCAAAAGTATAATTTTTTCTAAAAAGAAAAGTACTTAATCATATGGTCCTACCAATATTACCTTATGCATGACAAACTTGGAATGTTTCTGAAACCTTAGTACATGAGCTATTTACAATTCTTAGAGCATTTGAAAGAATATAGATGGGAATAAAATTAAGAGACAGAAAAAGAGCGACATAGATACGCGGATAAACTAAAGTAGAGGATATTCCAACAACATGGACATGGGGAGGACATATCATGGGAATGACATACAATTGATGGACATTAAAAATAACAGAGTGGATTCCTAAAGATTTTCAAAGAACCAGAGGAAGGAAGAGAAGACGATGGACTGGTGAACTAAGGAAGTTCCCGGTCGTGGACTGGCATAAAAAAAAAAAACATAATCAGATGCAAGTAGAAAGACTTGTATGAGGCTTTTTTTCTGCAGTGAAACTATTAACTGCTGCTGTTGCTTATGATGATAATGATGATGATGATGAAGATGATTATAATGATGATACACTCAACATAGGATGTAATACTTGTGGTATATTAACTTCTATGATTATTTTATTAGTAACTTACACAAAAGATTGCTTTCAAGTCCTATCTTAAATCTTAGACATTACCTTCAATAACTCAATCAAAAGAATGTATAGATTTATTCGAAAAATAACTGTCCTCTTCCGTTTTAATGTTAGAAATGGAAATGCATTCATCAAACGCATTTCAATATTAAACGCATTCAGGTGATGGATCGTCATATTAAATGGAACCAGTGTTCATTATTAGATATTAAATTGATAAGTTGCATTAGAATAATTTTAGTCTCATCATTTCCCATCAAACCAATTTTAATGGCTCTTAATCCAGATGACTGACACATCCAAACAAAGGCACTTCTGTTCCACTATTCCAGTACAAAGGGTTCTTCTCCATTGGACACAGCATACTAGAAAACATCAGACTTGTTTCTTCTGAATTTGTTCAACTGACAATGAAACAATAAGATTGAATCCTTGTCAAGGAATAATGCATACAAGAACAATTATTGCTTCTTCCCTCTTCTGAATCCATCTTGTAGATTACTCCATTTAGATCTTGAAAGCCGGAATTCACTTAGCATTGATTGGCTCTCCTATAATGGCTTTTAATCCAGATGGCTGCCACTCCCAAGCAAAGGAACTTCTGCTTCTCTATGATAGTACAAAATTATTTTTCTCCAAGGAACACACCATACTAGAAGACGTCAGACTTGTTTTTTCAGCATTTGTTCACCTGACAAAGAAACAGTACAAGTGAATCTTTGTCAAAGAATAATGCATACGAGAACAAGTGTGACTTCTTCCCTCTTCCGAATCCATCTTCCGGAATATTCCATTTAGATCTGGAAAGCCAGAATTTTCTTGGCAATGATTGCCTGTTTTATATTGGCTCTTAATTAAAAGTGCTGACACACCCAAGCAAAGGCACATATGTTCCACTATTCCAGTACAAAGGGTTCTTCTCATAGGGACACTGCATACTGGAAGAGGTCAGACTTGCTTCTGCATTTGTTCACCTGACAAAGCAACAGTACAAGTGAATCTTTGCCCAGGAATAATGTATAATAGAACAAGTGTGACTTCTTCCCTCTTCTGAATCCATCTTGCAGATTATTCCCTTTAGATTTGGAAAGATGGAATCCACTTGGCATTGATTGCCTGTTCTATAATAGCTCTTGATCCAAAGGGCTGACACACCTAAGGAAAGGCACATCTGTTCCACTATTCGAGTACAAAGGATTCTTCTCCTAGGGACACAGCATACTAGAAGAGGTCAGACCTGTTTCTTCTGCATATGTTCACCTAACAAAGAAACAATACAAGTGAATCTTTGTCAAGGAATAATGCATACTAGAACAAGTGTGACTTCTTCCCTCTTCTGAAACCATCTTGCAGATTATTCCCTTTAGATCTGGGAAACTGGAATTCATCTAACATAGATTGGCTGTCTTTTAATGGCTCTGAATCCGGATGGTTGTCACACCCAAACAAATCCACATCTGTTCCACTATTCGAGTACAAAGGATTCTTCACCAAGGGACACAACATACTAGAAGAGGTCAGACTTGTTTCTTCTGCATATGTTCACCTAAAAAAGAAACAGTACAAGTGAATCTTTGTCAAGGAATAATGCCTGCAAGAACAATTGTGACTTCTTCCCTCTTCTGAACCCTTCTTATAGATTAATCCCTTTAGATCTAGAAAGCCGGAATTCACCTAATAGTTATTGCCTGTCTTTTGAGGGCTTTTAATCCAGATTCCTGCCATACCCAAACAAAGGAACTTTGGTTCCAGTATCCATTAGAACGGGTTCTTCTCCAAGGGACACAGCATACAAGAAGACATCAGACTTGTTTCTTTTGCATTTGTTCACCTGACAAAGAAACAGTACAAGTGAATTCTTTTCAAGGAATAATGCCTACTAGAACAAGTGTGACTTCCTCCCTTTTCTGAATCCACCTAGCAGATTATTCCATTTAGATCTTGGAAGCCGGAATACACTTGGCATTGATTGCCTGTTTTTGAATGGGTCTTAATCCAGATGGCATCCACACCTAAACAAAGGCCCATCTGTTCCACTATTCCAGTACAAAGGTTTCTTCTCCAGGGGATACAGCATACTAGAAAAGGTCTGACCTGTTTCTTCAGCATCTGTTCACCTGATAAAGAAACTCTACAAGTGAATCTTTGTCAAGGAATAATGCATACTAGAACAAGTGTGACTTCCTCCCTCTTCTGAATCTATCTTGCAGATTATTCTATTTAGATCTGGATAGCCAGAATTCTCTTGACATTGATTGCCTGTCTTATAATGGCTCTTATTCCAAAGGGCTGACACACCCATGCAAAGGCACATCTGTTCCACTATTCCAGTACAAAGGTTTCTTTTCCTAGGGACACGGCATACTAGAAGAGGTCAGACTTGTTTCTTCTGCATTTGTTCACCTAAACAAAGAAACAGTACAAGTGAATCTTTGTCAAGGAATAATGCCTACGAGAACAAGTGTGACTTCTTCCCTCTTCTGAATCTATATTGCAGATTATTCCCTTTATATATGGAAAGCCGGAATACACTTGGCATTGATTGCCTGTTTTTGAATGGGTCTTAATCTAGATGGCATCCACACCCAAGCAAAGGCACTTCTGCTTCACTATGAAGGTACAAAATTAATCTTCTCCAAGGGACACAGCATACTAGAGGAGGACAGACCTGTTTTTTCTGCATTTGTTCACCTGAAAAAGAAACAGTACATGTGAATCTTTGTCAAGGAATCATGCATACTAGAACAAGTTTGACTTCTTCCCTCTGCTGATTGCTTCTTGTAGATTGATCACTTTAGGTCTGGAAAGCCAGAATCCTCTTGGCATTGATTCCCTGTCTCTTAATGGGTCTTAATCCAGATGGCTGCAACACCCAAACAAAGGCACATCTGTTCCACTATTCCAGTACAAAGGTTTCTTCTCCTAGGGAAACAGCATATTAGAAGAGATCAGACCTGTTTTAATGCATTTGTTCACCTGACTAAGAAACAGTACAGGTGAATCTTTGTCAAGGAATGATGCATACTAGAACAAGTTTGACTTCTTCCCTCTGCTGATTGCTTCTTGTAGATTGATCCCTTTAGGTCTGGAAAGCCAGAATCCTCTTGGCATTGATTCCCTGTCTCTTAATGGGTCTTAATCCAGATGGCTGCCACACCCAAACAAAGGCACATCTGTTCCACTATTCCAGTACAAAGCTTTCTTCTCCAGGGGACACAGCATACTAGAAGAGATCATACCTGTTTTAATGCATTTGTTCACCTGACAAAAAACAGTACAGGTGAATCTTTGTCAAGGAATAATGCATACTAAAACAAGTGTGACTTCTTCCCTATGCTGATTGCTTCTTGTAGATTATTCCCTTTAGGTCTGGAAAGCCGTAATCCTCTTGGCATTGATTCCCTGTCTCTTAATGGGTCTTAATCCAGATGGCCGTCACACCCAAAGAAAGGCACATCTGTTCCACTATTCCAGTTCAAAGGTTTCTTCTCCTAGGGACACAGCATATTAGAAGAGGTCAGGCTTATTTCTTCTGCATTTGTTCACCTGCCAAAAAAACAGTACAGGTGAATCTTTGTCAAGGATTAATGCATACTAGAACAAGTGTGACTTCTTCCCTTTTCTGAATCCATCATGTAGATTATTCCCTTAAGATCTGAAAAGGCTGAATCCACTTGGTATTGATTGCCTGTCCTTTAATGGCTCTTAATCCAGATGGTTGCCACACCCAAAGAAAGGCACATCTGTTCCACTATTCCAGTACAAAGGGTTCTCCAAGGGACACAGCATACTAGAAGATATCAGACTTGTTTCTTCTCCATTTGTTCACCTGATAAAGAAACAGTACAAGTGAATCTTTGTCAAGGAATAATGCATACGAGAGCAAGTGTAACTTCTTCCCTCTTCTGATTCTATCTTGCAGATTATTCCCTTTAGAGCTGGAAAGCTGGAATCCACTCTGCATTGATTCTCAGTCTTTTAAGGGCTTTTAATCCAGATGGCTGCTACACCCAAACAAAGGCACTTCTGTTCCACTATTCCATTACAAAGGGTTCTTCTCCAAATGACACAGCATACAAGAAGACATCAGACTTTTCTCTTTTGCATTTGTTCACCCGACAAAGAAACAGAACAAGACAATCTTTGTCAAGGAATAATGCATACGAGAACAAGTGTGACTTCTTCCCTCCTCTGAATCCATCTTGCAGATTATTCCATTTAGATTGGGAAAGCTGGAATCCCCTTGGCATTGATTGCCTGTCTTTTAATGGCTCTTATGAATACGAGAGCAAGTGTGACTTCTTCCCTCCTCTGAATCCATCTTGCAGATTATTTCCTTCAGATCTGGAAAGCCGGAATCCAGTTAGTATTGATTGCTTGTCTTTTAATGACTCTTAATCCATATGGGTCCCACACCCAAGCAAAGGCACCTCTGTTCTAGTATTACAGTACAAAGGACACATCACACCAGAAGATATCAGACTTGTCTCTTCTGCATTTGTTCACCTGACAAAGAAACAGTACAAGTGAATCTTTGTCAAGAAATAATGCATACCTGAACAAGTGTGACTTCTTCCCTCTTCCGAATCCATCTTCCGGAATATTCCATTTAGATCTGGAAAGCCGGAATCTTCTTGGCATTGATTACCTGTCTTATATTGGCTCTTAATTAAAAGGGCTGACACACCCAAGCAAAGGCACATATGTTCCACTATTCCAGTACAAAGGGTTCTTCTCATAGGGACACTGCAGACTGGAAGAAGTCAGACTTGCTTCTGCATTTGTTCACCTGACAAAGCAACAGTACAAGTGAATCCTTGCCCAGGAATAATGTAAAATAGAACAAGTTTTCTTCTTCCCTCTTCTGAATCCATCTTGCAGATTATTCCCTTTAGATTTGGAAAGCTGGAATCCACTTAGCATTGATTGCCTGTTCTATAATGGCTCTTGATCCAAAGGGCTGACACACTTAAGGAAAGGCACATCGGTTCCACTATTAAAGTACAAAGGATTCTTCTCCAAGGGACACAACATACTAGAAGAGGTCAGACTTGTTTCTTTTGCATTTGTTCACCTGACAAAGAAGCAGTACATGTAATTCTTTGTCAAGGAATAATGCATACGAGAACAAGTTTGACTTCTTCCCTCTTCTGAACCCATCTTACAGATTAATCCCTTTAGATCTAGAAAGCCGGAATTCACCTAACAGTTATTGCCTGTCTTTTGAGGGCTTTTAATCCAGATTCCTGCCACACCCGAACAAAGGAACTTTGGTTCCAGTATTCCATTAGAACGGGTTATTCTCCAAGGGACACAGCATACAAGAAGACATCAGACTTGTTTCTTTTGCATTTGTTCACCTGACAAAGAAACAGTACAAGTGAATCTTTTTCAAGAAATAATGCTTACGAGAACAAGTGTGACTTCTTCTCTCTTCTGAATCCATATTGCAGATTATTCCCTTTATATATGGAAAGCCGGAATACACTTGGCATTGATTGCCTGTTTTTGAATGGGTCTTAATCCAGATGGCATTGTACCAACCGTATGTAGCACAATTGTACATAGTTCCTTTTGTATATATTATGCTTGTATCTTCGCTCTTCCCTCGCACTAAAACGAACATGAAAATTCATGTCTGCTGTTTTGCTCTGTGACATTGTCTGTCTCTCGAACATGTTATGTCCTGTTGCCTTCAAGTTTTGTTTATAAAGGAGAGTGTTCCTTAATAAACAACTCAGTTGATTGCATCCTGCCTTTGAGTTCACAACCCTCACTCGGCACCGTCACATTAGTGACCCCGGAGTGACCCGCTCCTCCCGCCTCCCCCCCCCTCCACCTCGCACCGTATAGCAACGCCTTTTCAGCTCTCTCAACAACCGTTGGGGGACCAAAGGGCTTCGCTCACCCTCGGGAAAATGACCAGTATCACTCGCCTGCAACCTGCCGCAGATATCTCTCCTCGTGAGGTGAACCTACTTCGTGCCCTTATGGACAGCCACTTCATGACCTTCAAAACCTCCATCAATGCCTCCACTCGTGACGAAGAGGACACAAATTCTACTTCAACCGAAGCTGACGTGAATGCTGTAGGACATACACGCCTATGAACGCCGTAGGCCTATGAATGCCGTAGGACACGTCTATGAATGCCGTAGGAGACACTCCCCTATGAATGCCGTAGGACACACACGCCTATGAATGCTGTAGGACACACTCGCCTACCCCGTGACGAGCCGGAGCGGCAACACAGCCACCGATCATCCACCACTCGCTTGCACCCCAACCATCGACTTCTACAGCCACTCACTGCCGCTAATCGGCGCAGTTTTTACTACTACCATTCCAGATTCAGGGCACCTATTCAACATGTTCAGTATATCATTTTTAGAGGGGGAGCCATGTATTAACCGTGTGTCACACAATTGTACATAATTCCTTTTGTATATACTATGCTTGTATCTTCGCTCTTCCCTCGCACTATAACGAACATTAAAATTCATGTCTGCTGTTTTGCTCTGTGACATTGTCTGTCTCTCGAACATGTTATGTCCTGTTGTCTTGAAGTTTTGTATATAAAGGAGATTGTTCCTTAATAAACAACTCAGTTGATTGCATCCTGCCTTTGAGTTCACAACCCTCACTCGGCACCATCACAGCATCCACACCCAAGCAAAGGCACTTCTGCTCCACTATGAAAGTACTAAATTATTCTTCTCCAAGGGACACAGCAAACTAGAAGAGGTCAGACATGTTTATTCTGCATTTGTTCACATGACAAAGAAACAGTACAAGTGAATCTTTTTCAAGGAATAATGCATACCAGAACAAGTGTGACTTCTTCCCTCTTCTGAATCCATCTTGCAGATTATTCCATTTAGATCTGGAAAGCAGCCATCATCTTTGTAGTGATTGCCTGTCTTATAATGGCTCTCAATCCAAAGGGCTGACACACCCAATCAAAGGCACATCTGTTCCACTATTCCAGTACAAATATTTCGTCTCCAAGGGACACAGCATACTAAAAGAGGTCAGACCTGTTTTTTCTGCATTTGTTCGCCTGACAAAGAAACAGTACAGGTGAATCTTTGTTAAGGAATAATGCATACGAGAAAAAGTGTGACTTCTTCCCTCTGCTGATTGCTTCATGTAGATTATTCCCTTTAGGTCTGGAAAGCCAGAATCCTCTTGGCATTGATTCCCTGTCTCTTAATGGGTCTAAATCCAGATGGCTCTCACACCCAAAGAAAGGCACATCTGTTCCACTATTCCAGTACAAAGCTTTCTTCTCCAGGGGACACAGCATACTAGAGGAGGTCAGACCTGTTTTTTTTTGCATTTGTTCACCTGACAAAGAAACAGTACAGGTGAATCTTTGTCGAGAAATAATGCATACTAGAACAAGTGTGACTTTTTCCCTCTGCTGATGGCTTCTTGTAGATTATTCCTTTTAGGTCTGGAAAGCCGTAATCCTCTTGGCATTGATTCCCTGTCTCTTAATGGGTCTTAATCCAGATGGCTGTCACACCCAAGCAGAGGCACTTCTGTTCCACTATTTTATCTTGCAGATTATTCTCTTTAGATCTGGAAAGCTGGAATTCACTTAGCATTGATTGCCTGCTTTTAAGGGCTCTTAATCCAGATGGCTGCCACACCCAAACATAGGCCCTTCTGTACCACTATTCCAGTACAAAGGTTTCTTCTGCAAAGGACACAGCATACTAGAAGAGGTCAGACCTGTTTTTTCTGCATTTGTTCACCTGACAAAGAAACAGTACAGGTGAGTCTTCGACAAGGAATAATGCATACCAGAACAAGTGCGACTTCTTCCTTTTTCTGAATCTATTTTGCAGATTATTCCATTTAGATCTGGAAAGCCGGAATCCTCTTGGCATTGATTGCCTATCTTATAATGGCTCTTAATCCAAGGGGCTGACACACACAAAGCAAAGGCACATCTGTTCCACTATTCGAGTACAAAGGGTTCTTCTCCAAGGGACACAGCATACGAGAAGAGGTCAGTCCTGTTTTTTTTTTTTTTCTGTATTTGTTCACCTGACAAAGAAACAGTACAAGTGAATCTTTGTCAAGGAATAATGCATAATAGAACAAGTGTGACTTCTTCCCTCCTCTGAATCCATCTTGCAGACTATTCCCTTTAGATCTGGAAAGCTGGAATTCGCTTAGCATTGATTGGCTGTCTTTTAATGGCTCTTGATCCATATGGTTGCCAAACCCCAAAAAAATCCACTTCTATTCTACTATTCCAATACAAGGGTTCTTTTCCAAGGGACACAGCATACTAGAAGAGGTCAGACCTTTTTTTCTGCATATGTTCACCTGACAAAGAAACAGTACAGGTGAATCTTTGTAAAGGAATAATGCATACCAGAACAAGTGTGACTTCTTCCCTCTGCTGATTGCTTCTTTCAGATTATTCCTTTTAGGTCTGGAAAGCCGCACTCCTCTTGGCATTGATTCCCTGTCTCTTAATGGGTCTTAATCCAGATGGTTGCCACACCCAAACAAATCCACTTTTGTTCCACTATTCCAATACAAGGGTTCTTCTCCAAGGGACACAGCATACTAGAAGAGGTCAGACCTGTTTTTTCTGCATTTGTTCACCTGACAAAGAAACAGTACAGGTGAATCTTTGTCAAGGAATAATGCATACTAGAACAAGTGTGACTTCTCTCTGCTGATTGCTTCTTGTAGATTATTTCTTTTAGGTCTGGGAATCCGTAAGCCTCTTGGCATTGATTCCCTGTCTCTTAATGGGTCTTGATCCAGATGGCTGCCACACCCAAACAAAGGTACATCTATTCCACTATTCCAGTACAAATGTTTCTTCTCCAAGGGACACAGCATACTAGAAGAGGTCAGACCTGTTTTTTCTGCATTTGTTCACCTGACAAAGAAACAGTACAGGTGAATCTTTGTCAAGGAATAATGCATACTAGAACAAGTGTGACTTCTTCCCTCTGCTGATTGCTTCTTGTAGATTATTCCCTTTAGGTCTGGAAAGCCGTAATCCTCTTTGCATTGATTCCCTGTCTCTTAATGGGTCTTAATCCAGATGGCTGCCACACCCAAGCAAAGGCACATCTGTTCCACTATTCCTGTACAACGTGTTCTTCTCCAAGGGACACAGCATACTAGAAGAGGTCAGACCTGTTTTTTCTGCATTTGTTCACCTGACAAAGAAACAGTACAGGTGAATCTTTGTCAAGGAATAATGCATACTAGAACAAGTGTGACTTCTTCCCTCTGCTGATTGCTTCTTGTAGATTATTCCCTTTAGGTCTGGAAAGCCGTAATCCTCTTTGCATTGATTCCCTGTCTCTTAATGGGTCTTAATCCAGATGGCTGCCACACCCAAGCAAAGGCACATCTGTTCCACTATTCCTGTACAAAGTGTTCTTCTCCAAGGGACACAGCATACTAGAAGAGGTCAGACCTGTTTTTTCTGCATTTGTTCACCTGACAAAGAAACAGTACAGGTGAATCTATGTCAAGGAATAATGCATACTAGAACAAGTGTGTCTTCTTCCCTCTGCTGATTGCTTCTTGTAGATTATTCCCTTTAGGTCTGGAAAGGCGTAATCCTCTTTGCATTGATTCCCTGTCTCTTAATGGGTCTTAATCCAGATGGCTGTCACACCCAAAAAAAGGCACATTTGTTCCACTATTCCAGTACAAAGGTTTCTTCTCCAGGGGACACAGCATACTAGAAGAGGTCAGACCTGTTTTTTCTGCATTTGTTTACCTGACAAAGAAACAGTACAGGTGAATCTTTGTCAAGGAATAATGCATACTAGAACAAGTGTGACTTCTTCCCTCTGCTGATTGCTTCTTGTAGATTATTCCCTTTAGGTCTGGGAATCCGTAAGCCTCTTGGCATTGATTCCCTGTCTCTTAATGGGTCTTAATCCAGATGGCTGTCACACCCAAGCAAAGGCACATCTGTTCCACTATTCCTGTACAAAGTGTTCTTCTCCAAGGGACAGAGCATACTAGAAGAGGTCAGACCTGTTTTTTCTGCATTTGTTCACCTGACAAAGAAACAGTACAGGTGAATCTTTGTCAAGGAATAATGCATACTAGAACAAGTGTGACTTCTTCCCTCTGCTGATTGCTTCTTGTAGATTATTCCCTTTAGGTCTGGAAAGGCGTAATCCTCTTTGTATTGATTCCTTGTCTCTTAATGGGTCTTAATCCAGATGGCTGTCACACCCAAGCAAAGGCACATCTGTTCCACTATTCCTGTACAAAGTGTTCTTCTCCAAGGGACACAGCATACTAGAAGAGGTCAGACCTGTTTTTTCTGCATTTGTTCACCTGACAAAGAAACAGTACAGTTGAATCTATGTCAAGGAATAATGCATACTAGAACAAGTGTGTCTTCTCCCCTCTGCTGATTGCTTCTTGTAGATTATTCCCGTTAGGTCTGGAAAGGCGTAATCCTCTTTGCATTGATTCCCTGTCTCTTAATGGGTCTTAATCCAGTTGGCTGTCACACCCAAACAAAGGCACATTTGTTCCACTATTCCAGTACAAAGTGTTCTTCTCCAAGGGACACAGCATACTGTAAGAGGTCAGACCTGTTTTTTCTGCATTTGTTCACCTGACAAAGAAACAGTACAGGTGAATCTTTGTCAAGGAATAATGCATACTAGAACAAGTGTGACTTTTTCCCTCTTCTGAATCCATCTTGCAAATTATTCCCTTTAGTTCTGAAAGGTTGGAAACCACTCGGTATCGATTCTCTGTCTTTCAATGTCTCTCACATAAAAACTTATTTCTTTACAAAAGTAAACTGAAACTATCTTTTCTAAATTTCAACCGAAACGTTAAAATTATTAAACACTTTTTATTTCTTTTTTCTTTTTTTCTTCTATGTTCAGAACACTAAACACTAACTACGACTTTCACTACTCTAAACACTTATTCTTTCGATACACAGGATGTTTTTATGCTCTCGTATATCGCCCGTATTATATCAACGCCCTTATAGATAAAGAATGGTGTAATATCTTTATGCAGAAGGGTGATAACTCCAAACTTGAGAAGTATATCCCTCAATATTGTTTGACAATTATTTGTCAACCAATGATAGGGGCGCACTTAGTTAGCGCGTAGTATTCTCTCACTGTTTGCCATAGTTGTAGAGGAGACACATTTCGTATAACGGTTTCTCCCACAGGATCGTATACCCCAGGTTCGTGGTCATAGGTTCTATATATGGGCGCTAGATATATTTCATCATTCAATTTTTTATCAAGCCTTTCGAAGTAACGCTTCTTGGTGCCCCAGTCAAAGACCAAACGCATATGCGACACATTTAAACGTTAAAGGGCTGAAATATGTAATTTTGGAATCTTGAGATATTTGCTTTGTAGGATGACTCTACAGTCTCCTGGTACCGCGTCAGTCTCCTCCCCGATTAGCCCCTGCAAATAGGATTCCACCTCGGGTGGTTGCTGCTGTCAATCGCGGTTTATTAAATAAAGGTCCTTAAATCCATATGTTTCCAAAAACAAATGTGCTCCTATTAGACAAAGTTTCGGTATATTAAAGATATTATTCCCCGCTCCCTGATGCTTACGAATAGTGCGAATAGTGGCGTTCCAACACATGTAACCTGGAATTAACCATATTGATCTCATGACAAATGTGCCCATATATAATATTAAATGACTCAATACAGAATTGTCAGAACAATTTATCAGGAAATTGAATATTTCCTTACCTTGCACCAGCTGTACGCTCTTCTCCTACTCCTCCTCCTCCTCTTCCTTTTCTTCCTCCTCCTCCTCCTCCTCCTCCTTCTCCTCCACCTTCTTCTCCTCCTCCACCACCTTCTCCTTCTCCTCCTCATCCTCTTCTACCTTCTCCTCCTCCTCTTTCTCTTCTACCTTCTCCTCCTCCTCCTTCTCCTTCTCCTTCTCCTCCTCCTCCTCTGCTACCTTCTCCTCCTCCTCCTTTTCTACCTTCTCCTCCTCCTCCTTCTCCTCCATCTTCTTCTCCTCCTCTTTTACCCCCTCCTCCTTCTCCTTCTCCTTCTCCTTCTCCTCCTCCTCCTCCTCCTCTTCTACCTTTTCCTCCTCCTCCTTCTCCTCCATCTTCTTCTCCTCCTCTTTTACCTCCTCCTCCTTCTCCTCCGCCTTCTCCTCCTCCACCTTCTTCTCCTCCTCCCCCTTCTTCTCCTCCTTTTCTGTTGAATTTACCTGAAGTGTCTGATAATTCATTCTCTCATAAGTCAGTCGATTCTCTAGGGATTCAACCTTCACTTCTTTTTCAAACAACTTCTGTTTAATATAAATATTTTCTATCGTTAGCGCGTCTAACTTATCTTGAAATTTATTATTGCAGTGAAAGACTTGCTCTCGTAATGTAGTATTTTCGTCCTTTGCTTCTTTAAGCAAACCCAATAGTTCTTCTTGTAACCGATTGTACTCCTCAAAATATTTCTTTTCCTTGAGGAGCGCATCAGCTTCTAGATGTTGAACTTTCCTTTGAAGGTAATCCTCCCGATTAGCTGCGGATTTTCTTCTTTTTTCGTAATTTTCTATCGCCTCCTGATATTTCTCTAATTTTTTGTTTTTCTGTTCGGTTGTCTCCGTTTTGCCGCGGCGGAGGTTCAAATTTAATGTCGTCTTCTTCCACTGCATTTTCAAGCCCCCGCTCCTCGTCGTTTGTTTCGCTTTTCCTCTTAAATAAGACCTTCGTCACTAAGAAGCTTCCTAAAATACCTGCTAACATAACCCCCACCCTCCTGGAACAATGAGTTCCATCCTGCACTTCCATTTTAAAATTAGAGAGGAAGGGGCCGATTAATGGAACGGAGTTCAAATCCATCCTTAGAATTTCCATATGCTTTACACATCTCTGAAGATCTTTAATTGTCTTCAAATAATCTCCTATCACTGGTACTGAGAACACCAGCCGTTGGAAAACGTTTTCCCATACCCCGCACTCAGATTGGTCTGGCCGCGCGGGAAGTAGGCCTAACCAAGATAAAGCACGGAACGCAAATGAGGATTGAATATCCTCAATTTGTCTCTCGAGTCGTATAACATCATACTTACGTTCCAAATACTGTTCTTGAAGACCATTAAAAAGTGCTGTGATAGCACCATTAATAACACCATTAACAACACCATTAATAACACCATTAACAACACCATTGATAACACCATAAATAACAACATTAATGACACTTTTCCACATTGTTCGAAAAATACAGATGGCTCTCCCTCGATGTACTGTAGCTATATTTAAAAAAAAAAAATAGCAATAATCATCTGAAGACGAAATTAGTCCTGGAGACAAATCTAACTGGCTGTGGACCCCTTAAGACTCAAGAGAGAGAGAGAGAGAGAGAGAGAGAGAGAGAGAGAGAGAGAGAGAGAGAGAGAGAGAGAGAGAGAGAGAGAGAGAGAGAAAGCAACAAATTCCTCAAAGATCTTTGTGGAAAGATGAGAAATCTCCCAGTTGTCTTCAACGGAAAAGATCCCCGTTTTTTTATGAAGCCCTTAAGATTCAACAGAGAGAGAGAGAGAGAGAGAGAGAGAGAGAGAGAGAGAGAGAGAGAGAGAGAGAGAGCAATTCCTCGAAGACAGTTCTGGGAGGATGAGAAATCTTCAGTTTTCTTCAGCGGAAAATATTCGTTTTTTACGACACCCTTAAGACTCAGCAGAGAGAGAGAGAGAGAGAGAGAGAGAGAGAGAGAGAGAGAGAGAGAGAGAGAGAGCAACTAATTCCTCGAAGACCGTTTTGGAAGGATGAAAAATCTTCAGTTATCTTCAACGGAAAATGTTCGATTTTTTACAACGCCCCTAGGACTCAAAAGAGAGAGAGAGAGAGAGAGAGAGAGAGAGAGAGAGAGAGAGAGAGAGAGAGAGAGAGAGAGAGAGAGTACTTCCTCGAAGACAGAAAGGATGGGAAATCTTCAGTTGCCTTCAACGGAAAAGATCCCTTTTTTACGCTGAAACGATTTTTTCTTATTGCAGGATTTCCCTTTTTACTTTGTTTATTTTAACGAGATTTTGCAGAAAAGGCGAAAATTTATAAAACGCTCATTTTTCCTTGAAGCCGAAGTTTTCAAGAATATGAAGAAAGGGAATCAAACGATTCTTGAAAAAAAAAAAAAATCGTATTTTAGCGATAAAAAGTCGATAAGAGTTAACTGAAAAGAACGAAAGCAATCAGAAGATTCCGAGTTCTTCCAGATTCCCTGAAGGAGCTCTGGGTCTTCAGAGGATCTGCAGGCAAAGGCAAAGATTCTTTGAAGACGAAGATCAAGTCTCTTCAGAAGGAAGAAAAACCGTAAAAGGAATCACTTCTGAACTTCGCGGAGGAATGAATAACTCTTTGATCTTCAAGATTTCGGATGTCTTTAATGAATAGACAATGTCATATATATATATATATATATATATATATATATATATATATATATATATATATATATATATATATATATATATATATATATATATATATATATATATATATATTCATGTATTCATTTAAAGTTTTCATTGTAGGCAATTGCCTTGGCGGCATCAATAGGTTTCTTACGGAAATCCTCGGATTGTTTACGCTTCCTAAGATTTTCCGGCGTAAGTCTTTGGTTGAAGAAACTGTTCCCTTTCTTCCTTCATTATATCTATAACACTTTTCCACTATCACCTCATTTCCCGTTCATTATCACGATTCTCTCATCATTCCCACCTTTCTTTCAAAACTATTTGTATTTGTAAAACACATCTATATATAAATATATAAAAAAGACATATACATATGTATACACAGACAGGCATTCATACACAAACATGCATAATATATACATAGACATATACATATGTGTACACATACTGGTATACATATACAGACACATACATAGACTTATATATAAATTCTTTTTTACACATGATTAACATGTATACATATACTTATATATACACACATACACACATACATATACATATATATACATGCATATACACACATACACATATACATATATATACATATACATGCATACACATACATATAGGCACATATACATATATACACACATACACACACACACACACACACACATATATATATATATATATATATATATATACATATATATATACATACATATATATATATATATATATATATATATATATATATATATATATATATATATATATATATATATATATATATATATATATATATATATATACATTTATATACATACATTATTACCATAACCATATAATCAAATATATATCAATACTTATACCTAGCATAACACTATATAGTACCAATGTACTTATGCATACTACATAAAATAATTGTAGCCTTTAATGAATAGAAGCTTATGTCTAAATATTAATTTCACAGCGACGTTAATTATTCACAATACATTCAGTTCAACATTAAGTGGTTAAAGTTTTTTTTATATAGCTTACAAATTTCTTTACATATAAAGGCGTCGAGTTTGTACATTCATGTCCAATATTCAAGCTGTTTTCAAAGGTTTCCTTTATGAAACTGGACTATATGATGTTTCTTTCCACTAAGTTATTTGAATGAACCAATTTCTTTGCACATGACGTAAGCAAAGAGTGCATTATTATCTTGAGCATATCAGACAATTTTCTTATGTTGTTCAATTCTCCTTTCTAGGGCTTTACCAGTTTGACCAATATAGAATTTTTCACAAGCATTGTATGGAATACGATATACACATCCCTTGGTAATGTCAGGAGAATTCTTTATTAAGGCTGTTTTTATTGTATTGTTACTCTTAATTGCTTCATTTACATTGAAATTTTTCAACAATTGAGGAATTTCTTTAAAAGAATTACAATAAGGTAGTACAAATAAATTTTGTGTGTTGTAGTTTTTTTTTGTCATCATTACCGAAAAAAAGTCTTTTTTGCTGTTCTTAGTGCATCATCTAACACAGTTTCAGGGTATTTCAGTTTTTTACCTATTCCTCTAATCTCATTTATTTTATCATCAATATATTCAGGGCTGCAGACTCGCAATGCTCTTAAGAACACAGAAGTAAATACAAATTTCTTAACTTTGTTACCTTGGTTTGAGTAGTAATGGACATATGCTGAGATATTCGTTGGCTTTCTGTATACACTAAACTTGAGTCTATTGTTACATCTGTGTATGCGACAGTCCAAAAAATGTAGGGTACAATTATTTTCCAGCTCCATAGAGAAATTTATTGATGGTACAAAACTGTTCAATCTAAGAAAAAAATTATCTAAATTTTCATTTCCTGGCCACACACATATTATGTCGTCAATATAACGAAACCATTTTACATTATTAGGTATGATGTTATTTAAGATTCTACTTTCAAAAAATTCCATATATAAATTACTCAATACTGGGGATAAAGGGTTTCCCATAGCCATACGAAATGTTTGTGCATAAAATCTCCCATTGAATTCAAATTTACAATCTTTTATACATAGTTTAATTAATTCTATTAAAGTGTTTTTGGAGAAAGGTAGATTTAATTGTCTATTATCTAAGGTTTCAGATAAAAATTCCAACATGTCATCAATAGGTACTTTAGTGAATATTGAGACTACATCAAAACTGACAAACCTACAGGTACTGTTAATCTGTACTTCATTCAGTTTATTAATCAAGTCTACATTATTTTTTTATATTTGAATATGAAATGGTGCCAACTAAAGGATTGAGGATATTCACAAGGTACTTAGATAATTTATATGCTGCTGAACCTACAAAACTCATTATTGGTCTAGCTGGATAATTTGGCTTATGAGTTTTCATAGTTCCATACATATATGGCAATGTCGGTGATATTGTGCAAACCTTTTTTATCAGATCTTCATTCCCTTTTAGTAACTCTTTCACTTTTTTGTTGTAATTACTATTCACAAACTCAATTGGATTTTTTCATAATTGCATTTATGTGTTTTCATCACTCAAGAGGTTTTCCATTTTTTCTATACAATCATTTTCATTCAAGATTACCAGTGCTCCAGATTTATCGGCTTTTGTCAGTTTAATATTTCTATCTTGCTTTAATTCGGCAATTGCTCTCTTGAATCTGATTGGGCAATTTGGAACCACTGGTTTTTTCATATTGCTGTATATAATACCCTTAATCATATTTACTTCTTCTACAGAATTATCACTGAATTTTTCTAGGTTACACACTCCATTTGTAATTTCTACACTATTCACTGCACTTGATGACATCCAGAAATTTAAACCGTATCCCAAGGCACACTTCACATTTTTATCCAGAATTTTATTTGACAGATTAACCACACATTCTGGATTAACGTTTGTAGTCCACAGGCTTCTTTCTATCAATGCATTGAGTTTCTTGTCATGCTTTTGTTTGAGTTTTCTATAAACTTTCTCGTTCATTTCTTCATAGCAGAAAGCTCGAAATGGGTCTTTCCAATCCGTTGGTATTGAGGCTTCGAAATGTCTCCTTTTTCTTGTTAGGTCTTCAAACGCTCTTCGATTTTTAATTTTCATTGAATTCATATGCTTTTCTAATATACTTCTCTGTATATCACTAAATGGTTGATCTTCTATTTCCAATAGGGATGTCGTTATTATGCATTTCGGAATGACTTGTTCCTCGCAGCATTCACGAAGAAACTGCAGGTGTTCTTTAGTAGTATGGGCGCATGTGAGGGCGTCTGTAAATTCTCTAATAATGTATACCAAGATAGGGAAAGTCGTACAGAAAGTCTGGAAGGAGTACGTGGTATCAATTTATGCGTAAAAATCACAGGAAAACGTGATGCTCAGATCCAACCACACAAACTTTACATTTTTAACCCGGGTATGTTATTTCATTGCAAATTTCAGTATATTGTAGCTGAAGTGTTCCCTGGCACAAGTCATATTCCGTAAACCTGATTATTATTATTATTATTATTATTATTATTATTATTATTATTATTTGCTAAACTACATCCGTTGGATGCTATAAGCCCAAGGGCTCCAACAGGAAAAATATCCAAGTGAGGAAATGAAATAAGGAAATATACTACAAGAGATGTTTAGGAATAATAACATTGAAATAAATCTATCATAGAGAAACTATAAAACCTTCTAAAAAAAAAAACAAGAGGAAGAGAAACTAGATAGAATAGTATGGCCGAGTGTACCCTCAAGCAAGAGAACTCTATTCCAAGACAGTGGAAGACCATGAAACAGAGGCTATGGCACTACCCAATACTAGAGATCAGTATTTATTTTTTATAGCGGAGAATCATCGTTGATATTAGATGTATTTAGAGGTTTATGTTCAGGTTTCGTATTATTATTATTATTATTACTATTATTATTATTATTATTATTATTATTATTATTATTATTATTATTATTATTCAAGCCTAGGGGCTCCAACAGGGAAAAATAGCCCAGTGAGGAAAGGAAATAAATAAAAATATCAGAACTAATTAAAAAAATTTTATAAATTGTTAAAAAAAGGAAATAAGGAAATAAATAAAAATATCAAAAGTAATTAGAAAATATAAATAAATTATTTAAAAAACATTAACAACATTAAAACAGATGATTAATATAGAGACTAAAAAAGACTTATGTCAGCCTGTTCAATATAAAATTATTATTATTATTATTATTATTATTATTATTATTATTATTATCCAAGCTACAACCCTACTTGGAAAAGCAAGATGCCCTAAGCCTAGGGGCTCCAACAGGGAAAAATAGCCCAGTGAGGAAAGGAAATAAATAAAAATATCAGAACTAATTAAAAAAATTATATAAATTATTAAAAAAAAACATTAACATTAATAAAACAGATAATTAATATAAAGACTAAAAAAGACTTATGTCATCATGTTCAATATAAAATTATTATTATTATTATTATTATTATTATTATTATTATTATTATTATTATTATTAGCCAAACGACAACCCTAGTTGGAAAAGCATAAAGTTCATCGTTTTGGAATCTTTATGAATGAATACTCTGTTATCTATAGTTGGCTCTCTATATTTGTGACCTGATCTCCACTAGGGTCATGATTACCTCCACCAAGGAAGTTGGAAGGAGTTTATGTTTTACCCCCATTTGTATTTGTTTGTGTGTGCTTGTTTATATAAATTTTTTTGGTCACAATTTTAATGGTATAGTTATGAAACTTGCCGGCATTAACTGTTATGTAAAAAGCTGGAAATGATTAAATTTTGGAAGGTCTAGATCAAAGGTCAAGGTCCTGGTTGAGCAAAATGTCCAATTCACGTAATCAGTCATAAGTTTGGACATCATTGTGACAGAGACTTCAAACTTGGTTTATAGTTGAGCGTATGGAAATCCACGCCAATTAATACATGTTAAAGTCAAAGGTCTAGGTGAAGGTCGAGCAAAAGGATGAGAAATAAGCTGCCTCGGTGGAGGTCTGTGCTCTACTGAGTTCTCCTCTAGTTTAAAGCTTGCTTTGTTTATTTTTCCATCTTGAGTTTTGCATATGTGGTTTCCTTACTTGAGTTAGATTTAACATATCTGACCTGATTTTCACGTTAGGGTTTTAGGGTTGTGGTGGCCGATGTGATAACGACCCTGATTGGTGAACGCCAGACTGTGGCTCGAATCCGGTTCAAACTAGTTAGTTTCTTTGGTCACTGTAATATCACCATCCTTGTGAGCTAAGATTCATGTGTTTAGGGTTATCATATAGGTCTATCTGCTGAGTCATCACCAGCCATTGCCTGGCCCTCCTTGGCCATAGCTTGGATGGAGAGGAGGGCTTGGCGCTGATCATATGCATATATGGTCAGTCTCTAGGGTATTTTCTTGCTTGCTAGGGTAATGTCACTGTCCCTTGCCCCTGCCATTCATGAGCGGAAAAATGAAAGAAGAAAAAGAAAGAAAATCCGTTTAAGTTTAGACATCCAAGTTTAATCACAATTTAATTCTTGATTTGAGAGGCAATCTTTTCTAATCATCATTGTATTGTAAAGATGAGTTTCATTCTCAGGGTTTCCATTGAATTTTCTTTGTATTTTTAATCTTATTGGAAATGTAGTATTTTCTCTATCATATTATTATTATTATTATTATTATTATTATTATTATTATTATTATTATTATTATTATTATTATTATTATTATTGTTGCATAATGCTTTTTTGGGTTCAGCCATGTCGTACTGATTGAAGGTTCCTTTAGGTAGCATTCTAAGGGATTTTTGGCTACAGTGATACTCCCAGAGAATTAACCACAGGTTTCCAGAACTCTAACTCCTGGCGCGAGTATCCTTAATATAACTTATAAGGATATCGCATGATATCAGGGGACGTATTTCTTGATACGACACATGGCAATCTTCAACCAGAATAGATTTCCCGCTTTGAGGGGGAAGAGTGGTGGAAATGAAGGGGAGCCGTTATCAAGGTTACCCGGTGGATCCACTACCAGCACTACTATGGGGTATTATTCCTTTTAACGAAGCCATTTTAGCACGGTGTTCTTCCACGATGCTCTGGGTGTTGTTACTGTTTTCAAAGAATATTATCATGCAATCTCTAGCATCTTCATCCTCTGGAAAGTTGAGTATTTAATCTTTCCTGTGCATTATTTTTGGCTCCCTTCTCAAAGTTAAATTAACATAATTTAGGGGTGTTAAGCGGAGCACTGCCCTCCCCGGGGGCGGCCATTTTAGGCCGCTGTCATACACCATAAATGCTTTATTTAGTTAGTAGTAAGACATTCCCAGTAATTCGCTATAAAGAAGTTCTAGCTAGTTATGCAAAATTATACTAGTGAAGTTAAGCTTTACACATATAATATTTCCTCTTCCAAAAGTTTCTATCGTATTTGATAGGGCCTCGGTGGTACTAGCGTAGCCGAGATCATGGCTCGGGTTAGGCTAGCCTAACTCGTTTTAGTCTATTTTAGTAACGTTATTCCCCTTTTAACCTCTTGTATCGTTTTTATTAATTCGGTCAGAGATATAGATAACTTCTAGAATTAGTAGTATAATTCAATATGCTTCTCTTTTAGAGAAATGAGGATAAATCCTTCCTTTCCCCTGGGTGCCGCCAGCTCAGGAGACAACCCTATCTTCCGTCATAGCCATTAAGTAGTGTACTCCGCTTTGACTTGGATAGTGTTTTCTGTTGATCTTTTTTGCCGGCGAGTATCCCAGCTTTGAAATACGACAATAACTAAGGGTATTCTGTCTTGTTGCCGACATTGCTAGTCATTCCCCTGCCGGTTACATCGTTGTCGGCATAGGAAGTTCAGCTTCCCTTGTCCACAATCGAAAGTGGGTAGTATAATTGCCACCTTTCTCCTTTATGGACTAAAAGACATGTCTCATATCCGGCAATGTCTCAGGCTAGGGAATCATTATTCCTCTGCCGCCCAATACGGCGCCGGTATAGGAAACTATGCTTCCTTGATTTACAACCGAAAGTAGGAGGCATACCTGCCGCCTCCTTTCTCTGTAAAATATAAGAACCTTTCCCTTCCCCTTCTGTCCTTTAGTGCCGTCACGATTCCTATGGCCGGTATTCTACAATCACCCCGCTTGCCGGGCTGAGTGAGTTACCGGCCGGGCTCCTACAAAGGCGGTTATGTTGCCGCTTTTACCATCTCCCTAACGGATGTTAAGCTCCGGGAAAGGTTGAGCCGGCCCTGACAGCTGCCGGTGGGAAACCCATTATACTTTTGAGTATTCTTCAGATCTTTTTTGGAATACCATCCACAAACCCTGTAACCGGCAGTACAGCCGGCAACAGAAATTGTGGCTGGATGGAAGCTAGAATCAATGTATTCCTCCCTTTCCATTTGAATCCTCATCCTGGAAAGAAGGCAGTAGAGACAGTAGTCCCTACACCCCTAATTATTGTACTAAACTATAATAATACGGTAGTCCTTCTTTCCATTCTTTCTCTCTCTCTGTCAGCTAGTGCCGCCAGGTACTAGCCTAACCCGGTAGTATACCGGCAAAACTACAGTATAAGACAATACAGTAGCCAATATTCCCGCAGTATAACAATACAGCAGTTAGAAAACTACAGTATATAATGATACTGTAGTATGAAATTCTAACATACGTTGTGTATCCTTTCATAGTCCATTGTTGAGAACGTTTAAAAAAGGTTGAGGTGAAGTATTACTTCAACATTTTGATGCATCGTAGATCATTTGAACACCAATGATTACCTGTCAGTATTAATATTTTACAAGTGGTGGAGTTAGTGTTAGTATCCACTGACTCCGGCTCTACATACAAGAATTATTCCACTCTGTATTTTCACTAATAAGGAAACTAAAAATATTAATATTGTAGGAGGTCACAGCAATTGCCTGGAAGGGAAACACAGATATGTGTCATTCCTACTTCTTTTCTAGCTTAATCGAGTCGCTCCAATCGCTTGACCTTGCTGACCGACAGCTTTCTAAAAGATATCCCTGACACTACGGAGTCAAGGGATACAGCAAGGGAATCCCACCAAAGGAGAGTATGAGGCTTCCAGAAGAACTCTCCGGGACCCTCCCTACCTAACGAATCTTTAAAGTTCCTACTGTTCACTAAGGCTCAATCGAATACGTTTGGGCCTCAGGCATAGGCTCCCACAGGAAGTGGTCCAAGAAGTCATTACAAAAGCCATCACGGATAATGGGAACCTGCTCCAAAAGTGGGGCATGTCCTCAAAGAGGAAATCATTACTAGGACTGCACAATTTCCGACCGTGACCATGACCACGGTGCCTCAAATAGTAGTCCAGCTGTAAACCACCTTCCAGATGGTTTCTCATCAGCTGGTAGCCAGTCACCTGTATTTAATCCAGGCTTTGAAAGGCACTTGACCACCTTTCGGCCCTACAAAGGTAAGGGCCCAAAAAGAGGATCCTCCTGAAATCTCCAAGGGTGGAGGAAGACGCGGTCAAGGAAACATGTCCTCAGGAACCTCTAAACAATGAGAGGTTCCAGGTAGGAAGAATATACCTCAGAACTCTTGAACAACAAGGTAAAGAGGAAAGTGAAGTACATCAAAATTCAAGGGAAGGCTGTTTTGTGTTCACAAGAGAGACTCCGGCAAACCCAGAGTTATTCTACACTTGTCTCCACTCAACAAGTTCATCGAGATCGACAAGTTCCGGATGCTTACAGTGCAACACATAAGGACCCTTCTACCAAAAAGGGGCGTATACGATCTCAATAGACCTGGCAGATGCTTACTGGCACCTACCAGTCAGTCACCCCCTCTCTTCCTACCTAGGATTCAGGCTACAGAAGACAAAATTTGTCTTCAGAGCCATGCCCTTCGGACTAAACATAGCCTCAAAGATATTCACAAAGCTAACGGACACGATCGTCCAGCCCCTATGCTCGAAGGAGTACAGGTAGTAGCATACCTGGACGATTGGCAGGTGCGGGCAGCATCCAAGACTACTTGTCTGCAAGCGGCCAGAAAGGTAATCCAGTTCCTTGAACACCTGGGCCTCAAGACCAATAACTATAAGTCTCGCTTTTCTCCAGCTCACAAGTTTCAATGATTAGGAATCAATGGGAACTTGCAGTCACACCACCTCTCCATTCTATTAAAGAAGAGAATAGAAGTAGCGGCTTCTGTCAAGAGACTAATCCAACACAAGAGGATTTCAACGTGCCAACTGGGAAGAGTACTTGGCTCTCTCTGGTTTGCAGTAGTGACAGACCCGGTGCTAAAAGCACAGCAAAAGGATGTGCCAGGAGTCTGGAGAAGATACGCATCAAACACTCGAAGAGATCAACAAGGATGACACCGACGTGATTGTGCATACCATTATGGCCGTGGTCAACGAAAAAGAGCCTAGCCCAGAAAATTCTCTTGCAACCACCACTAACATCAGTGGTGACACACACGGAAGCCTCCCTGAAAGAAGGGGGACATCATCCGCATGAAAGGAAAGGGCAAGAAATTGATCAGTCTAGTTAAAAAAAAATTTCACTTCAACATCTTGGAGGCTATGACAGTCCTCCTGACGTAGAGGAGACTATCCCCTCGCAGAACAGTCCACATCAGATTGGCTCTCAACAACGAGGTGATAGTGATATGTCTAATTGACAAGGCTCGATTTCACCTCACATCAACCATGTGATGTTAGCCCTCTTCCACCTGGCAAGGAAGAGAGGATGGCATTTATCAAACAGTTCACCTTCAAGGGTTCCACGATGTAACGGCGGATGCTCTATCAAGTTGAAAGCCGATAGAGACAGAATAGTCCCTAGACGCAGACTCATTCTCCTTTTTTTTTATAAAAGTCCCAGAACTGCAAATCGACCTTTTCGCAACGAGCGATAACAAGAAACTACCTCCTTATATAGCCCCTTACGAGGACCTTAGGCAGAAGCGATAGACCTCATGTCTCTCGACTGGAACGGACGGAAGCAAATTTATCTGTTTCCACCAGCCAATCTCCTGGTAAAAGTCCTTGACAAGCTAGGATCCTGCAGAGGAACAGTTCCTGTAGTGGCCCCCAAATGGCCCAAAAACAATTGGTTTCCTCTAGTTCTAGAATTGTAACTGTAGCAGTTTCCTCTGCCGTACACAGTTTTATCTAAACTGGTGCAGAAGTCGGCTGTTACATTTCATCCTCGAGAACCAACAACCTGCATCCTAGGATTTTTTTTTCTTGGCAGCAAACAAAAGTTTAGGATCTCGAAGAATTTGGCCGACTTCATTGTAGAGTACAAGTCAATTCCAGCCAGGAGACAATGTGGATTGTCTTGGAAGAAAGGGGTAACCCTTGTGAAAACAAGGGGACCAAAAGAAATTTCAACAGGTTTCTGTATCTCTTTCTTCTTTTACCTACTTGAACGAGGCCTGACTTCCACTACGATAACCACGTGTATGTCGGCCCTGACTAGACCTCTTTTATACGCCTTTGAAACGGACCTCATCAGCGAAACCTTTTTTAAGGTACCAAAGCATGCACTAGACCAAGGCCAGCAAACTCTCAAAGCCCAGTATATGGACGTTGGTCAAAGTGTTGCACTATCCTTCACACCTAACAATGAGGATTGTACTCTAAAACAACTAACACAGAAAGTCAATTTTCTGTTCGCAATACCCTCAGGGGCTAGAGTTAGTGAAATGTTGGCCCTATCAGGGATGTAGGCCCTATTCAGTTCACAGAAGAGGGAGAACTTAATCCTTTCCCCGATCCTACTTTTCTCGCCAAAAATTAGCTGCCCACCAAAAGGTGGGGTCCTTGGAGAATCTGCCGACTGAAGGAAGATATCTCCCTATGCCCATTAGGGTTTCTTAAGGTCTGTCTTCGTAGAAGTTCAGACTTCAAGGAAAGACAGCTCTTCCAAGGCGAAACCTCAGGATCAAAATTTATCCCTAAAATAACTGAGAGCAATGCTCACCTACTCATTCACAGAGAGGATCCTGACAGCTCACCCGCAGTTCAGGATCCTAAGAAAATTGCTTCTGCACGGAACCTCTTCCAACACTATACAAAGCAAGTACATAAAATAATATATGTTGTTGTGGTGGCGGGTAGTTTTTAAAAAACCTGTTGTCTAAGCCTGCGACGAACATTGAACTGCTTTGGGACTTTCCAGTGCATTTACCCTCGAGTGCAAATCACAACGATGATTAACACACTGTTCCATATAGGTGCATATCTGACCGATAACACCAGTGACGACTAAACGTTGCGTCACGGTGTTCATGCGTTCTCAAAATCTGTACAAGTCAGTCCGATTTGGTTTCACATCTCCATTGAGTGGCATCATTTCAATGAAATTACATATTTTTCCGACAGGAGAAAATATGGACACTGATGTGTTTTCAATGCCAGATCAGATTCATTCCTGATTGTAACTACAATTGATATTCTAGTTACAAGGTAAAATACTAAATGTATCTGCGTCAAATTGCTGCTATCTCTGTTACAGGCGAATAAAGTATTCTAGAGTTTTAATTAAGCTCTAGAAGGGCCCAACTTGAAATCAGACCCCAACTTGAAATCAGAGTACAGATTTCCAAGGGATGAAAAAGGTAATCTCTAGGATTTACCCTCCGTCCCTCTGTAGATACAAACTTTGAATCCTTATAGTCGAAGTCTACACTTTCCCTGCATGGGGTAGGAAGCCCTAAGCTAGTTCCAAGCTTAGTGGATATGACAAATAACGGTAATGACATATATAAAGGTCTAGGAGACCATAAAAGGAACTCATTCAAAGTAAAGGCACTTATACAAACCCGCAGATATAGTACTTTCAAGTAATTCTCTGGTTAACTTCCATCAGGACGACATAGCTGAGCCCAAAAAAAACGGATTTTGAGCAAAGCAAGAAATCTATTTTTGGGTGATATGGTCATGTCGTTCTAATGGACCCTCCCTTCTTTAAAAAAAAGGAGTATACAAATACATAACGAAAGACCCCACCCGAAACTACTCTATCTGCGGCTATCCATGCTTAAATGCAACAAGGAATAATACGCTGTAGTAGTAATGGGAGGGGATCCATCGGGTAACCTTGATAACGGGTCCCCTTCATTTTCGCCACTATTCCCCCTCAAAGCGTAAAATCTATTCCGGGTGAAGATTGCCATGTGTCGTACCAAGAAATATGTCCCTGATATTATTCGATATCCTTAAAATTTATATTAAGGATACTCGCCCAGAAGTTAGAATTCGGGAAACCTGTGGTTAATTCTCCGAGAGTATCACTGTAGCCAAATATCCCTTAGAAAGCTACCATCAGGACGACATGGCCATATCACCCAAAAATCCATTTCTCACTTTACTCAAAATCCATTTTATGCAGCAAAATTTAGCAGGATTTTTATTAAATTGTATATCCTCTATGCATTGAAATTCTTCAATCAGTCTGTCATTTATAAGAATAATTGCATAAATGTGAAAAAATTATATAAGAAAGAATTGATTTTTACAGCTGTATAACAATTATCTGTAAATTACATTATTATGAAATACAATTGGGAATCAAGAGAACTTGTATTTATCACTATTTTGTTAATAATATATAAAAAGTGTGAGAGTGATTGAAGAACAAAAATTAACACACAAGTAAATTCAGAATCTGCTTACAATTTTTTTTTTACAATTTTAAGATGAAATATCTTATTCACTATTAATAACCTAACCACGTTTTGCTATTCTGCAAAACTGATTGACTGGTTATCAATATCAACTTATATATTTAAACAATCCTCTATTAAAATAGCATTTTCCAAATTTCTGTAAATATTTATTTTTAAGCAAGTAATGAATTGCAAATGCACACAGCACACTTTAGCTGTGACTACATTAGTCCATATTTGGTGTTCTCATTTTGCATAGGACACACTGCTATGATGATATGCCTCTAGTTCTGCTATTCTTACAATGGTTTTTACTAACCATGTATAGCATTTGAGAATACTTATTAAATATATTACTACAATATCGGAATCTAAATATCAGATATTCAGACATTGGGGAGAAAAAACTGAATATCTTTTCTTTTGGTAATGCTTGCTACAGAAACTTGTGTCACTGAGCCTTGCTCTGCTGCAGGACTTGTCGGGGGAAAATAGTCATCCGCAAAACAAAGTCTTCCAATAGTATTTTCTTAATATTTTACTGACTGTCTACTGGAAATCATTTGAAGGTCACCTCCTACCGATTTCAGTAAGCATCACTTAATTCTGATTAAACCCCAAAAACATTCATATATCTTTCAAAGCAACTTGAGAAATAAAATGCTTCACCTTTCACTCAGAATAATACGAAAGGGATTGGCTTCTTAGAAATTTGAGATGATTGTTGTTGTTGTTATTGTTGTAGATTACCGGACACTTTGTGAAGTAGTTTAATGTACAAAAGGGTTCACTTCCGGAAGAAACCTCAAATTCCTTTGATATATAGATAGACCATAGGTCATAGGGATTCATATTGGGTTACTCTGCATTCAGGGGACATTGTTTGTCAGAAGAGAAACTTCTTAATAGAACAAAACAAATTGTCATTATTTACATGCATAGATAGGCCTATACACCAAAAAATCAAAAATAGATCAGAAGCACAAACAGTAAGATCAAAGGTTAAAGGTTAAAGTTGAGAGACATTAGAGAAAATAAGTGATTCATAATTTTAGAGATTTAATCTGGAAATTTATTAGTTAAGACCAGGAATGTATTTATGTGAGAAGAAAATCGGATCTTCTTACTTAGGATGTATTATAATTCTAGTGTCCCTGTAATTTATGGAAATCAATATGAAATTACTTTTAGAGAGAGAGAGAGAGAGAGAGAGAGAGAGAGAGATAGAGAGAGAGAGAGAGAGAGAGAGAGAGAGAGAGAGAGAGAGAGAGAGAGAGAGTACCATCCTCCACCGAGACTAACAAAGAAGTGGGACTTCTCACTCAGCAAACATCTAAAAGGTCATCATCACTTGACCATCACATTGCGATATCGTCCGTTGCAGTAACATCACATTTCTCTGTGACATCAACTCAGATCTGTTGATGAAAAGACACCTGCACGTGAAGAATCCCCCCCCCCCCCCCAACCTCCTTACCATCTATATATACCACTTTCAAGTAATGTTCTTATGATGATAATAAGAGGTTTATATAAAAAAGTTAGTTTTAGAGGTAAATTTATTGTATCAACAACAGCATAATATCAGTATAATGTCTAAATATTAGTAAAAATGAATAGTGAATTATATAATCAGGTGCAGTGCATAAATTGTCCATATTATCACAAAAGATTAGAATCCAGGTTATTTATCAATATCATATAGGAATATATGTCAACAAAATTATATTACCAAAATAACACAAAATATATAATAAATGAAACTATTTGCATTCTATGACCAAGCATTGGGTGAAAATCAGAATTCAATGAAGGGTATATAGTGTAAAAATTATATGTTAAAAAAAATATTCCATAACGCTACAAAAAATATAGTTTATTAACAAAAACAGTACGTTCAAATTATGTTGTGAGTAGGTGTAGAGAATAAAAATAGTATTTTCATAGTATGTTGTAAATGGATATAAAGTGTAAAAATAGTACCATTAAATTATGTCGTAAATGGGTATACTGTATAAAAATTGTACATTTAAATTATGTTGTGAATGGGTATACAGTATGTAAATAGTATATTTAAATTGTGTTCATAAAGAATGTACAGTATAAAAATAGTGAAATTAAAATATGTCGTAAATGGGTATACAGTATAAAAGTAGTGTATTCTAATCATGTTGTGAATGGGTATACGGTATAATAAATAGTACATTCAAATTATGTCGTAAATGCATGTACAGTGTAAAGAAAATACTATATTTAAATTATGTCGTGAATGGGTATACAGTATATGGGCACTGATATATATTTAGAAAAAGTGCCATTTTGTGGAAGGGAATAACTATACTATGTGATGAAAAAATACATTCTATAAGGACTATAAATACTGTATGTATCAACAACAAAAATCATTCTTGTTAAGCCATTAATAAAATATTATAACAAAAAGATTATACAGCACCAAGATATTCTGAAAAAAAAAGATAAATTATGAATTAAAAATTTCTTGTCTTCTGGTAACAGTGAAGAAATATAGTATATTTCTAATTCTCTATCAAAATTTAAGATTTAGAATTTCATCAAAAGCAAAGGAAGAATCATTAATAGCACTAGCTTCCTTGCTCACCCAAATACCCCATTGAGCAGGTGAGAAATAAGGGTCATGGGGCATAGACAGAGTTGGAAGTCTGAGGACAGGGGTCAGCAGGTGGAGAGCCTCATACTACAAGACCTTCCTGGGGCACTGTAAACCTTATCTCAGCTGCCGCTTGATATCAGAATCTGGCATTGGACTATCGTGGACTTCTCTCACTTAGGATCAGGTTCCTGTGGAAAGAAACATAGGATTTTAGGTTGAAAAGGTAGATTTTTTTCTTTGAGAAGGAATCAAAAGTTATTACAAAGGACATGGAATTTAGGAATGCATTTATAGGGGTTCTAAAATTTGTTTGATAAATAGGTTGACTATGACAACAGGAGTGCCCAGCTCTACAGAATGGACTGGATGTAAAGACAAACAGAAAATAATTTGAGTAGTGGAAGTGAAACTCCTGTGAAGAGGATATGGAATGATACATTATAGGAGATCTGAAGACCTGTTGTTGAGATTGTGCACGTCCAGGTGAACAGACAAGCAGACTGGAGAAGGGGGTGAAATGTACACTGATGTGCTGGTTCTGTACCAAAATGCATGTTCTTTATTCCTGGAAATAAGTGATAAAATTATGAAAAGAGTCAAGTATTCAAGTTCACGACTCACCATGTCCTTGGGGCCATCATCATCATGAGGGATATGCTTTAGGGTTTCATTAATTTCATCTTTCCCTTTGGGAAGAGAAACTAAAATATATGAATGTTTAATAAAAGATTAATTCACAATTTTCATGTCATCCACATTAAAATAGTTTCTTGCTAAAGATATTGCTTTAAGTTATTATTGAGAGTAATCATATCTGTACAGTAGCAAATTTACAGAGAGGAAGGACGTCTTTTTATCTTTAGACATCAATTCATTTTATAATGGAGAGGGTTTTTGTACTATGAATGAAATAAAGAGTATTTTGTATTCATTATACTTCCTTGTAATGATATGATTATCATTTTTCTTCCTGAGTAATCCCTTGAATCTATTACATCTCCCTTAATCCATTATTAAGGTCGTTTCACTTGTGGGCTGCTGATCAAAAGCTAAGCTCTAATGGTACTCACCTGAAAATTGTGATTAAACAGGAGATCGGGTGAGTTCTTTTCAGTTCTGATCAATCAAGAGGCTCTAATCACCTAAGTGGATTCCAGATGATTTGCTGGGAAGAAGATGCTTCTCAAGGAGACTAGATTACTCTTCTTTTATGTGCATCTGCAATTAAATGAAGCTGATATCAAAAACTTCTCAAAAAGTATATAAAATAGCAATTGAAAGAACGGATCATCAAAACGGATCATATCTTTCAGTTTTCACATTACATTTATGATAGAACAATGTTCAAAAGGAAACAATTCATATTTATTTCAATAATCTTAATAAATTTACATTGAAAAAGACAATCCAGAATCAAATGGCTCCTTCATTCTTGTGAATTTGTCGCAAGAAGTGAACAGGAAAAATTATAATTGTGCATTGACCAAATCGTCCAGCAACAAATCTTAAGAAAAATATAGAAGTTTTAAGAGAGGAGGCTCTGTGCAAAGAAGTGGAAGATGACTCCAGAGAAGGACAAAGTGAAGGAATGGCTGTGTCTGGTACTCACCGACATCGATCCGAGACGAGAAGTGAAGGAATTAACACTTTGAGAGATGACCTGCTCTTCCCCGAGGTCAGACTCTATTTCCAGAATGCAGATTATGTCTGTTGTTCAAGTACATTGCCTGGCCCTTCCAGTCATGCACAGGCTCTTGCAGTTTTGTAGCCCATAGCAAAAATGTCTAAAAAATTCCTTAGGACAAAGCTTCTACTCCTCCCTATTTGAAGATATTGAAGCTCATCCAATATATATCCTGAAAACATAATAATCATGAACAAAATATTTGTGAAAAAAATATATGTTAAATGCATTTTGCTTAATGGCTATAGACAAATCATTTCTCTGGATGTCTGTCTGTCTGTCTGTCTGTGCTGCAGAGGTGAGACTTCTAATTTCTTTCACGTTTGTAGCTGAGGATATAATAAAGACTTTACGTTCTATTTCCAAGAAAAAGAATAAGAGGAAAAATTAATATCAAATTAAATACAAACAAGTACTGTGGTATAAAAAGCTTCTAACATTGTTCTAATGTAGTAGATTCTCGAAGAATAATGATAATGTAGAAAACTTTTGAAAAAGTTTCCCGAAGGAAAGTAATCTAACCTATTCCATTCAATTCAATAAGAACAATAACTACGTATTTTTTACTTTCCTTCAATTTATTTATAGTAGAAACTCCAAAGTCTTTTCCTTAAAATCTTACCTCATCTTTTTGTCCCCCTCAGTTCTGTGTTCCTTCTCAACTAATCCGAAGTTGACTCAGTGGGTCTGATTGAGGCTGATGTAACATATCAGCTTCTCCTGAGTCCAACAAATGACAGTGGCCAATATCCCTATGCACCAGTCAGTCAGTCAGTCAGTCAAGCAGTCAGTCAATCAGTCAGTCAGTGAAAATGTCCCAAAAATGCCTTAAAAACTCTCTACTCCTGCCTAAGAACTGGATGGATTCACACTGCTTAGACTCCTAAATAAAAACGAGAAAAGATTTCTTATAAGAAGGACTTCCCATCAGAGGGCTGATGCAAGTGCCATTGGAAGAAATTGTGGAGTATCTCAAAAAAAAAAGCTCAACAAATAATTCTCCTGAAAACATAGATTTAATCTTTTTTGAAAAAAATGACTAAAGACAAATTAGGGAAGTGATATCCATATAATGGAATTATTTGAAAGAGGTATCTTTACAGTTATTTTCTAAAGACAGGAGCTGAAAGTTTGAAAACCCTGAGCTAAATATAAGAAAGTACTGGAATATAAAAAAGGTTCTAATATAGGTCTAATGTAGTAAATTATCAGAGAAATATTTATTTATCATAAATAATCGTGATCTTAACCATGATAGATTCAATAAAAAATGACAATATAGAAAACCTTTGCAAAAGTTACCGAAAGGAAAGTAATTTTACTCTGCATTTAATTCACTAGTAACAATAAAATCAGGGTTTTTCTCTTCAATTCATTTTTTTTTCTTTCTCCTGCAATGCCCACCTTAGTTCTGTGTTACTTCTCCTCTCCTCAGAAGTTGACTCAATGGGTCTGACTGACGCTGGTATAACATATCAGCTTCTCTTGAGTCTAACAGATGACGATGAACAATATCCCTGTGCACCAGTCAGTCATTCAGTCAGTCAGTAAATCAGTCAGTCAGCCAGTAAGTCAGTCAGTCAATGTTCAGTTCTACCAGATCATTTGATGTGTAAAAAGGAAATAGTATCAACATACAAGTGCATTACAAAGTTTAAGTGCTATACAAAAGATAAAATGTCTGTAATAGAAATATTGTTGTGATATATCTTCCCTCTGATCTTTTATTGCAAAACAAAGTAGATCAACTAAATTAATAAGAATACGTAGTAGCAGCTCAGATCTATTCAGTATTATATATTATTAAAGGTATGATATAAGTTCATGGAAAATGATATACTTCTGATGAATATAATTTTGTATTGACCAAATTGTCTGATAAAAAAAATGAGTAAAATAAAGGAGTTGTAGAAAAGAATGTCTATACAAAGAAGAGGAAGAAGATTACTCTAAAGAAGGTCTAAGTTAAGGAATGACTGAGTCTGCTAATTACCGCCATCAATCCGAGATAAGCTTTGAAGACCTGTCTTGGTGCTGCTCCCTGATGTCAGACTCTGGTTCTGGAATGTAGATAATATCCGAAAATTCCTTAAGAGAAACTCTGTATTCAGATGCTGGCTGGAGGCAAAGTGCCCAACTTCCAAAATAAAAACCTGAGGTGAGTAGAGCTGCCATACACAGAGTATGTCGGGCACCCTGTTCCAATAGACCTCGTTTGGAGCTTCCCTTGTCGATCCGGGCCGCTGACATTCTAGTTCAGGTCTTTGCGTGGAAGGACTCAATGAGTGCAGGGACATATCCAAATGACCTCTCAACAAAGGGCTGATGCTAGCACCATTAAAGGAGAGGTAGGAATTTCCGAAGAGAAGGTCGTCACTTAATCATATCCCTACAAACCTACAATAAACATACAAAAATAGTTAATTTGGAAAGCAGAATTATCAAAGGCGTCTTACCTAATAGTCAACGATGAATTGGTGAAATAAATGCAATGCCTTAAAACTCTTATAAGTAGGCACCTTTTACAATTATTATCTAAAAATTTCACAGAGTCAAATATTATATTTCATTGTGTGAAAAAAAAAATGAAAATATTCTAAAATAAGTCTAATCGTATATATATTTTTGGAAATTTATGTTCAACATGAATAGAAGAAATGAATATTATTGTTACTCTTCTCATTCAATTTATTAAAATAGTAAATCCAAGTATTACTCTTTCTATTCCTTTAATTAGGAGCAGTAACTACAAATCTTACATTTTCATTCAATTGATTAAAAGAAGTAACTCCTCATCATACCCATTTCATACAATTCATTAAGAACAGTAACTTAAAATTCTTACCCTGGAAATCCTACGTCATCTTATTATTCTCTTCTCCAATGTCAGCTTCAGTTCTGTGTTTCTTCACTTTCTGATAAGAATTTCACTTCATGGGTCTGACGGACGCTGGCCTAACATGTCAGCTTCTCTTAGGTCCAACAGATGACTAGGAACTGTATCTCTCTGCATCAGTCAGCCAGTCAGTCAGTCAGTCAGTCTTCTGTTCTATCAGTTCATCTGATCTGCAATAGGAAACAGCATCAATATATGAGGCCATTACAGAGTTCAAGCGTTTTACAAAAGATCAAATCTCTGCAATAAAAGGCTTAGTGTCATAATCCTTTACTTTGATTTTTAATTGCAAAACTAAATTGACTACCTATGATGATATGATTCCTTAAAAGCAAAACTAGTCCATTTTAACATGTAAGTTTACAGAAAAAGTTATACTTTCAGATAAGTTTACTTTAATGCTCAAACTAATCAAATACAGAACAAGAGATTTTACAAAGAACTCACCTGTCTGAAAGGTTTTAAGATCACGTTTTCTCTTTTCTTTTTTGTTGCATGATATGAGTCCTTTGAAGGACTTAGGTAGGATTGTTGTTTTCATTCCCCTCCATAGATAGAGAGAGAGAGAGAGAGAGAGATAGAGAGAGAGAGAGAGAGAGAGAGAGAGAGAGAGAGAGAGAGAGAGAGAGAGAGAGAGAGACTTCTTTCTGAATAGCTTATGCTCTACAGACTTGAACTCTTTTGAACAGAATCCGTCCAGAGCTTTGAGGGAAGATTAAGGACATATCAGAAGACATTATCAATGTAGGATAATATTGAAAAATAAAACGTTAAAGGTGATAAAAACAACATTTATTTCATTCAGAGATTTATTTCTGATGATTTCCACTGTTACTTATTACCTACCATCGCCTCTACTATCATCAGCAAGACTTGATTGTCATGTATAGATGTTAGACAATTTTTAGAATGAATCTTTGTACATTCAAGTCTTGCAGCATTTTGCTAAGAATATGACATGATATAAGTCATGCACTACATTGTCACTTCAAAAAAAAAAATAGTTGTATTGAAATGATTAAATAAAAACAATCTGTGTATAGATATAAGTGAATAGAACAAACAAGAGATTGAATATAACAATAAACATAATAAAAGAAGTTTCCTAAAAATAGGTTTTTATGAAAAGACGTTGAACTTTCCCTAACATTTGTTATTGTCAAGTAGATGTCTGAGACATGATTAAACAAACATATCAAACACATGCACACACACACACACACACACACACACACACACACACACACACACATATATATATATATATATATATATATATATATATATATATATATATATATATATCACATTCATTTACAGAAACGACCTTTATAATCTGAGAGTTCATTATTTAATCTAACCATCATAAAAAGGTAGATTAATATGATTCCCCGATAAGTATTGTAACACCAATTTGACCATATAAGGATAAACTATGATTATGAATTAGAATTTGGTCGCTGAAGAAATAACTCTGATGAACGTCTTCTTCTTCTCCTTTTTCTTCTTCTCCTCCTTCATCTTTTTCTCCTTCTTCTTCTTCTCCTTCATCTTCTTCTCCTTCATCTCCTTCTCCTTCTCCTTCTTCTTCTTCTTCTTCTTCTTCTTCTTCCCCAGGGATTTTTACCTAAGGAAAGGTGACCTGACAAGCAAAGAAGATAATACCATTAAGAAAAAGACTTTGGATAAATTCAATGAATAAAAACAAAAGGTGATTATTCTATTATTCTCTTCATTATAGAAGACATGGGCGAAGATTATTATATTCATTATAGAGAGGAGTAATAATGATAATAAAGGAAAGGCAGAAGATGAATAAGACGAGAGTTAAAGGCAAAGAGGAGATAATTGAAGGGAACAGGAAAACCTGAGATGCAAACACACATGATTGAAGATTCTGATCAAATGATAACGAACAAAATTATTAGAGATAACAGGAGATAATAATAAAACGGAAATTGTTATATATATCAACTCGCTCTCTCTCTCTCTCTCTCTCTCTCTCTCTCTCTCTCTCTCCGTCTATATATATATATATATAATATATATATATATATATATATATATATATATATATATATATATATATATATCTTCTTAATAATAATAACTAATAATAAAAAAGCAAAAGCAAAATCTTAAGGAAATATAAATTTTGAAAGTAGGCCTATAGTGACTACAGTATATTTATTCTAACCCATCACCTGCTGCCGAAAGGTTTGGGAACGTTAGTGGAAGAGAGAGAGAGAGAGAGAGAGAGAGAGAGAGAGAGAGAGAGAGAGAGAGAGATCGCACAACACATATGAAGAAGAAGAAGTATAAAAAGAAGAAGCAAACTCACCAACCAACACCATCTTCACATCCGGTGGATTCCTTTGCCTTAAGATCCATCTCTCTGACTAAGGCTTCGTCATTTGGTCGTTCATCTTTTGGGAACACGATGTAGCCTCTCACCCTGACTCCCTTCAAGGAGGCGAGGAGTCTGAGGTTGACCTCAGGGCTCCTCGTCCTCCCCAGGGAACACGGAGGAAACAAGATTCTCGAGAACGATCTGTTGGGAAGAAGAAAGAAAGTAAGAAAATGGGATGAAATGAAAGGAAATGAAAAGAAGAAGAAAGGAAATGATGTCACCCACATTTATTCATTATTTTATGCTTTTATTGTTATCTGGTTTTGTTCAGATGAACATTCAGACACATACACGCACACGCACAAACACGCACACACGCACACACACACGCAAGTGGACAAACACAGCATTGCAATTGTTTATATATACTCATATTTCATGACCCAAAATATCATGTAAATTGTGAATAAAAGTAAATACTTAAATTAATAACACTTTTTATTACATTTTTCATTATTGAAGTTAATTTATATATTTTATGATCAGTTTACTTAATGCTTAAAGAAAATAGAACTATGTTCTTTCCAAAAATAGATATTGATATATGTAGGCCTATTGTAACAATTGAAAAAGTGTAGAAATAAATGAAAATCCTTTCCATTTCTATAATTATCTTTTTTTTATTATATTTCTCAATATTGCGTTTACTTTATGTTCTAAGAAAATAGGCCTAGGTCCAGTCCAAAATAGATATGGATGTATGTAGGCCTATTGAGAGTACCCTTTCACACACATACAAACACACACACTCTCTCTTTAGGAATGATGTCTCCTCACCTCCTTGCATCTTGTGGTTGCAATGTCCGAAGGATGTCCCCAACCTTCTCGATGTCTTCTTCCTTGACGTCCTCGACATTGACTTCGACACCTGGATCCTTCTCCAAGAAAGGGATGGGGCGACTGACGCTGCTGACGTCGTTGACACTGAAGCGAATAACTGAAAGAGAAAGAAGAAGAAGAAGAAGAAGAAGAAGAAGAAGAAGAAGAAGAAGAAGAAGAAAAACGTTGAGAAAAATGATAATAAAAAACTGAAAAATTTCTCTGTGTTTCTTTCTTAAGATTCTGAAGGAAAAGATCAAATGGGAATAATAATAACAACGAATTTAGAGGCAAAAGAACTAAACACAGTAGAGCAATGTCTGCCAGTGTCTCTTTGAGGTTTCGTTAATGTGTGTGCGTTTGCGTGTACTTGCAGGAGTTAATGTGTGTGTGCGTGCGGGACTTAATGTGTGTGTGTTCGTGTGTGTGTGAGGAAGTGAGCATTGCAGCGGCTGAGGTATGTCATCAGTCTCCTCATGAAACCCTCACATTATGCACTGTCTAAATCACCTAAGCCAATAACAACTCAGTTTTATTCTATTGTCAAAATATCATTAGCCAAAAGAAACGTTTTTAAATCCCTTTTGCTGATTGGTTCTCCCGTTCGGATAACTCCGCCCACATCCTTGTAGGGAACCAATCAGCGAAGGAAGGAGGCGGAGTCAGGAGGAGCCGCGTTTGACTATGACTGGTGCCGATATTTGTTTCCTATTCAATACAATCATGATCACTATTATTCCTTTCCATCACTATTAACTAAATCAACACCATAGAAATGAGACATTTCCTTTTAATATATGGAAGGAAAGAAATTAAAACTTAACATTGAAAGCTTTTATATTAAATTCAAATCAGATGGAAACAATATTTTCCTTATAGTGAGGAAATAAAAAAAAAAAAACACCTGATTTAGACCTCTGAATATAATGTTCTACATCTATACTGTAATAATGATGATAATAATGATGTTAACAATGATATTGATAATGATGGCAACGATATTAACAATGAATGACAGGATGAGGGAAAGGAGGCGAGGTATTTATAATATCCCTCGGAGGAAAGGAACAGAGAAATAATATTATTCATACTTACTTAAATATCGAATCTGTTTTGTCTTTTCCAAAGATTGACAGAAGGCGTCGAGGCTGGGATGGTCCTTCAAGCTGACCCAGAGACTTCCAATATTTGGAGGGATTTGGAACGTTGGGACCCAGATGCCTTGGTATCCCTTACAACTGTTCCAAAGAGAAGAAAAGAAAAGAAAGAAATAGTTATTGGATTTGATTGGGAATTTCATTATCAAGTTGATGATGATTTTGATGATGATGATGATGATAATGATGATGGTAATGATGATGATGATGACGGAAACGAAAAGTAAAAAGAGTAATTTCGTAATATATGGAAATTAATATTACCGAAAAATGAGAAAGTAAAATCGGGACTTTTTGATGTTTAGCCGACTTATTATGAGTCTAATTGTGACAATGATGATAATGATGATACTGACAATATAAAATATATTATTAACAAAACTCAAGTTGATTGTTATACTAAAACGTTGTGACACACACACACACACTCTCTCTCTCTCTCTCTCTCTCTCTCTCTCTCTCTCTCTCTCTCTCTCTCTCTCATCTCTCTCTCTCTCTTTATTAGTAGGCCTATATGTGTTTGCATGTGCATATGTTTGTATGTATGAGCATGTACCAGTGTATTGTTATAGAGATATTTGATTATTATATGTATCTTTATAATGTTCAAAATAACTGTCAAATAATAATAACTTACTCATTGGTGAGTAGATTCTTGATTGACTCTCTCTCTTCTACGGTCGGCTCTGAATCTCCTTTGTAATGGTTAATTAGATTTATCCTTGATGGGTTGATGAGATGCCGGCAAAGTTGCCTTTGTAGTTCAACTAACCCATCAGTGTCATTAAGGTCTATTTGGATATCAATTTCCTCTCTGTTTGGGAGATAGGGATCTGTGGCTCTAAGGAGGGCAATGTACGCATCAATTGTATGATCTTTAATTTGGGTGCCAAGAAAAGGCAACTCAGTGTCCTTATCAAACAACTTGAACCTCTGTGCTATCCATCTTGAAGAAGAATGATCACATTTGATATTCTTCAAGACTCTTAGCACAGAGTCTTTGTCGTTCACTCCCGACCTTACTAGGAGTTCCAGTGCCTCAATCTTGGCATCTTCTGACACCTTCATCTCGTCCCCATCACCCACATGGAATAGGCTGATCATCTGTATCAGCATATTTTGATATTTGTGAAGGTTTTCAGGGAGACTCCCTCCAAGAAGCATTTCAAAGATCTTTGTAGGTGTGGCTGTGTTTACAGATTGGCCCCCAGCATTGGTTTGTCAATTTCATAGGGAAAGACAGAGCTGCCATGAATTCCATCATCCCTTTATGAGGGAAACTGTAAAGAATGGAGCCCTTGGAAGTGGTCACTTTCTTCAGGAAGGCGCCAGTTAGCTCTTCGGCTGGCAATTTCATATGATAACAGAACTTGGACAAATATCTGATGGTGGATTTTGGAATAATGATTTCATCTTTTTGTAATGCTCTGAATGATTCAAAGACATAGTTTTTCAATAAACTGCTCCGTTTTTTGAAGCAGTTCCCCTGGTAGGAAATGAGCTGTGTTGGGGTTTTTCGCCAAACGCTCCTCTAATTTTGAGCGAGACAAAAGGTAAAATTGCCAGTAGAGCTCAGCTTCAGTGGTGATGTTGCTTATAATATCTGGTTTATTCACCCACAGAATTGTTACAAGAGCGAGATTTAAGGGTAGTCCCCACACCTCATGCATAGTGTGCATTGTTTTCCTCAGATACTGTAACAGTTCATCTAATGATTGCAAAGGAGAATTGTCTGACCCCAATACTGCGTAATACTTGCATACAAACTCTTCTCTCTTCTCATTTGGAATTCCCTCAAGACTAATTGTAGACACAGTTGTGTAATCAGAATTTCAACCTGATTGTTGAATCTCACCTCAACTTCAGGTCTGGTTGTCACAATAACACTAATTTTGCGGGATTTCTTCAGTGTCAAAACTTCTAGGAATAATTTTGCTGATTTATCATTCAACATCGTCATACCCATCTATGATGAGAAGACACTTGTGAGCCAAACACACATCAATAATTTCATTATCTTTGAATTTCTGGTGAACATCTCCAAAATACGTCACTAACAAGTCTTAAAAGATTCAATGGAATCCCTGCATTCTACATACAAAAGTATGGCAAAGTCACTAAGGCCTTTGATGTCATCCTTCTTACTGAGCCAGTCAGAATTGATCTTCTTGACCAGTGTGGTTTTCCCCATACCTGCCATTCCCTTGATCAGTAAGAGTCGACTGTGATCATAATGAGGTACGTGATTCAGTATCTCCTCTATAGGAACACTACAGGGGCCACTTTCCCCTTCTAGCTTCATTTCTGTGTAAATCTTCTCTACTGGTATGTTGGGGTTAGAAGAGGTTCCTGTTATCAGGTTGAGAGGATTAATGCTTTTAAATTTTTTCAAGAATTTTCTTCAAACAAGGGAAGCCTTCTTCTTCCAATAACTTCATCTTTTTTGTGAAGTCAATTTCCCTTTGATATTCATCAAAGACCTCGGCTCCTATACCTCCTTTTCCTATCTCTTCTATCTTCTGCCGGGTATCATCAAAAACTCTGTCCATTTCTCTCTCGATTTCTTCTTTATCCTCAGTGTTTACTACATCCCGGAGAACGACAAGTTTTAAGCCCTCTTGAAGTTTTATTGTAAGTTCATATACTGTATCTATCATTAGAGAACATCTTCCTTTGTTCATATTTGGATTGTGGGCTGCTTCATTCCTCTTATTTTTTAGGCATGTTAAAAACAATTCTGGGTCGGACCCATTTTGTTCATGCCACTTTTTGTCATTTTTTTCCAGCTAAAAGTTTAGAAAACGGAAGAAGCGCATAAATCTGAGTTATGTCCCATGTTTCGTGTGATGAAGGATTCATGATCTTATCCAGTTGATTAT